>NW_011494931.1:794892-801556 GCF_000754665.1 Bison bison bison
TACATGATATTATACATGTTTCAATGCCATTCTCCCAAATCTCCCCACCCTCTCCCTCTCCCACTGAGTCCATAAGACTGATCTATACATCAGTGTCTCTTTTGCTGTCTCGTACAGGGTTATTGTTACCATCTTTCTATATTCCATATATATGCGTTAGTATACTGTACTGGTGTTTTTCTTTCTGGCTTACTTCACTCTGTATAATAGGTTCCAGTTTCATCCATCTCATTAGAACTGATTCAAATGTATTCTTTTTAATGGCTGAGTAATACTCCATTGTGTATATGTACCATAGCTTTCTTATCCATTCATCTGCTGATGGGCATCTAGGTTGCTTCCATGTCCTGGCTATTATAAACAGTGCTGCGATGAACTGTTCTCCATAGTGGCTACACCAATTTTCATTCCCACCAGCAGTGCAGGATGGTTCCTTTTTCTCCACACCTTCACCAGCATTTATTTTTTATGGACTTTTTAATGACAGTCATTCTGATTGAAGTGATGTGAAAACTCATGTAGTTTTGATTTATTCTGCAACAACTTTTACACTCTCTTCAGCATAACTCTCACGAAGAGTTGTGTGACCCTATCGCTGACTCTCTGTACAGGCTCCCTTTTTCTCCTCCATGTAGCAATTGTTGCCAAGTTTTAAAGATCTATCTCAAAATAGATTTCTTCTGAGAAGTCATTTTTCTTCCTATACAGTTGTTCATATCCATAGCTTTTTATTACTCGTTTGAACCTAATTTACTGAATTGTATTATCAATTACCTTTTACAAGTTTATATCCTATCTGTATGCGCATGCTAAGTCCCCTTAGTCATCGCCAATACTTTGCAACACTACGGACGGTAGGCCAGGCTCCTCTGTCCATGGGATTCTGGATTGGGTTTCTATGTCCTCCTCCAGGGTTTCTTCCTGATCCAGGGGCCAAACCCATGTCTCCTGCATTGGCAGGTAGCTTCTTTACCACTGAGTCACCTGGGAAGTCCCTCATATTATTCCTGGGCCTTTTAAAAATCATCTTTTAAAACTATACCAGTTCTTCAGTTAATAGTAAATAAATATTTGCTTAATTAAATTGCCTTCCTGGCACACATAGTATGTCTAAGAGTCTTAATAGGCAGCCTAAAATCTCTCTGGAAACTGCCCTTCACTTTACATTCATTTCTCCTTTCTCTTCTTCCTGTTATAGCCCCACTGTGCCCAGGGGCTGCTCAACAAATGTTAATGGCCATGATCTTTTCAATCAGCAATTTGTAAAGTGGGTGATTATTGTCTATAAGTAACAGGGGAGATGCTATTTTCTATTCATGCTAATAAAAGACTTGACTTATGAAGACAGTATCTACAAACAGTGAATGACAAAACTAACCCCCTTAGCTCTTCCAGAGCAAATAGGATCCAGAGTTAGGAGGAAGACTGACACCTCTTGTTCAGGAGATGCTTGCTGGTCTGTCTCATCGTTACCTCCTGTTTCACTCTTGCCTGTGTCAAAAAATAAACTGTAAATAAAAGTGTGCTTTATGCAAAATGGTATTGCCAGCCTTTTGTAGCACTAGACATCTGATATCAGAAAAGTGTTTGATTTGTCTTGTTTATTGCTGGTTCACAGGTTGGCCAGCAGACATATTTTAACCCGTGCCCATTTAAACAGCAAGTCATAAAGATGGAAGAAGAGCTTTGTGAAAGCACAGTGAAGATAGTTTATTTTAAATAACTAAAGAAAAACATGAGTGATTCCATTAAATGTGTCTGGTGAAATAAGACTTCTTTCGATAAAATTATAGCTCTGTAGTTTTAAATCAAAAATGAAAGCTTTAAGTTTTATGTCACATGTGACCTACATAAAAAATAACTTCTCCTAAAATGTCATTGTCAACAGCCAAGAAGACACTGACTTTTATGTGGTGATTTTTTTTTTTTTAATATGGAGAAGGGCCCATTGGGGATAGTTTATCATCCAGCCTTGACTTCAATACCTGTGAAAATGAAGGTCACTCAGTCGTGTCTGACTCTTTGCGACTCCATGGACTATACAGTCCATGGAATTCTCCAGGCCAGAATACTGAAGTGGTTAGCTGTTCCTTTCTCCAGGGCATCTTCCCAACCTAAGGATCGAACCCAAATCTCCCACATTGCAGGCGGATTCTTTACCAGCTGAGCTGCAATGCCTGTAGTGGCAAGAATTTCACTATTCCTTGAGGCAGATACAACAATATAATATGGCAATACCTGTCCTACCTTTGTTATAGTGCTGTTGAACAGATCCAATGTTAAAATGTAGATGAAATGGTGTGTGTATTTTGAAATGTGTGTAGTACTCCTACAAGACATAATGAATACAATGACAGCCATGTCTAGCTAGAATTCTAAAGAAATTGGTTAATCTGTATAACATAGCTTTTAAAATGCCATTTCCCCTTTAAATATTACTGTATATATATATATATATATACACACATGTATATATATATTGCAAACTGTGATGGAGATTGATATTTCTATAGAATATAATTGCATCTTTGATGTTCACAACAGTTTGCCCCAAAGATAATTTATATTTCTATAAATTGCTCACAGTCAGCATTCCAGATAAAGATTCTCATCTATGTATGTTTTATAAATTACACAGCTGTATTGTTCACATGCAACACAAAATATTTGCTGCATTCTCGATGTATTGATAGTATGAATGGTGGCACAAAGTCCATACCCTCCAGTCTCAAAATGAGCTGATTTTAAAGCAATATGGAACAAGGAAATTGGGAAATTTTTAAAAGGAGCTTTTAAGCCCAAAGTTGCAAAAGATATACAGGTAAGATTCTCAGAGGTACAGGGAACATAGAATATTAAAGGTGAAAGGACAAGGAAAGGAATTGTAGGCAAGGAACAGGTAGGTAAGAAAACAGCACGGGCCAAGGCACAGAGAATAGGAATGTTTTATAATTGTCACTTACTCTGCTTTTTTGTTTGGGGATTTACTTGTTATACTACTAATGAAGAGACAGTGTGGAATTCTCAAATACATTTTAGATTGTCTATTTCTCTTTCCATTTCTACTGGTTTGCTACATTTATTTTGAGCTCAGTTATTAGATGCTTCAACCTTTAGGGTTTCTTATTGCTTCTTGATAAATTAACATCTTTATCATTAAGAAATTACCTTGTTTTTCTTTGATACTGTACTTGTCTGAAATTTTGTCTAATATAAATCAGCACATTCTAGCTTTTGCTTAGTGTTAACAGTGTGTTTTTTCTCATCCTTTTACTTTTAACCAATTTTGTCTTTATACATTGAGTTTCTTGTAAGTGGCATACAGTTGGGTCTTGCTTTCTAATTAAATCCTACCTCTGCCTTTTAGATACTTAAACCATTAACATTGAATGTGAATATTGATATGGTTGGGTTTAAATCTGCCATCTTTTTATTTGTTTTCTAGTTGTCACATCTGTTTCCTTTTTGTTCATTTTCATGGTTCCATTTTATCTCTGCCATTGGTTTAATAGCTATAACTCTTTGTTATATTACTTCAGTGGTTGCTTTGGAGTTTATAATATATATTTTTGACTTATAATATTCTCCCTTCAAATAACAGTACATCACTTCACATGGAGTATACAACAGTGTTTCCATTTCACCCCTCCCAGCCACTGTGTTATTAATTTGCTTTACTGTTACATATGGGTTTCCCTGGTGGCTCAGACGGTAAAGAATCTGCCTCCAATGAGGGAGACATGGGTTAGATCCCTGGCTTGGGAGGATCCCCTGAAGGAGGGCATGGCAACCCATTCCAGTATTCTTGCTTGGAGAATCCCCAGGGACAGAGGAGCCTGGCAGGCTACAGTCTGTGGGGTTGCAAAGAGTTGGACAGGACTGAGCAACTAAGCACACACACACAGCTACATATATTACAATCCCATGGTACATTGTTATCATTTTTGTTTTAAATAGTTGACTGTCTTTTATAGAGATGTAAATAATAAGAAGAAAAGACTTTACATTTATCTATGTAGTTTCCATTTATGGTGCTATTTATTCCTTTGCGAAGGTCTGGGTTTCCATCTGGTAACATTTTTATTCTGCTTCAAGGACTTCCTGTAACATTTCTAGTTGTGGAGGTCTGTTGGAGGTGATCTCTTTTAGTCTAGGGTTAATTTTTCCCACTACTTAGCCAATAGCCTTCTTGTGCTCTAACCCAAGTCCTTCAATTATGAAATTTCTGCCCTGACTGTGAGAGGCAAACACTATTCCTGAAATCGCGATGGCCACTGTTTCCTCTAATTCTTTCAGGTGGTTCATTTTCCAGACTTAAGTGATTTCCTCACACACATGTACTGATAATTCCACAACTAAATACTCAAAGAGGAATATCTGCAAATTCCCAGGATTCTTTCTCTGGGCAGCTTCCTCCTCTCTGGTATTCTGTCCTATAAACTTCAGTCATCCTGGACACTGAGGGGCCCAGGTGTACCTTTTCATCAGGTTCTCCCTTAGTTTCCCCTTACTGTATTGATTGCTGGAAACCTCCAGGCAGTAAGCAATAGCAGTGGCAGGATTCACCTTACTGTTTTTATTTTATTTTATTTATTATTCATGTATTTGGCTGTACCGGGTCTTAGTTACAGCACACGGGATATTCTCTGGCCAGGGATCAAACCTGGGGCCCCCTGCATTGGGAGCACAGTCTTAGCCACTGGGCCACCAGGGAAGTCCCTTCTTTATAGTTTTCATCTTTCAGGGATCACTTCCTTTTTTTGTCTAAAGTTCAGTATTATGAAAACTATTTCACATGCTTTTCTGGCTTTTGGTTATTCATTTTGATATTTGGCAAAACTAATACAATTATGTAAAGTTTAAAAATTAAAAAAAAAAAAAAGGGACTCTGGCCCCTGTTACTCTATTTTGTCTGGAATTTTAAAAAACTAATTTTAAATTGTATTTAATTTTAATTAATTTAAATGTAAATGATTGCATGTGGCTATATTGAATAGCATAGAAGGTACTGATTACAGAGGCATTCAGCTTGTGAAATTTCATTGAACTATACATGTAGGAGAAGCATCTTTTATTTGTGGATTACTGATTAAGAAAGCTGACAGAAGTGTTTGGTTTTTTTTTTTTTTTTTTTTAATCATAACAGTTTAGCAAGGAAGACATAACCAAACAATACCCTCATTTTTTACCCCGGAAAAGGTAAAAGGATGAGTGAAAAGTGAAGCTTGTCTACTTAAACTGCATATACTACATTCATATTACAAGATTAAAAAGTGTCATCTTTAAATCCCAGTGAAGTTAAACCGAGTTATAAGAGAGCTACAGGACATAATAACTTTACTTAATACCTTACAGCTGTTTCATATTTGAGCTATTTTAATTCCAGCCTTTTAAAACATTTGTAAAATTATACTCAACCCTAGCTAGTTCAATTTGACTCTTTGCATATGACAGATATCTGAAGAGACAATGGGCAATAATATATGGAAGGCCTAAGGTGAATAAAATGGGTTAAGGTTTTATTTTTCAAATTTTTCATGTAACTTTATATTTACCTACAACCCTTGAATTATTTTTAGTGCAAATTGAATATTTATTTTATTTTAAAGTATTTTAAAATTTAATTTTATTTTGGCTATACCCAAGACATGCGAGGTCTTAGTTCCCCTACCAGAGATTGAATTCGTGTCCCCAGAATTAGGAACGTGGAGTCTTAACCACTGGACCACCAGGGAAGTCCCTGAATACTTATTTTAAATGAAGTAACAAATCTTAATAAAATACTGAATTTTATAAAAGCTGAAAAATACCACAAACATAAGAAAATCCAGAAAAACAAATGACAGAAAAAGTTTGCTGGTGAACTGCCTACAACACCTTTATATACCCTGAGTTTTTAGCTATCTCTTTATAGTAAAAATCTTTTTTATAATCTGTCCATAGAGAGATAAGAAAGACAATTCAGTCGGCTAGAAATTTGTGGGATTTTTAAAAATTATTAATAGTTTAGAAATTTTTTGTTTACTTCCAACTCATTACAATGTCAATAAATCTTTAGACTCTTGTCAAATTTGTGATAAGCTTTATCTATCAATAATTTCCTTCATCTGTGAGCTATAAGAAACACAATATTTCAGGTTTCTTGTACAATGGCAAATTTTATCTTTTTCCCAGCTTTACTGAGACATAATTGACATACAACACCGTGTAAGTTTTGACGTACAACGTGATGACTTTCTGTATATATATATTGTAAAATATGGGCTTCCCATGTGGCGCTAGTGGTAAAGAACCTGCATGCTGATGCAGGAGACCTAAGAGATACGGGTTTTATCCCTGGGTCAGGAAGATCCCCTGGAGAAACAAATGGTAATCCACTCCAGTATTCTTGCCTGGAGAATCCCATGGACAGAGGAGCTTGGTGAGTCTCAGTCCATAGGCTCACACAGAGTTGAACACAACTGAAGTGATTTAGCATGAAAATTGTAAAATGATTACCACAATAAGGTTAGTTAGCACATTCCTCACCTCACATGGGCTTCACTGATAGCTCAGTTGGTAAAGAATCCACCTGCAATGATTCCTGGGGATAGGCTACCCACTCCAGTGTTCTTGGCTTCCCTGGTGGCTCAGCTAGTAAAGAATCTGCCTGCAATATGGGCTG
>NW_011494931.1:801656-807957 GCF_000754665.1 Bison bison bison
AATATGGGAGACCTGGGTTTGATCCCTGGGTTGGGAAGATCCCCTGGAGAAGGGAAAGGCTACCCACTCCAGTATTCTGGCCTGGAGAATTTCATGGACTATGTAGTCCATGGGGTTGCAAAGAATCGGACACTACTGAGCAACTTTCACTTTCTTATACCTATTGACTAGTGTACGTTTTCTTTAGAAAAATGTCTATTCAGATCCTTCCCTCACTTTTTAAAAGTTTTATTTTTTAATTGGAGGAAAATTGCTTTACAATGCTGTGTTGTTTTCTGCCATACAACATGTGAATCTTTGCTCACTTTTTAATTGGAATTTGTTGTTTGTTTGTTTTTTGTAATTGAGATGTATGAGTTTCTATCCATTTTAGAGAAGTTGATATACATGGAGATAAAAGAGTTTTGTCTACTTTGATTTCCTGAATAAATAGATGTTATTTCACCATTGTTATTATTTTTAATTAGGAAAATGAGAGGATTGAATGGAAACTCTGTTAACTGGTAACTAAATTTTCCCTTCCAACACTGACTCATCCGACATATTATGCTTTATTCATGATAAAAGTTTTGCATATTATAATAAATTCTTATTAACCTAATTCTTATCAATGATTCATTTCTTTTTGTTGATCTTGAATGGGTTATGAATATTGCAGAGTGGCTCTCTGCTCAGACAGAACTGGCTTTGTAGGCTGACTGCCACTTAAGAACTGTGTGGCCTTGGCTACCTGGTTGCCAAGTTCAGTCGGTAAGTCATGTCCAACTCTTTGCAACCCCATGGACTGCAGCCTGCCAGGCTTCTCTGTCCATGGGATTCTCCAGGCAAGAATACTGGTGTGGGTTGCCATTTCCTTCTCCAGAGGATCTTTCCAATCCAGGGATTGAACCCACATCTCCTGCATTGCCCAGGCAGATTCTTCACCACTGAGCCACCAGGGAAGCCCTTGGTTACATTACTTACTCTAAAAAAAACCTCAGTTCCTTTTTCTGCAATATAATATGATGATAACAACAGTAGGATTATTATCAAGTTTAAATGAATTTATGTATTTAATTTTAAGTAGAAATTAAGAATGTAATGTTGTAACTGTTGTTCTTTTTGCCCAAATCAGACTAAGGAATAGATAAACTCAGTACTTAAGGGGAATGATTCCAAGAAAAGGAATATTTATATATAAGAATATAACATATTTCTTTAACTTGCATTTGCTTTGTGCTTCAAAATCTCCTTGGTGTCAGTGTCCATTTTTCCCCTTGAAGCAAAAAGCAACTATACAAAAGATTAAACAGACAAAATACAGCAATATAAATAAAGAGATCCAAATTTTCATGTTGTTTGGGAATTTCATCTTTATTTTATGAGCTTTACACCTAGTGGCATGAACAATTTGATGCTAACAAAATTAAAAGTGCCTTTAGGACTATCACAATTATATACTAGAAGAGAATTTGCCAGAAAACATTTTATTATGAAATGGGGTTGCACTGAAAAAATACTTGTTTCAGCTACAAATTGGAAAATAGCTTCGATTAGTTCTCTGAGGAACCTTGAATTATGTAGACCAGGTGATGAATCAAAGGAATTTAAGGTACTAGATTTACTAAATTAAGTTTAAGGTAGTACTTTGAGATAATGCATAAAACACTGTACTCACTAAGTATTTATAAGACAAAATAATCATATTATTCTTCTAGAAACCATCATGAGTTTAGACCATTACCTGGAAGAAAAAATTAATTATTTAAAACATATATACACATAATATGAATTGAAATCTGCAACTGTGTTAAAATTTTGTAGAAACTAGAAATTTTGATACACTTGATGTTTGCATTTAAATGCTTATCTTTTGTTGTGTTTTTTTTTTTTTTTTGAATCCTCAAATAAAGTAACTTAGAGACATCTTAAAAAATCCAGATAGACATATTTCCTTACTTCTAAAGCAAGAATTTCCCTTGTGGCATGAATGTTCTAGAAGCTTCTGGCAGATGACAAGATCCAAATGGGACCTGGAACAAACACAATGCTGTAGTTCTGAGGAGCTTGATTTAGAAATGATCTCCCTTCTTTAAAAAGCAGTGATGTAGCCAAAGCAGCAGAGGTCTCAAAACTGTGGGAGAGAAAATGGAAACAGAAGCTTAGTTTTTCTTACCTCTCCCCCTGCTGGCCTTGGTACTGGAAGCAGAATGGTGTTATAGTATATAGGAGACTTTCAGCTGGATGTCAGAGCTGCCTGGAACAGGAACTCAAAATGATTTAAACAAGGAACATTTATTATCTCACAAAACAAGAAGTCCTGAGGGAGAACAGCTCCTAAATTGGTTAATTTAATGATTCAAATACATCTTCCAGGAGCCAGGCCCTTTCCACGTTTCCAGACACAACACCTAGCAGAAGAAAGAGCATTCCTTTAAAAGGGCGGAGAGCTTTTCCCAAAGTCCCAAAGCTGTCTTCCCTTCACATCTCACTGGCAATTATTGGTCATATGCCCCCTTTCCTAAACCAGTTACTAGAAAGAGGAATGGGATTGTTCTCTTTGCCTTAAGCCAAGGTAGACTATCTTCCTCTGGAAGAGGCTGTGAAAGAAAGTGTTAGCCACTCAGACATGTCTGACTCTTTGCGACCCCATGGACTGTAGCTGCCAGTCTCCTCTGTCCATGGGATTCTCCAGGCAATAATACTGGACTGAGTTGCCATTTCCTTCTCCAGGGGATCTTCCTGACCCAGGGATCGAACCCGAGTCTCCTGCTTGGTAGGCACATTCTTTGCTATCTGAGCCACCAGGGAGGAAGAGGCTAGTGATAAATATTTTAGGCTGTGTGGGCCATACAATTTCTTTTGCACTACTCACCTTTGCTGCTATAGTGAAAAAGTAGCCATATATGATACATAAACAAATGGGCATGGCTGTGTTCCAACAAATCTTCATTTATAAAAACAGATGGCAGTACAGATCCATCTCATGGGCCATAGTTTGCTGACCCCTGCCTTACAGCAATTGGCATCTACTACTGACAGTGTCTGAAACACAGGAGAAATCCATTTGGGTACAAACAACTCTCCTTTGTCCTTTCTCTCTCGAGTCATACCCACGAACTTAGAGATCTTCTGTGAACTTTGAGCTTGTTTTCCAGCCTTTTTTTTTTTTTTTTCCTTGTCTTTTTTCACTAGCAGGAAGCACTGGAGAATTCTAATACTCATATGCCTATATTTCTTTCCCAAGACTTTTATAAGAAAGTATAATTGAGAGTTCTTTTAAGGGAAGGCTTTCTGCTCGAAATAATGTATAAGCCCACCAATTGTATCCATTTGGGTGAACAATCAAATACCATTTTTCAAATTAAGAGTAATATCATTTACTCAGAGCTTAATATATATATATATAGATAGATAGATAGATATAGATATATAAATTTAAATTAATGGATGTTTTCTTCAAATTCCTGATTCAAGATTATTAACTGAGCATGTGTTTATCTCCCCACTTCCTCTCCCCATCTTGATATTATATTAAAATAATATAATGGCATAAAATATTATAAATTCTCACCAATGAAAAGAATGGAGAGGCTCTTCAGCAGATAAAGAAATTAATAAATTTCTGGAAAGTGAATTTGAAAAACATTTACTGATTAAACATAGAAAAAGAAGCTAGAAATAACTAAACACGAAGAAAAGGGGCTGTAGTCAAGAAGGGTACCTATGTTGCCAGCACAACCTTAGAGAGACTTTGCAGGTAGGCTTTGAGGGGTGGTGGGTACAATGAAGTCCAGAAACATTAAGAAGGGTTGAGAAAAAGGAGACAAAATAAAGATGTATGCAGAGTCTTAACCCTTCTTGATTCTCTTGAATCATCTCTGTGTTCATCATGACTATGCATTTATCCCAGGCAAAATATTGGAGGAGTCAATCTCCAAAAAAGAAGCCTTCCCTGGACTGTTCACCATAAAGCAGAACTTTTTCACTGAAACTCTACCCAGTACACAAAGTTCTATTATCTTGTTCATTCCTCCTCTCAATTCAACAAGTATCTGTTGAGGCCTTAGTGGAAAAGGAAACAAATTGTAATTATGTAATTTACAATATTAATAGGATTACAAAATATATGAAAAAGTTATAACATGAAAGAGTAAAACCAACATTTTTTAAATAATCCAAAATAAATGTGCTTTGACTAGGTTCTCTGCACAAGGCTTGGAAACAAGGTGTTGGCCAGGTTAAGTTCTTGCCTGGAAGCTCTTGAGAAAAATCTATTTCCAATTTTATTCTTGTTGGCAGAATTCAGTTCCTTGTGGTTGAAAGACTGAAATCCTGATGGGACAGTTCCCAGAATCTAGAGGCCACCTGCTTTTTTTTGCCAAGTGACCCCCTTCATCTTCAGGCTAGCAATGGTGCATTGAATCATTTTTATGCTTCCAATCTCTGATTTTCTTTTCTGTGACTTGCAAAAACCAAAATCAAAACAAAAAAAAGAAAAGACAAAATCAACTTTTCTGTTATTAAAAGATTCATGTAATTAATTCAAGCTCCTACTTAATCCCCCTATCTTAACTTCAACTGTGCCATAAACTTAAGCTCATTAATGCGAGTAAAACTCTTAAGATTCACAGACCCTACGATTGTGCAGAGCATGTTGATCAGGGTGGCAGAAAACCTTGAGAAACATCTTAGAATTCTTCCTACCACAGACCTACACTAGGCCTATATACAAAATTTCAAAATGTCAAAGTGATTAGAAGATTGTAAGGTAGAAGTATACCATAGAATAAGAAACATAATTATCAGACTTATCATCAGCAATAAAAGCTTTTGGAAGATAATCAAACAATGCTTTCAAATGTCTAAGGGAATATTTTTTTCAAGATCAAATTATTTTTTCTAGTTAAATTATCACTCAGTAATATAGGAAGAATAAAGATATTTTCAAATATGCAAGTCAAAAATTTTTATTTCCCATGTACTCTTTCTGAAGAGTTAAAGGAGACAGAAAATCAAGAAAGAGGATAAGACCAGATTCAAGTAGATCTCACACCAGAGAGTAGTAAAGGGAATGCCCAAGATGGCTGCTTAGCAAGTCTAGATAATTGTGGTCCAGACTGGACAAGGAAAAAGTCCTCAATATTATATAATAGAAGCCTCAATTTCTTCCATCCTAAAATGACCATAGTATCATATGAATTATCTACTAATTCATAAGGTCATTGCATGTGTGCTCAGTCACTTCAATCGTGTCCGACTCTTTGGGACCCTATGGACCATAGCCTGCGAAACTCCTCTGTCCATGGGATTTCCTAGTCAAGAGTACTGTACTGGCTTGCCATTTCCTTCTCCAGGAGATCTTCCTGACCCAGGGATTGAACCCACGTCTTCTCCATTTCCTTCATTGCAGGCAGATTCTTTACCACTGAGCCACCAGGCAGGCCATTACAAAGACTAAGTTAATAAGTGCAAAGGACTTAGAATAGTTTCTTACATTTATAAGTGCTTCATAAGTGTTTGTAAAGTACTTTTAGAAAACCATTAATACTTTAGGAAAATCTTGTCTTTTAGCCCAAGCATCATCACAAAATAATGACAAACTGGGAATTTAAAAAATTCTTTCCTGAAGTCAGGTAGGTTGATTCCTCCAGTTCCATTCTTCTTTCTCAAGATCGCTTTGGCTATTCGAGGTTTTTTGTATTTCCATACAAATTGTGAAATTATTTGTTCTAGCTCTGTGAAGAATACTGTTGGTAGCTTGATAGGGATTGCATTGAATCTATAAATTGCTTTGGGTAGTATACTCATTTTCACTATATTGATTCTTCCAATCCATGAACATGGTATATTTCTCCATCTATTAGTGTCCTCTTTGATTTCTTTCACCAGTGTTTTATAGTTTTCTATATATAGGTCTTTAGTTTCTTTAGGTAGATATATTCCTAAGTATTTTATTCTTTCCGTTGCAATGGTGAATGGAATTGTTTCCTTAATTTCTCTTTCTGTTTTCTCATTATTAGTGTATAGGAATGCAAGGGATTTCTGTGTGTTGATTTTATATCCTGCAACTTTACTATAATCATTGATTAGTTCTAGTAATTTTCTGGTGGAGTCTTTAGGGTTTTCTATGTAGAGGATCATGTCATCTGCAAATAGTGAGAGTTTTACTTCTTCTTTTCCAATTTGGATTCCTTTTATTTCTTTTTCTGCTCTGATTGCTGTGGCCAAAACTTCCAAAACTATGTTGAATAGTAATGGTGAAAGCAATCTACAGATTCAATGCAATCCCTATCAAGCTACCAACAGTATTCTTCACAGA
>NW_011494931.1:808057-808993 GCF_000754665.1 Bison bison bison
AAAAACCTCAAATAGCCAAAGCAATCCTGAGAAAGAAGAATGGAACTGGAGGAATCAACCTACCTGACTTCAGGCTCTACTACAAAGCCACAGTTATCAAGACAGTATGGTACTGGCACAAAGACAGAAATATAGATCAATGGAACAAAATAGAAAGCCCAGAGATAAATCCACGCACATATGGACACCTTATCTTTGACAAAGGAGGCAAGAATATACAATGGATTAAAGACAATCTCTTTAACAAGTGGTGCTGGGAAATCTGGTCAACCACTTGTAAAAGAATGAAACTAGAACACTTTCTAACACCATACACAAAAATAAACTCAAAATGGATTAAAGATCTCAACGTAAGACCAGAAAATATAAAACTCCTAGAGGAGAACATAGGCAAAACACTCTCTGACATTCATCACAGCAGGATCCTCTATGACCCACCTCCCAGAGCAAAGGAAATAAAAGCAAAAATAAACAAATGGGACCTAATTAACCTTAAAAGCTTCTGCACATCAAAGGAAACTATTAGCAAGGTGAAAAGACAGCCTTCAGAATGGGAGAAAATAATAGCAAATGAAGCAACTGACAAACAACTAATCTCAAAAATATACAAGCAACTCCTACAGCTCAACTCCAGAAAAATAAATGACCCAATCAAAAAATGGGCCAAAGATCTAAATAGACATTTCTCCAAAGAAGACATACAGATGGCTAACAAACACATGAAAAGATGCTCAACATCACTCATTATCAGAGAAATGCAAATCAAAACCACTATGAGGTACCATTTCACACCAGTCAGAATGGCTGCGATCCAAAAGTCTATAAATAATAAATGCTGGAGAGGGTGTGGAGAAAAGGGAACCCTCTTACACTGTTGGTGGGAATGCAAACTAGTACAGCCACTATGGAGAACAGTGTGGAGATTCCTTAAAAAAC
>NW_011494931.1:809093-822474 GCF_000754665.1 Bison bison bison
CCCACTGCTGGGCATACACACTGAGGAAACCAGAAGGGAAAGAGACGTGTGTACCCCAATGTTCATCGCAGCACTGTTTATAATAGCCAGGACATGGAAACAACCTAGATGTCCATCAGCAGATGAATGGATAAGAAAGCTGTGGTACATATACACAATGGAGTATTACTCAGCCATTAAAAAGAATACATTTGAATCAATTCTAATGAGGTGGATGAAACTGGAGCCTATTATACAGAGTGAAGTAAGCCAGAAGGAAAAACACCAATAAAGTATACTAACGCATATATGTGGAATATAGAAAGATGGTAACAATAACCCTGTGTACGAGACAGCAGAAGAGACACTGATGTATAGAACAGTCTTATGGACTCTGTGGGAGAGGGAGAGGGTGGGAAGATTTGGGAGAATGGCATTGAAACATGTAAAATATCATGTATGAAACGAGATGCCAGTCCAGGTTCGATGCACGATACTGGATGCTTGGGGCTAGTGCACTGGGACGACCCAGAGGGATGGTATGGGGAGGGAGGAGGGAGGAGGGTTCACGGATGGGGAACACATGTATACCTGTGGCGGATTCATTTTGATATTTGGCAAAACTAATACAATTATGTAAAGTTTAAAAATAAAATAAAATTAATTTAAAAAATAAAATAAAAAAATAAAAAATTCTTTCAACATGCATAATTTGAGAAGCACCACTTTAGAGCACTGCTCCATACAGAGACTTGGCCTTAAGAGGACTCGGGCTCTGGCTCCTCAGCCACTGGCCAGGGACGTGGGGGAAGGCATTGAACTTCTCTAAGACTTTATAACTTTGTCTTTCACATAAGGGCAATCATTCATACCTCATAGAGCTGGTATGTCAGTAAAATGAGACAAATAGTTGTAAATTGATTGGTTCTCCATATAGAGGGAACAACTAACTCCAAGTGGAACAGACTTCCATCATTGTTCTGTGTGTCATCAAAGAAAGAATCTCTGCCCTTTCCCTGGGAAATAGTACTTTGTAAAATTGTATCTTGTCTTCACTCATTTTAGGATTCTTTGGAAAATATCTGGCTCCAATGTTGTTTGTATTGAACTGTGCAGTAACAGGTTTCTTTTTAGTGTGTAGTGAGCAAGTAACATGGCTCCAGTTTTCTCTCCCTTTGTGTTGTCTTGCTGCTTATTGGCAGCGCCCTGCATTGTTAATCTAGTGGGTAATGAATGAAATATGGTTGGTGAGCCCTGTAATGTTGAATTACAATGCCATTAAGCTTTCACATTCCTTCTGTAGATTCGGCCAATCTTATGCAAAGCGAATGGACCTGGATCACCTCCAGACACTTATCAAACTGCCTGAGGGGATGCAATTTCTTTAAGATCCCCTTTCCATCTTATTTTTATATCATCAAGCATTTTAACAGCTGATTGAAATGGAATCCATGCATGAGAGGTATTTAGAATTTGTATCCAATTAGCATGGGCCACTTTATACCCTGTAGATGCATTTTTTTTTCCAACTGTCAACTGTAAGTTTGCATGAATTTATTCTTAACTGTATTTAGACTTTGAGTTCAGGATGGAAATTACCCTTTGCAAGAAGTTTTACCTAGATGGGTGTAAATCTATAATATCTTGGGAATAAAATAACCACAGAGGAATAATTTTGCACACATATTTCAATTTTTTATACCAACTAAATTGGTATGATCGACCTCACCATCATCACACAAAACAGGTTTCTAGGCCATGTCCTCACCTTTTGCTTAGAGAAAGCCAGCAGATTTATTTGGCCCTCCTCAGATTTAAAATCATATATCTTTTATTCAGGGTTTTATGACTTCTAATCATAACAGCAAAAAGTACTGAAACTAACCTATTTTCATGGCTGCCTCTCAATATAGAACATGCTTTCTGTTTTGTCTTCATCAGAAATAAATTGTACTTAAAAACCCTGATCTTCTTAAAATGTCAAATATGTGGGGTATGATATCATTTCTAAAGTGGCAACTTCTGGAGATGGCATTTTTAGAAGGCTTACAAAAGTATTTTGCGAGCCCATAACATCATTCTAGAACAGGTTTTATTGCCTTCGAAGATACTAGCATTCTCTGGAGATTAAGAAATTGTTATAATTGCTATGTGAAAGAGCTGGCAGAGAGAGAGTATTCGCTGATAAACATTCAAGTACTTTAGAAAAGAAGGTCAGAATAGCTTTAACTATATAACCTCCTTTCTTTCTTCCTAATAGCTGAAATCCTATTTCTCCATACCCTAGCTGTTCATTCCTCCCACTTACAGCTTCAGTTTGCCTCAGCTCTTTTGTGACATAGTTTTAATCATATCCAAGCAGTTGAGTCATTTGGAGAGATTACCTGCTACATTCAACAAGGAAACAAGCATCATCAACAGAGCTGAAAGTATTGTTTTGGAAGGCCACGGGGTTTTGTGTGTTAACTTCTAGGAACAACAGAAAAATGAACTGTGACTATAATTTATGCCAAGCTGTATATTTGCTACTCTACATTTAATGCTTTATTAATTGCTCATATCAGTTAGACTCACTGGCAGCATTTTACCTCTTTTAATAGCTGCTCATTTTTCCTACCCGTCCTCTAGTTTCCTTTAGTGCTCTCTAAAGGGTACTGTTCTTCTATGCGACAGATGGACATAACTTTACAAGAAGGTGATTAAGTCATTAACATCCACACACACGGACTATTCTTGCTAAGAAAACACCTCTGGTAGGAACACAAGAGCAGTGTGGCTTTTGAGGGAAACCATATCTCCTAAGTTGAAATGGAAAAATACTTTCAGATGAAATAATTTTCATTAGAATTATTGGTGAGGGGCAGGACTACAGAAGAAGGCAGGTCCAAGAACAAAGATTTTCCACTAGGACACCTCAAGAATTGGAAGGTGGTAGCTGGTGGTAGCAGAGTGGGGCAGACCCATCAGGTATGTGATGTGGAAGGACAGCTGAAGCAAAGGATCTTGAAGACTGAATTAACACCAGTGGAGCCCGCATTTCCCTGTCCACTGGATATGGTGGCTTCTGTTTGAGAACCTATCAATATGGACTTGCCATATTGATCAGATACATCCTATGCCCATCAGTTCTTGCTCCAGGTCAAACCTTATCCCTTCTGTCTCTGAAAGGACATCCTCAGTGCCATGAAGGACATAATTAAATGTATTTATACAAGCAAAAATATTTTCCTTTGTGTAGACCCATTTTCTTATTTCTGTGAATCCATTCTGAGCTGCTAAGGATGCATGTATTCCTTAATTGTATTCTGGAGTGGCTACTATGTACTCCTAACTAAACTGGATGCTAAGGAAAACTCCTTGCCTAATCTCAGAAAGCAAGAGTCTATTGTGAGAAACTTGTCCATTAAATGAGTAATTAATTACAATTTAAAGTGTGAATTACCATCACAGCAATAAATTAATGCACATTATAGTGAGTCTCCTCTTTGGGGAAAGTGTTTTCGTTTGAAGCACGTCTCTTTCATGATATTGTTTTTTCTGTACAATACACAAACTGAAGTGCTCAATTTTGCAGGTGATGGCACTAAAGCAGAAGAGACCAGGTGAGGGAATTCCCCAGTTGTCCCGTGGTTAGCACTTTCAGTACTGAGGGCACAGGTTAAATCCTTGGTTGGGGAACTAATATTCCACAAGCCATGTAGTGCAGCCAAAAAAAAAAAAGTTTAGGTGATTTCTCAAAGTCTCACTTTTATGTGTTCATTGCTCTCTGTCCTGAATATATGCTTCCTAATTATCATTTTACATCATAATTTGTTGATTAAATTAAATACAGAATTCCTACTTCCTACTTTTATTACATAGTAGAACCCCATTGCATATAACTCAGATTTACCATTTTGTGGGTATGATTTTTTTTAAGTTTTTAAATGTAATTTTAAACAGAACATTGCAAAAATATAAAATTACAGGAAATTTTGAATAGTACAGTACATGAGGAATATAGAAAACCAGAAAAGAGTTAATTAATAAGTAAATAAATAGTTAAGGTGATGACACAGGAGGTTTCCTAATGGAGGGGTGGAGCTTTGAAAGACAAAAATAAGAACAAAAAACAAAGCAGGAAATAAAAAATTGTAACAACAACAAAAAAAGAAAATAGCTAAGAGATGAAGTCATCTAACATCAAGTAAGAGACTCTTGAATATAATTCCTAATCATACATACGTCTTTTGTTCTGTGCTTACAAAATGTCTTATTCTTTGGGTTACATTGTCCTACAGTGACCCTGCAGGAATGCTCCAGGCAGGCATGGCCCTCCTCTCTTTACAGGGAAGTTTGTCTTGTCTAATGTTACCCAGCTAATAAGGAACAATGCTGAGACTCAGACTCAGGACTTCCGGCTCCAGATCTACTCTGTGTCTGCTTCATGACAATATCCTGCTCTTCACCTGCTAGTAATACCTCTGATTGTGTTTGACTGTTCCAGTGGTTTTGCATGATCAATGATCAGACAAAAGGAATCAGATTTACAGCACCAAGACCCTACTTTTAGAGGGAAATTCAGAAGTTTTCCAGAAGTAATTCATGCAAAATGCAGAAGATTTAGAAAATCTAGGGTGACAACAAAAAATCACTCATGATTTCATCAGTCACATGTAACCAGTTTTCAGCCATGTTTTTCTTGCATATTATTTTTTTACAAAAAGAGATTATGTAATTCTTCATCTTTGCCAATTGCAGTTTAAAATTAGCAATATATTTTGTATACTACCCTATATTGATATTCATCTATTGCAGTTATAATATTTCTTTTGTAAGAATTAATGTTAATTTATTAATTTGTTGACTGACCTTCAATTGTTAGGTACCGTTTTTTCACAAGATATATATGGTGACAGTGGTACATTATGTTTCCTGCATTTAAAAAAAAGTGCTTATTTGTAATGTTTGCCAAATTCCATGGTATAAGTACTTCCATCATGACTGATTTCTTTTTTAATTGCTAATAAAGATTCACTGTCACTTGTGATGATTATTGATAGTTACATATTTTAGTCACCTTTTCTTAACCATATATTGGTAGTTTTTGTCTCTGTCTTGTTCTCATTTGTGTTTATAGATCAAAGGAATCTAGGACAATCATTGAAATATATAGTATTTTGAGTTATTTGAATTTGCAAATTTAAAACATTCTTAGGACCACATGCAATAGCATAATAGGCAGATATGAACTGTGATATCAACTCTATCAATTAACAGATTGTTAAATTTGAGCTATGGACCAACCTCTCTGAGGCTGTTACTTCATCTGCAATGCACAAACCATGTTTATTTCGCAGGATTATTGTGAGAGTATTATATAAGATTTAAAGACCTTTGTTGTGGGACAGAGCATGATGGCACAGGGACAGAGGAAAGGCAGAAGTATTGACAACTCCATATGACAGCACAGAGGCTGTTTCCAGAGACAAGGTGACAGCAAGCTGGAATATGGGGGGCTGGAAGAGGGACAACTTTTGTATGGGGAGTCAGGTATGGACGGGAAGGGTGTTGCAGACTTTCAGTGGATTGGCTAATTCAAATAATTTTCAGGCTCCCAGGTATAGGGTCTGTCCCTTGTCCTCTGGCATCTGCCCTCAGGGACAGTTAGGGCTGATGCCTGGAACTTGAGACCTTAATGGAAGAGTGTGGGATGTGGATTTAACCAGCTGCTCAAGAAAGGAAACTAACACGCTTTTGGCCACAGCCTCAAAACTGAAAATACATCTAGATGAATAAATAAATGAGATAATAAACATGAAGCTCAAAGCCTTCCACCTTCACCCACATTTAAAGGCTTTCCTAGGAGAGGAAAATGAACATTATCCACAGAAGCCATAACAGAGTACTTTTTAACATTTGTGTAGTTTCATCTGTAAATTGAATATTGGGATAACAGTGGTTCTTAACATTCTGGAGTCAAAAGCTCATTGAGAATTCCTTGAAAGCTATCACCAGCCTCCCCTGAAATGTGTAAGACTTATGTACAGAAAATTTTGCTGCAGTTTACTTTGTTGCTTTAGAAACTGCACTTTACAGAAGCATTTATTTTGGTATTAGACGGCTCACTCTGCCTCCATTTTCTTTTCTATTGGAGCAGCTTGGTCAAAGGAGATTATAAGGCCTTCAGTAAAAGCTTGTTAGTTACTGCAGGGCATTGAAACAGAAAGCTACCTGATTAGGTTGGCTAAAATTATCCAGCAAACAATCCAGGCCAGTAATGAGCCTCTCTTTGTCAAACTGCTTTAGAATGGGCTTTCCCTAATCTTCAATAAAAATGAAATGTCCTCCTCAGGTTCAATCAAGTTTTTTGTGACTTGTCTTCTGGAAAATCATAGATTTTTGTACATAGTGAAAAGAAATTTATACTGTTTCCATTTCTTATAAACTTGAAGAAATTCTATTTTTCATGAAGGCAACAGCATCATAGCAATAGACATGGCTTATTTCAAGATAATTGGCAAAAATCTTTGATGTCATTACATTCTAATGTATTTGTAATAATTAATTTAGCAAATATTTATTAGGTACCAACTATGGATCAAGACTTCTCTTGGGTTTTATGGATATAACAAGGAATGGGAAAGATAATTATTGCAATGAGCTGTAATGCGGTGTAGGGCTTCTATCTTTAGCCAAAAAAAAAAATCCCCAGATGTACTGCCAAATCTTTCAAATGCTCTACCTAACTAGAATGTCCCAACATTTTGCTTCCAGTCAAAGACACTGTGTTTTTCTTTTCTAACAAACCAGAGACATCAATTTCCTTGAAGTTTCCAGAACAGACATAAAATAGGAAAATATTTTGATGGCATCATAATTTATATATTCAACAAATATCCTGAGTACCTACTGTATGCCATTCACTGTGGATGCAGCAGTAAACCATAGAGACCCGGTCCCAAGTCCTGTAGTGAGCCGTAAGGGAAGAAAACCAGGAACTATCTGCATTTGAGGACATCAGTAATTCCATCCAGTTTATGCCAAAGAAGGAGGCCATACCTGCCAATTTCTCTAAGACTTCCTTCAAAATATTAAGTGAAAGATCCACATTTCTGGAGTGGATGATACAGACAGGCACAAACCACAAGCTGAGGCACAAATCACTTCTATTTCCAAAGCACAGTTTCCTTGAAGCCTGTCCAATTTGTGTCACATCTCTTCTTGGCAGTACAATAAAAAACTCACAGAGCACTTCAGCTTTTGCACTGGGACTTATTTACAGGATTGTCTACTAGACCTTTTCTAAAAATTCTTTTTTCCTCCAAACATATAGTTAAACAGGCACTCTCGTGATTCTGTAATATGACCCAATTCAATAGCCATAGCCACTGAGCTAAGAGATGGACACCTAACCCCAAATGACAAATACATCTTTCTTCTGCGGCATCTGGATCTGTAATTAAGAATTTAAGAAAAGCATACATTTAAGAAAGGGATCTCAGAACTACCTAATAAGCACAAGGATTCATTTTTTCCTAATGTTTATCAGAGAAAAATTATTCTGGACATCATAACATGGCAGCACAACAATCACATGTCATTTTACTGTCTACAGCAGCGCCTGAAGCTCCTGTACAGTTGCCTTAATAAATACTTTAATAATTTGACTTTATTAATTTGACAAAAATCTGTCCAAAGGATAATTTTCAAAGTCATAAAATAAAATGAAAGAAAACTCATTTTGAACAACCCTGAATCCTATCCTTGGACCGCCTTGGAGGCCCGTGTTCCAGGATCTTAGAAGATGTATTTTTCTTTCATTACTCAAGCCTTCAGTGTTGATACCTATTCCTTCCTAGACCGGAAATGACTTGGCTGTTTCCGAGGCAGACATGATGGACTCCCACTGATTTGGAGTATTAGTGCGAACTGAGGTCTGCAGGCGAGACGAAAGGCTGCCTCTTGTGAATTATAATCTCACCCTTCAAGGGCCAGATACAGAATAACCACAGGGAACAGTTTGTACTGAGACCTCTCCTGCCCTCCGAAGCTGTTGCTTGGTTTCTTCTCTAGTCCTACGTGCTAGCTTCATTGTGTTCCAAAGTTTCCTTTTAAAATACATGGTAGCTAATTCCAGCTTCAAGTGTGAGGAAAGAGCAACTCCATTTTTTTCGTGTGTGAGTCCCATTCCTCTAAATAAGTTGATGGCAGTGCCCATCATTTCTGTTTCTTGAGGTTTACTCTAGTATGTGAATGTGTGTGTGCTTAGTCGTGTCCGACTCTTTGCGACTCCATGGACTGTAGCCCGCCAGTCTCCTCTGGCCACTGGATTTTCCCAAGCAAGAGTACTAGAGTGGGTTGCCATTTCCTTCTGCAAGGGATCTTCCTAACCCAGAGATTGAACCCATATCTCCTGCATTTCCTGCAGTGGCAGGCAGATTTTCTTATTCTGCTGCTGCTAAGTCACTTCAGTCGTGTCCGACTCTGTGTGACCCCATAGACGGCAGCCCACCAGGCTCCCCCGTCCCTGGGATTCTCCAGGCAAGAACACTGGAGTGGGTTGCCATTTCCTTCTCCAATGCATGAAAGTAAAAAGTGAAAGTGAAGTCGCTCAGTCGTGTCCAACCCTCAGCGACCCCATGGATTGCAGCCTACCAGGCTCCTCCGTCCATGGGATTTTCCAGTCAGGAGTACTGGAGTGGGGTGCCATTGCCTTCTCCGTTTCTTATTCTAAAAAAACATAAATGATTGTCAAACATAGGGCCCTTACTGGTTATCAAGTACTTCTCATCATTTTACAGACCACGTGACTGAGTTTCAGAGAATTCATCTAAAGACACGCAGTTATTTAACAATACAAGTGAGGTCTTGTGCCCAGGTCTCCTGACTCTAAAATCATTGCTTTTTTAAAAAATTAGTTTTTATTGGAGTATAGTTGCTTTATAAAATCATTGCTTTTGATGATACCAGGTTTATTCTTCCCCCTGAAGATAGTGCAGGGGAAAAGATTGCCACATTTCTTTTTAATCTCAGAAATCATCCCTGTAATACTTTTGTAGTTAGCAAGCTTTTACCTATTGCTTTTTTTTCCTGAAATTTTAAAGTAATTCTCATGAATTATTCCAAGCACATGGAAGTCAGGCATAAAAGGAGAAAAGAAGGAATAATAGAATACAAAGCTGCAAGCGGGAACCTCTTTTTTACATGTGAAAGTCAGTCAGTCGTGTATGACTCTTTGCAACCCCACGGACTATACAATCCATGCAATTCTCCAGGCCAGAATACTGGAGTGGGTAGCCTTTCCCTTCTCCAGGGTATCTTCCCAACCCAGGGATTGAAATCAAGTCTCCCACACTGCAGGCAGATTCTTTACCAGCTGAGCCACCTGGGAAGCCCAAGAATACTGGAGTGGATAGCCTATCCCTTCTTCAGTGGATCTTCCTGACGCAGGTATTGAAGCAGGGTCTCCTGCATTGCAGGTGGATTCTTTACCAGCTGAGCCACCAGGGAATGTTTAATTTCCAATTAGTTGTCAGCAAGAAAACATCCAAAATGCCTCAGAACTAGTTACTATCAAATATGAAATCTTCTCTGCTGCTTCTGCTAGCCAGCATTTCATTTCTCCTTGTAACCTTCTCTGTTTTTGTTTTTTTTTTTCTAATCCAGGAAGATAATCATTGTCTTGATATTCAATTCTTAGTATTGCTGCACCAAGAAAAAATATGTGTCCTGTGCTTGGAACATTCTCCTCCTGCTTGTACTCTTTCTCTTTGGACTGAATTGAGGTATTGGGAATTTCAATCATTGTAAAAGTTGAAAGAAACACTGTTCTCATGTTTTAAAAGATGGAAACATGAAGCAGCTCCTCGAGGCTAGATTAGAGAGCCCCAAATGAGCTGAATATTATACAGCTGCCTGTGGTGATTACAAGACCACACAGATCTTTCCATCTTCCAAAAATTAGACTTTGGTACTTCTTATTTGATCCAAAGGAGTCTTGTATCAATAAACAACATCATCTTGATAAATCCCTGGTACTAATCCACTGCATATTCCAATGCTGTCAGAAGATGCAAAATGACACATGAAGTTAAATGGTCATGGAGACAGAACTGATGAGTCTATCAGGTGTGATTGTCTTTATCCATCAACCTGAAAGTTTGGAGTCAGGAAGAGCAACTCCAGGACCTCTCTAGAAATGTCCCTTTCTGGCATCATCAGACAGTGAGGATGCTGAAAGGATCAGAAGGCCTGTCAGGATGCCGTTCTCAAGAAAATATTGTCATTTTCCATTTCAATAAACTACAGTTTCACAGGGGAATAATAAGTTATTGCCCATCTTAGGAATAGGAATTTATATGTGCTACCAAATTATTTTTACATTTGCACAATTGATCTAACCTGATCTCAAAACAAGGGAGATGAAAACCTTCTTTGTATCAACTAATCTATACACCAACCCCTGAAAATAACCCAAAGGAGGAAGAAGCAATCAGCTCTGGTAACAGCAACAGGGTAGATAAAAAGAGATGTGACTCGGGCAGCAGCAGAATTCTCAAACACAAACTTGTTTCTGACCTAAATGTTGCCAGAGAAGCAGATTCCTAGATGTATCTTGGGGCCTGCAGCTGCCAGGAATGTTTTCTGGGTGGTCACAGAGCTCATTAATCACTACTCTGTGTTCACTAGCCTGGTGGCAGGTTGATGTGTAGAAGCCTTTAGGAGTGGGTAAGCTGGCAAATCTCATCATTTTATTGGCTTGTTGAAAACCCTTCAAAACCTAAACTCCTTTACATGGTAAATGAGGCATTTCCTAATATAACTTAAACCTCTCTTCCACGTCATCTCCAACTCTTCCCTCTGCCCTGTCCTGAGCTTCCAGTTTTGTTTCTATGCCTGTATAAATGCTTCTCCCTTGGTCTTAGCCTTCCTCCTCTTGTCAATCTGGTGAACTATTGTTGTTGTTTAGGCTCCAAGTCGTGTCTGACTCTGCGACCCCATGGACTACAGCACGCCAGGCTCCTCTGTCCTCCACTATCTCCCTCAGTTTGCTCAGATTCATGTTCACTGAGTCAGTGTGCTATCTAACCATCCTATCCTCTGCTGCCCCCTTCTCCTGTTGCCTTCAATCTTTCCCAGCATCAGGGTCTTTTCCAATGAGTCGGTTCTTCACATCAGATGGCCAAAGTATTGGAGCTTCAGCATCAGTCCTTCCAGTGAATATTCAGGGTTGATTTCCTTAACCATATAGCTTTCAAAACCCAGATCAAGCTCCACTTACCACAGATGGTCTATTATTGCCTTGGATCCATCCTCATCATTCAATCTTCTAATTTCTTGTTTACCATTTTGTAACCATTGTTTACTATTGTGACTACCGTTTACTACTATTACTATTGTTTACTACTGTAACTACTGCTTATATTGAATACTATACTAAACTTATATTGAATACTATACTATACTTATATTGAACAATACTAAAATATTGTTCACTACTTTGTAACTATTCTATAAGTGTAGGAATCAACCCATTTAAGGTCTTATCTCAGCACGGAACACAATACTTGGCACATGACTAGAGCTTAGTGAATATTTGGTGAATAAATGAGAGAATGGATCCAGCCAATGAGTGTCTAGATTGTGGCCCAACAATGCTGCAGTTAAATGTACTTTTATTTTAGAATCTAACTATAAACCAAAATTGTTACTCTCAGTCCTAAGTGTTTAAAACTTGGGTTTGGAAGTAAGGCCAAGAGACAAGACAATGAAATTTTAGACAAATCCAGAAGCCAGGCTACATAAAGAATTGGAACAAAGGTTCCAAGTCAGTGACTGACTTTTCCATAAGGAAACTTAAAAACAGTCAAGAACACAAATCTAAAGTCAGGACAGAAAATGATACAGTAGCCCAGGAAGAATGGGAAGAAGACCACTGTGGACAGCAAGTAGTCAAAATCATGTTCTGGCTCCAGATGTCTGACTATACAGAAAAGGGTTACAGACAACTTACCTGGGGTTCAGCAAAAGAAAATTCAGTCACCAAGGGCTAACTAGGAACTCAGTCTAAACATCTCAGGAACAAGGAATAAAGTCTAAAAAGAACTAAGCAATAGATCAACAAGAGTGCCTCATGCCAGGCCATTTACTTGCTTGTTTCTACTTGTATTTTTTCTGCCAAGGACAAGCCCTGGTCATAGAATTTAAAGGACTATCCATATCTGTGGAGCAGTAAGAGTGGTGTTTAATAGTTAAGCTGTGGAGTCAGACTGCCTGGGCTAAAAGCCCCAATCCATCCCTTTCCAGCTATGAGGCATTAGTCAGTTACTTAACCTCTGTGAACTGTAAAATGGGACTGAAAATAACACCGACTTCAGAGAGCTGTTGGGAAGATTGAATGAGTTAATCCACTGGAAGAACTTAACCCAGAGACTAGAAGATTCAGAGCAAGTAGGCAGGCAGTTAATTATACTTTTTGAGAAACTCAGGGTAAAAAGCACATATTTATTTTTTCATGTCGAACTAAAAGAGATTCTCTTTCTATTTTTTGTTTTGCTTCTATAAAATAATTATCACAATGCCCTTTAGAGGAAAAAACATACCAACTAAAAAGATACCCCTTTGCACAGAAATAAGAACATAGAAATATAAAACCTAGCCAAAACTTTACAAAATAAGCAGAATGCTATTTGCTAGTTGATGTATTACTTAGAATAAAGGTTGGGTTACAGTTTTTTGAAGCAGTTGCTTAAATATTGATATTATAGCAATATAAAATTTAATTTTATGCATAGGCCATTAAGGTTGGTCCCATCGTTGTATCTTCTGAACTTATAGTTTTCTGTTCCATCATCTCAAAAGTGAGCTATCTTGGTACTTTGACTTCAAGATCATGATCATTAGAGCACCAATCATCACATATGCATTCCAAGGATCAAAAAAGGAGGACAAAAGGAATGCACTTAGAAGAATAAAAACCAGAAATCACCACATCACTTCCCTACACTTAGCCATTTGACCACACCTAGTAGCTGAAAAGACACAAATAAAATCTGTGTTCAGGTGATTATATACTGAACCCCAAATGAGGGATTTTATTATGGTAGGAGAAGAGGGGGAAACTAACCGCCTTTGACAGAGCTGGTTTGCATGTGCTCCATGTGGACTGGGGTGTTTGTCTCATAACTCTGCTGCAATAAAAAGCATTTGTAGGAAGGGAATGTGTTTGCCTGTTAGTAACTCATTAAGTTAAACTTCAACTTTCATGAGTTTCTCCCTACCCTTGAGCTTTGTGTCAAAGAAATAGTTGTTTCTGACCAGATGAATTTCACTCTTTGTATAACTATTTCTCAGGCTCAAAGTCCAATTTCTGTATCAGAAGCAATATTTATGAAGTGTTGACTCATAGATTCAAGTCACA
>NW_011494931.1:822574-828969 GCF_000754665.1 Bison bison bison
GTCACAGAAAGCCAAGAGCATTTAAAACTGCCTTTTACCTTGATCAGTGGCCCTCTGTTCATGCTGTTCCCATTGTCGTAAGTACCTTCTCTCTACCTAGCAGACTCTTACTCATTCTTCAAAACCCATTTTAAACTTTTCATCTTAGTGATGGCTCCTCTCATTCTCCCAGGCACATTTGGCTTTGCCCCCTTTCAGTGGCAACCCACTACAGTAATCTTGCCTGGAAAATCCCATGGATGGAGGAGCCTGGGGGGCTACTTTCCATGGGGTCACAAAGAATAGGACATGACTGAGTGACCTCACTTTCACTTTGGCTCCCACAGCACATTGGTTCTGTCTAGGGATGTCACACTTGACACATTATAATGTGTCTACTTGCCTTCCTGCCCTCTCAAGCTGATGGTGAATTTAGGGCAGCACCCAGGCTTGGAATTAAAAGATGCTTGCTCCTTGGAAGAAATGCTAGGACCAACCTAGACAGCATATTCAAAAGCAGAGACATTTTGCCAACAAAGATCCATCTAGTCAAAGCTATGGTTTTTCCAGTAGTCATGTATGGATGTGAGAGTTGGACTATAAAGAAAGCTGAGCACCGAAGAATTGATGCTTTTGAACTGCGGTGTTGGAGAAGACTCTTGAGAGTCCCTTGGACTACAAGGAGATCCAACCAGCCCATCCTAAAGGAAATCAGTCCTGAATACTCTTTGGAAGAACTGATGCTGAAACTCCAATACTTTGGCCACCTGATGCAAAGAACTGACTCATTGGAAAAGACCCTGATTCTGGGAAAAATTGAAAGTGAAAGGAGAATGGGATGACAGAGGATGAGATGGTTGGATGGCATCACCAGCTCAATGGAAATGAGTTTGAGCAAGCTCCGGGAGTTTGTGAAGGACAGGGAAGCCTGGCATGCTGCTGTCTATGTGGTTGCAAAGAGTCAGACATGACTGAGTGACTGAACTGAACTGAACTGAACAGGCTTTCAGAAATATTTATTTAATGAATGAATAAATTGACTCCTCTCCCAGTAGGTATTGGTATGCAAATGTGAAAGTGTTAGTCATTTACCAGACTAAGAATACTGGAGTGGGTTGCCATTTCCTTCTCCAGGGGATCTTTAGGTATTGGTATATGAGGCACTATTTCCAAGAAAGTTCCTGTGATCAACATATACAACATGAATGATAATAACCACATTGATAATAGTGGTGCTGGTGGCAGTGGCAGCTATTACTATTTTGCTTGAGTGTGATAATTGTGTCTGAGTGTCAGGAACTTGATAGATAACATGTCAAATCTCTTTAAAACTTCTAAAATTAAGTATGATTATTTATACTTGCCTGATTGTACTAAGGCCCAGCTAGGGCACATAGCCTACAGGTGGTAGAGCTGTAGACCCCAGACCCTGCTATAAATTGTATTTCTTAATTAGCACTTCACTCTCTGGGATTAGGCAGAGGTCATTACCCTCTTCGGACATCTTTCTTTTAAAAGCAAACACTCAGAGAGTCACTATCACTCAAATCCCTGACACGTGGAGAAACTTCCTTCATTAGATTCCTCTCCTTGTAACAGAAGGAGCAAGGAATGCACAAAAGCCATGACAGAGGAAACAAGATTATAAACCAGAGTAGAGTGCTTCATGTGCACCATCATGGTCTAACCAAGCATTGGCTTTCTCCAAAGGATTAGGCCATTTCAGGGTAACTGTATTTGCTCCTATTTTGGCTTACTTGAAGGTTTCCCAACAACTGCTTTACTCACGTATCTCTTCCCTAACCTAAGTGTCATTTCATGAACACATTCACATGCACACACTCCACACATGACTTCTTCAACTTCACAGAGAAAATATAACCAGCAGATTGAAAATGCCCTCATTTTCTGGCCATTAAATCTGTAAACTTTTCTGCGTCCCTGTCTCTTGTCTCTTCCACTTTCATTCCCTCCTATTATGGTGCAGGATATAGCCCTCCTCTGTGTTAGTGGTCTCACATCCCCATGCTTTCCCCACGACCTTACACCAGTCTTTTTTGTTCTTGTTTCTTTAATTTCTTTCTGTGGCATCTTTCTCATCATTATTTAAATAATGCACATATTTTAAAAGCGAAGAAATATTCACTTCCATATTTAAAAGAAACCACCATTTTTGACTATTAATGCTTTCCTTTTGATAGTTGCTGTATTTTTTCCTCTCCTGTGCAAAGCCTTGAAAAAACTGCCTGTACTCACTGATTCACTTATCTGCCACTCATTCCTCAGCTCTCTCCAATCTGGGCTCCTGTCCCCCTCCTTCATCCATATGGCTTCCTGCAATGGTCACCAGCGAATTCTCTGTCTGCCATGCCAATGGACATTTTTCTGTCTTCCTGTTAATGGACTTCTCAGCACATTTGAAATTGTAGATTCTTCTGTCTTTCTTGAAACACTCTGCTCTGGGCTTCAGTAGGATCTAACTTTCTCTGTTCTTTCATCTTTGGCAATAATTTATCTCAGAGTCCCTGGCAGGATCTCTGTCCTTAACTGGCTTCTAATCTTGAGTTATCCAAGGCTTTGAACTTGGTTTCTTCTTTTTCTTACTTTATATTCTCTCTCTCTTATGATTTATTCCATGCCCATATTGTTAATTATGATCTATATGATGAATACTTTCAAATAAATATCTTTATTCCAAACTTTCCCTCTGAGCTACACACATCTAACAAATTGTTGACTTGACACTTCCCATTGTCCGTCTCAAATTAACCACAAGCTTAACCAGTTTAACCTCACCCATAACTGAGCTCTCCTTTCCCAAACCCAGCCTTCCACTAATATTCTCTTGCTTAATAAAGGTCCTTTCTATCTATCCAATTGTTCCCACTGGAAACTTGGGAGCTAACATTTTCTCTAAAGAAATGATTACAACTCTATGTAGCCTGATATCCTATCAGTCTCAGGTGACTTTGGCATATTTCGGTACGCAGCCTCTAAATGGCCATCAATGATCCCACACACTGCTACTCACCCTTATGAATACCCACCCATTGAGTGTAGTTGGACTTGATCACTTCTACTGGTTGGAATATGGCAGAAGTAATGGGACACTTACTCTTGGAAGTAACAAGAGTACTTTCAAGATTAAGTTTCTTCCAAGATTAAGTTACAAAAGGACTGGCTTATACCTTGCCCCTTTCTCTCTCTCTCCCTCCCTCAACACTTGTACTGGAGAAAACTAGCTCACATATCATGAGGTCACTCAGTAACACAATGAAAAGGTTCACACATCCAGGAACTAAAAGTTTCAGCACAAATACTATTTGAGGAATGAAAACACCTAAATAATTTTTTATTTTGCTTTTCCCTCATTACATAAGATGTGGAGCATCTTTTCATATGTTTATTTTCCATCTGTATATCTTCTTTGGTGAGGTGTCTGTTTAGGTCTTTGGTCCATTTTTTCATCAGGTTGTTTGTTTTCTTATTGTTGAGTTTTAAGGGTTCTTTGTATATTTTGGATAACAATCCTTTATCAAATATATCTTTTGCAAATATTTTCTCCCAGTCTGTTTCTTGTCTTTCCATTCTCTTGACAGATCTTTTACAGAACCACTGCCCTTTCTCAAAGCCCTGCCAATAAACACATGGGTGAGGTTGGAATTAGATTTTTCAGCTCTAATTAAGCTTCAAGATGACTTCAGTATTAGCTGATGGCAATGGCACCCCACTCCAGCACTCTTGCCTGGAAAATCCCATGGACAGAGGAGTCTGGTGGCCACAATCCATGGCGTCGCTAAGAGTCAGACAAGACTCAACGGCTTCACTTTCACTTTTAACTTTCATGCATTGGAGAAGGAAATGGCAACCCACTCCAGTGTTCTTGCCTGGAGAATCCCAGGGATGGGGGAGCCTCGTGGGCTGCCATCTATGGGGTCGCACAGAGTTGGACACGACTGAAGTGACTTAGCAGACTACAACCACATGAGACTCTGGACTAACTAAACTCTTTGTTGTTTTAGATTGCTGTTTGAGATAATTTGTAATACAGCACAAGATATTAATAACAATATACATTTGAAGACTGAAAACATACTCTTGTGAACGTAGAGAAACCAGATGTCTTTTTATTTATAACTTTATCATTCTGTAAAGACTGTAAAACAAACTTATATAGAATATTGCACAGATACTCACCTGATTAGCAACACAATAAATTAAATGCTTTCCTATGAAAGTAGCAGCAGAAGTTTGTTTTCAGCATGAGTTGTCTGTTTTAAAAACTTTAGGTTCACAGTAAAATTGAAAGTACAGAGATTTTCCACAAACTCACTACCCACACACATGCTGTTTTCCCCATGACCACCATCCCCCACCACAGTGGAATATTTGTTACAATTGATTGAACCTTCATTGACACATCATATTCCCCCAAAGTTCATAGTCTGCATTAGAGATCACTCTTGGGGTTGTACATTCTACGAATCTGAACAAAAGTATAATGACATATAGACATCATCATGGTATCAAAGAAGAGTCATACTGCCTGAAAAATCCTCCGTGGTTTGTCTATTCATTGCTTCTCTCCTCACTCTTTGGACTGTTACTTCTGAAAAACAAACTGCCACACAAATATAAAGAAGAGGAAGTTAAATATCCAAAATTTATGACCTATAGACATTGATAAAATAACCTGACAAAGCTTAGGCAACACATTATTGACCTCTTCTCACATGTTCTGTTGAAATATTGGGTGGCAAAATTTCTGTTGGCTGTCCAAAGATTTGTGAGAATCACCTACAAGTTCAACACACATTAATATGTCCCTTTCCTGAGTACAGTTTTTTTTTTATTTTTAATTCAAGGCTAAAATTTTTAAGTACTTTTACATCTAATTTTTAATTGATTGTAAACTAATCCTCATTTGATTTTTAATCTCTCTTCCCTCTTTTCCCTCCTTGTGTGCTAAATCACTCTACTCCTTAATTCACTTACCTGCTGCTTCTTTTTTTCAACTTATCTGCCCAAAGATACTGGGCATTTATTTATCAAGACTTTTATACCCAAGCACAAAGGATTCAGGAACCAAGTGAAAGTGAAAGTTGCTCAGTCATGTCCAACTATTTGTGACCCCATGGACTGTAGCGTGCCAGGCTCCTCTGTCCATGGAATTCTCCAGACCAGAATACTGGAGTGGGTGGCTGTTCCCTTCTCCAGGGGATCTTCCCAACCCTGGGATCGAACCCAGGTCTCCCGCATTGCAGGTGGATTCTTTACTGTCTGAGTCACCAGCAAAGCCCTTTGCAGGAACCAAAGGCAAGTACATATAATAAAAAGTAGTAACATGGGCAATGATTAAAGTCAGACATTATAGCATATAATAACAATTATCAGACAACTCCCTAAGAAGAATAAAAACAGGCACCTCAGAGCTTTGAAATAGGAAAAACATATCTTTCAAAATAGACAACAGTAGTAATAATCACATGGTTAAACTTGATATAAAAAATTATTCACAATAAATATTAAAAACCTAAAACAGCTTGGTACCAAAATCTTAACATGCATAAGTAAGAATAATTTAACTAAGTATTCAGCATGATATATACTTTTGCTAATATCTAATGTTCCAGATGTTCAAGCTGGTTTTAGAAAAGGCAGAGGAACCAGAGATCAAATTGCCAACATCCGCTGGATCACCGAAAAGGCAAAAGAGTTCCAGAAAAACATCTATTTCTGCTTTATTAACTATGCCAAAGCCTTTGACTGTGTGGATCACAATAAACTGTGGAAAATTCTGAAAGAGATGGGAATACTAGACCACCTGACCTGCCTCTTGAGAAACCTATATGCAGGTCAGGAGGCAACAGTTAGAACTGGACATGGAACAACAGACTGGTTCCAAATAGGAAAAGGAGTACGTCAAGGCTGTATACTGTCACCCTGCTTATTTAACTTCTATGCAGAGTACATCATGAGAAACACTGGACTGGAAGAAACACAAGCTGGAATCAAGATCGCCAGGAGAAATATCAATAACCTCAGATATGCAGATGACACCACCCTTATGGCAGAAAGTGAAGAGGAACTAAAAAGCCTCTTGATGAAAGTGAAAGAAGAGAGTGAAAAAGTTGGCTTAAAGCTCAACTTTCAGAAAATGAAGATCATGGCATCCGGTCCCATCACTTCATGGGAAATAGATGGGGAAACAGTGGAAACAGTGTCAGACTTTATTTTTCTGGGCTCCAAAATCACTGCAGATGGTGACTGCAGCCATGAAATTAAAAGACGCTTACTCCTTGGAAGGAAAGTTATGACCAACCTAGATAGCATATTCAAAAGCAGAGACATTACTTTGCCAACAAAGGTCCGTCTAGTCAAGGTTATGGTTTTTCCAGTAGTCATGTATGGATGTG
>NW_011494931.1:829069-834705 GCF_000754665.1 Bison bison bison
ACTGTGAAGAAAGCTGAGTGCCAAAGAATTGATGCTCTTGAACTGTGGTGTTGGAGAAGACTCTTGAGAGTCCCTTGGACTGCAAGGAGATCCACCCAGTCCATTCTAAAGGAGCTCAGCCCTGGGTGTTCTTTGGAAGGAATGATGCTAAAGCTGAAACTCCAGTACTTTGGCCACCTCATGCGAAGAGTTGACTCATTGGAAAAGACTCTGATGCTGGGAGGGATTGGGGGCAGGAGGAAAAGGGGACAGCAGAGAATGAGATGGCTGGATGGCATCACTGACTCGATGGACATGAGTTTGAGTGAACTCCGGGAGTTGGTGATGGACAGGGAGGCCTGGCGTGCTGCGATTCATGGGGTCGCAGAGTAGGAGACGACTGAGTGACTGAACTGAACTGAATAATAAATATTTTTTAATATTAAATAATAAATTATTGACAAATCTTTGTGACAACATTGAAAGTTTGAATTAGCTTATAGATGGCATCTTTTCTAGAGCTAAAATGACTGTAAGAATTAGTCATATTTCTTCATTTAAATTTAATGGTGAAAGTAAAGACTGTAATTATTTTAAAAAGAATCTTCTGTTAGCTGAAGTTATCTAATTGTTTTCATTGACATTATGTGGGTGGAAAAGGGATATAAATAATTGCTATGACTATATTAACCAAGCATTGATTGAAAAAGAGTACTATTTTAGGAGAAATCATATTAAAGCAACATTAGTGGAACTTTCCTAGTACAACTAGGTGATTTGATGTAAAATTTTAGTAGTTATTACTCTTCACCATTCACTTTTTCACAACCTCATGGATCCCTATAAAAGGGGTACATGCCAGAAAACTGATCACAGTATATATTTTTTCTAAAACATGGTACCAAAGATTCTTCTGGTTTAAAAGTAATCTACCAATTACCCTGCTGCTGATAGATTTCTGGTTGCATACATCCAAGCTAATGAGAAAACCATATTTTATTCATTATCATTTCTACACACACACTCCTACCTGAAAACATCACTAAATATCTACAAATGTGTTTCTTTTATATCTTCCATAATTTCCAATTAACTAATTCTACACTGTTTTCCTTTGTCAATTTTGTCTAAGATAGTCTATAAATGTTTCTTTCTTAATTTTTATCTATTTATTTATTTTTGGCTGCGCTGGATCTTTGTTGCTTTGTGAGCTTTTCTCTAATTGTGGAGAGTTGTGGCTACTCTAACAATTGAGCAGGCTTCTTGCCTTGGCTTCTCTTGTTCGGAACATGGGCCCTAGGGCACGCGGGCTTCAGTAGTTGTAGTCCGTGGGCGCAGTAGTTGTGGCTCTTGGGCTCTAAAGCACAGGCTCAGTAGTTGGGGTGTAAGGGCTTAGTTGCTCCTCGGCATGCGGGATCTTCTTGGATCAGGGATCAAACCCATGTCTTCTACACTGGCAGGCAAATTTTTCAACACTGAGTCACCAGGAAAGCTCTATAGACAGTTTCTTATACCTCTTTTATGTGGGAAGCTGTAGAGTAATAATGCCAATGATTACATTAAATATGGTTTTTAATAAAAAGCAAAAGATCAAGCAAAAGAAAGATGCCTACTATATAAATTATATAAAATAAAATTTTATCAAGCTGTTTCTCAACTATATCATGGTAACAAAGTTTGATGAAAACCAGTAAAAATTCTATTTTTATCAGATATAATTTACACATAATAAAATTCACCTTTTAAAAGTATACAACTCAGTGGATTTTAGTATACTCACAAAATTGTACAGTCATCACTATTTGGTAATTCCAGAACATTTTCATCACCCACAAAAGAAACCCTGTATCTATTAGTCATCACTTGTATTCCTCCCTACTTCCAGCCTCTGGTAACTACTATTTGTCTCTACTTGCCTACTTAAGATAAATAGAATCATACAACATATAACCTTTGTGGACAACTTCTTTCACTTAGTGTAATATTTTGAGGTTCATACATGTTGTAGCATATTTCAGAGCTCCATTCTTTTTTATGGCTGAGTAATATTCTGTTGGAGCTTTCCTGGTAGCTCAGTGGTAAAGAACCTACCAAAGCAGGAGACTCAGGTTTGATCCCTGGGTCAGAAAGATCCCCTGAGAAGGAAATGGCAACCCACTCCAGTATTCTTGCCTGGAAAATCCCACAGATAGAGGCGCCTGGCAGGCTACAGTCCACGCAGTAGCATAAGAGTTGGACATGACTCAGTGATTAAACAACAACAAAAGTATTCTGTTGCATGAATATACATTTTTCACCCATTTAACAGTTGATAGACATTTGGACCATTTCTACACTTAGGATGTTACAAAGAATGTTGCTATGAACATTCATGTACAAGTTTTTATGTGAACATATGTCTTCAGTTCTGTTACGTAGTTTCACTTCCAGTAGGTGTGGAACTGCTGTGTTGGAGTCTGTGTTCTATGTGTTGGATTCTACTGTATTCTAATTCTATCATATATTTTTCATATCGAGGAACCACCAAACCATTTTCTGCAATGGCTGTAGCATTTTACATTCCTATCAGCAATGTATGAGGGTTCCAATTTCTCTACATCCTCCCCAAATACTTGTTATTTTTTGTTTGTTGGTTTTTAAAAAACATTAAAAAAAATATTTAACCTATTGAACATGAGTGGTCTCCTTGTTGTTTTGATTTGCATTTCCCTGAGGACCAGTGCTGTAGAGCACCTTTTCATGTACTTGTTGGGCATTTGATAATCTTTGCAGAAATGTTTATTTTCAAATTCTTTGCCCACTTTTAAATGTTTACTGTTGAGTTATAGGAATACTTTATATAGTCAGGATAAAAACTCATTGTTAGATATGTAATTTGAAAATATTTTCTCTCATTGTACAGGTTTTCTTTTCACTTTCTTAATAGTATCCTTCAAAGCACAAACATTTTTAATTTTAGTGAAATACAATTTATCCATCTTTTTTTTTTAATTTCTTTGTGTGGTGCTATACATAAGAAACCATTGCCTAATATAATATCACAGGCTTCCCTCATGGCTCAAACAGTAAAGAATCTGCCTGCAATGCAGAAGACCCAGCTTCAAACCCTGGGTCAGGAAGATCCTCTAGAGAAGGGAATGGCAACCTACTCCAGTGTTCTTGCCTGGAGAATCCCATGAACAGAGGAGCCTGGTGGGCTACAGTCCATAGGGTCACACAGTCTGAGTGACTAAAACACAACAACAATCTAACATTACAAAGATTTGTGCCTATGAGTTCTAAGAATTTTATTGTTTTAGCTCTTGCATTTGGCCTTTGATCCATTTGTATGTGGTGGGAGATAGGGATCTATCTTTATTTCTGGGCACTTGGATATCGTTTTCACAGTACTATTTGTTGAAAAGAGTTAATTGTCTTGGAACCCTTGTTGAAAATTGATTGACCATAGATGTAAGGGTTAATTTTTGGACTCTTAATTCCATTCTATTGATTATATACTAATCCTCATGTCAAAGCACATAGCTTTGATTGCTATAGCTTTGTAGTAAGTTTTAAAATTGGGAAGTGTGAGCCCTCCAAATTTGCTCTTCTCTTTCAACATTATTTCAGTTATTCCATGTATCTTGTATATTTAGATGAATTCCAGTATCAGTTTATCAATTAATGCAAAATCATCATAGAGGATTTTGATAGGGATTACAGTAAATCTATAGATAGCTTTGAGAACTATGATCATCTTAGCAATAGTAAGTCTTCCAATTCATAAACACAGGATGTCTTTGAATCTATTTATATCTTTAGTTTATTCCAATGAAGTTTTGTAGTTTATTGATGTAAAAGTCTTACATTTAAATTTATTCTTAAGGATGTTATTATAAATTGAATTATTTTCTTAATTTTACTTTTAGATTGCAAGTGCATAGAAATGTAATTGGATTTTTATATTGACCTTTTATCGTATAACCTTGTTAAACTCACTTATAAGCTCTAGTACTGGGCAGGGGAGATTCTTATTATTTCCTTTATGTAAGATCATGTCATCCGTAAATAAACATACTTTTACTTCTTTCTTTCAAATATGGAAGATGTTCTTTTCCTGTTCTTGCCTAATTTCCCTGGTTAGAATTTCTAGAAAAATGTTAAATATAATGTACTTCCTTAGAGAAAACAAGTAAAGAGTTTATTTCAAAAAAGAGTTGTCCATGTTTCTTAAATGTGTGCAGAGTGACTGAAGCTCCACTTCAACAAATAAAAACATCAACCAAAAAAAAAAAAAAAATACACTTCCTTGCCTTTTTCCTAATCTTGAGGGAGAGCATTCAATCTTTCATCATGAGGTACAATGTTAAATGTAGATTTTTCTTAAAGCCATTTAACAGACTGAAGAAATTCCTTCCTATCTTAATGTATTGAATGTTTTGTCAAATGCTTTAAAAGCATATATTAAGATAATCATGTGTGTTTTGACATTCATTGTATTAATTGGTTTATCATACCGATTGACTTTGGAACCAGACTTGCATTTCTGGGGAAAATCCCACTTGGTCATTTTGTATAATACTTTTCATGCATTGTGGATTATGTTTCTAGTATTTTGTTGAGTCTTTTTGCATTTATATTCATAAATGATATTAGTCTATAATTTGCTCTTTTTGTGATGTCTTTGTCTTTGTGATATTTTTGGTATCAGTGTGGTATGGCCTAATGGGATGACTAGAAGAGTATAGAATACTTCTATTTTTTTGGAAGAGTTTGTGAAGTATTGTTAGATGTCCTTAGATGTTGGAAGAATTCATCATTGAAGTCATTCAGTCTTGGGATTTTCTTTGTGGAAATTTTTTTGAATACTGATTGAATCTCTTCAGTTGGTGTAGATCGATTTAGATTTTCTATTTCAGTAGCTTATGCCTTTCTGGGATTTGTCATTTTGTCTAGGTTATCTAATTTGTTGACATATAATTACTTATAATTTTCTCTCTTTGTAATTTTCTTCTAGTGATATTGGTAGTAATGTTCCCTCTTTCATTTCTGATTTTAGTAATTTGAGCATTCTTTGTTTTTTCTTGGCCAGTCTAGCTAAAGACTTGCCAGTTTTGGTCTTCTGTCTGATAGGAGCTTAGGAGAGCTGGATAGAGCTAAGCTGCCAGGTGTTGGAGTAGCCAATTAAGATAGCAAGCCAAAATAACAGTCAAGTGTTTAATTATTTCCTTACTTAGTCTATGCAAGAGGCTAAACTTGAGAGAATGCTGATTCTCCTTTGTTCCATTTTCCTCATGAAATGACACTGGTCAAGGACCAATTAGCATATGGATGGGAGTCATCTCTCCGTAGAGGGAGCCCTGAACAGAAAAGGTTCCTGAAGGTTCATGTACCCAGAACCCCAGGGAACACCAAGGGGAAAGGCAAGAAACTGGAAGTACTAAGTGAAGAAAACTGTCATCAGGAGTCCCCTATTCTTTCCCAAGTAAGGTAGACTATGCAGCGGCAACTGAGGAAGGCTCCTAAAGAAGGCTCCAGATGAAGTTCAGTTCAATTCAGTTCAGTTGCTCGGTCGTGTCCGACTCTTTGCAACCCCATGAATCGCAGCATGCCAGGCCTCCCTGTCCATCACCAACTCCCGGAGTTCACTCAGACTCATATCCATCGAGTCAGTGATA
>NW_011494931.1:834805-852408 GCF_000754665.1 Bison bison bison
AGGAAAAACCATAGCCTTGACTAGATGGACCTTTGTTGGCAAAGTAATGTCTCTGCTTTTGAATATGCTATCTAGGTGGGTTATAATTTTCCCTCCAAGGAGTAAAGCGTCTTTTAATTTCATGGCTGCAATCACCATCTGCAGTGATTTTGGAGCCCCCCCAAAAAAGTCTGACACTGTTTCCCCATCTATTTCCCATGAAGTGATGGGACCGGATGCCATGATCTTTGTTTTCTGAATGTTGAGCTTTAAGCCAACTTTTTCACTCTCCTCTTTCACTTTCATCAAGAGGTATTTTAGTTCCTCTTCACTTTCTGCCATAAGGGTGGTGTCATCTGCGTATCTGAGGTTATTGATATTTCTCCCGGCAATCTTGATTCCAGCTTGTGTTTCTTCCAGTCCAGTGTTTCTCATGATGTACTCTGCATAGAAGTTAAATAAGCAGGGTGACAATATACAACCTTGACGTACTCCTTTTCCTATTTGGAACCAGTCTGTTGTTCCATGCCCAGTTCTAACTGTTGCTTCCTGACCTGCATACAGATTTCTCAAGAGGCAGGTCAGGTGGTCTGGTATTCCCATCTCTTTCAGAATTTTCCACAGTTTATTGTGATCCACACAGTCAAAGGCTTTGGCATAGTCAATAAAGCAGAAATAGATGTTTTTCTGGAATTCTCTTGCTTTTTCCATAATCCAGCGGATGTTGGCAATTTGGTCTCTGGTTCCTCTGCCTTTTCTAAAACGAGCTTGAACATCAGGAAGTCACGGTTCACGTATTGCTGAAGCCTGGCTTGGAGAATTTTGAGCATTACTTTACTAGCATGTGAGATGAGTGCAATTGTGCAGTAGTTTGAACATTCTTTGGCATTGCCTTTCTTTGGGATTGGAATGAAAACTGACCTTTGCCAGTCCTGTGGCCACTGCTGAGTTTTCCAAATTTGCTGGCATATTGAGTGTAGCACTTTCACAGCATCATCTTTTAGGATTTGAAAGAGCTCAACTGGAATTCTATCACCTCCACTAGCTTTGTTTGTAGTGATGCTTTCTAAGGCCCACTTGACTTCACATTCCAGAATGCCTGGCTCTAGGTCAGTGATCACATCATCGTGATTATCTGGGTTATGAAGATCTTTTTTGTATAGTTCTTCTGTGTATTCTTGCCACCTCTTCTTAATATCTTCTGCTTCTGTTAGGTCCATACCATTTCTGTCCTTTATCGAGCCCATCTTTGCATGAAATGTCCCCTTGGTATCTAATTTTCTTGAAGAGGTCTCTAGTCTTTCCCATTCTGTTGTTTTCCTCTATTTCTTTGCATTGATCTCTGAGGAAGGCTTTCTTATATCTTCTTGCTATTCTTTGGAATTCTGCATTCAAATGGTTGTATCTTTCCTTTTCTCCTTTGCTTTTCACTTCTCTTCTTTTCACAGCTATTTGTAAGGCCTCCTCAGAGAACCATTTTGCTTTTTTGCATTTCTTTTCCATGGGGGGAAGAGATCTTTCAATAACAGTATCTGGACTCATAAAGCTGAAAGCATACTTTTTATAATTTCAATTTATTGAGATTTGTTTTATAAGCTAATAAATGGTCTATCTTGGAGAATGTTCCTTGTGTACTTGAGAAGAATGTATTTTCTGCTGTTGTTCTGTGGAGTGTTTTTAAAATGTCTGTTAGGTTCAGTTGATTCATGATGCTGTTCATGTCTTCTACTTCCTTGATAATCATTTGTCTAGTTTTCTATTCATTATTGAAAGTAGTGTATTAAAATTACACATTATTAAAATCTCCACTTACTATTGAATTGTATATTTCTCCTCTTTGTTTGTCAATTTTGTTCTGTATTTAGAGACTTTATGGTTTATATATATAATTAATATATTAATATGCTAATAATATATAAATGAAATAATATAATGATTAATGTTAGTCATATCTTCTTAATGATTGACCTTGTATCATAGAACATTCTATATGGCCCTATTCTCTTCCCTCTCATTAGTACAAATTACATATTTATGCACTGTATATCATTAGTCTCGATACAAAAATGTTTTAAAAATATTTATTTATTTGGCTGTGTCAGGTCTTAGTTGGGCATACCAGATCTTTAGGTAAGGCTTGTGGGATCAGGTTCTGAACTCAGGCCACTTGTATTGGGAGTGCCAAGTCTTAGCCACTGGACCACCAAGGAAGTCCCAAGTACAGATTTAAGGTTATTGCTTTATATAGTTCTCTTTTAAGTTAGATAGGAAAAGGAGTTATAAACAAGAACAACAAAAACTTATACTATCTTTTATATTTACCTTTGTAAATATTTTTACTTGTCTTTACATCTTTATGTGAATTGGAATTGACTGTCTAGGGGCAAAAGAACACCCTTTAGTATTTCTTACAGGGAAGGTCTTCTAATGATAAATTCACTCAGTTTTTTATTTCACGGAAATGTCTTTTTCTTTTTTGAAGATTAGTGTGCTAGAAATAGAATTTTTGATTGGCAAAGTTTCTTTACTCATTTGAAAATGTCATCCCACTGCCTTTAGGCCTTTGCAGTTCCTTTTTTTTTTTAAGATTTCTAAATTTTGGGTGCACTGGGTCGTTTTTGCTGCATATGGGCTTTCTCTGATTGCAACAAGCAGGGGCTACACTTTGTTGAAGTGCATGGGGCTCTCATTGCATCTCTTGTTGTAGAGCACAGACTCCAGGCTTCAGTAGTTACGGCACACAGGCTTAGTTGCTCTGAAGCATGTGGGATCTTCCTGGACCAGAGATCAAATCTGTGTCCCTTGCATTGGCAGGCAGATTCTTAACCACTAGACCACCAGGGAAGCCCCAGTCCTTCACAGTTTCTGATGAGAATTATTAATCTTATAGAGGACCTTTTGAATGTCCTAGTCACTTTTCTCTTGTTGCTTTCATGGTTCTCTCTTTGGCTTTGGCATATGAAATTTTGATTGTGGTGTCTCTACATTTGGCTATCTTTGAGTTTTTCCTTCTTGAATTTCATTGAGATCATTTCATGTGTAGAGTAATGTTTACATTAAATTTGGAAAGGCTTGGCCATTAATTTTTCAACTATTCTTTCTGTTGCTTTCTTTCTGGGATTCTCATTATACATATATTGATACATTTGATGGTATCTCACAGAACTTTCAGGTTCTATTCATTTTCTTCCTTTCTTTTTCTTTCTGTTCCTTAGATTCAGTTCAGTTGCTCAGCCATGTCCGACTCTTTGCAACCCCATGAATCGCAGCACTTCAGGCCTCCCTGAGAACTTCAAATAATCTGTCTTCAAGTCCATTGATTCTTTTGCCAGCTGAATCTGCCATTGAGCCTCTCTACAGAATTTTTCAATTAAATTATTGTCCTTTACAACTCAGAATTTCTCTTCGGTTCTTCTTCATCATTTATATCTATATATTGATATTCTCTATTTGATGAGACATTGTTCTTTTATAAAGCTCTTTGAACATATTTGAAATAGCTGATTTTAAGCTAGATAGAATGTCTTCGTTTAATAAGTCCAATGTCTGGGCTTCTCCACATGCAATTTCTGTTGACTCTTTTCTCCTTCCTATGTATAGGCCACACTTTCTTATTGCCTCACATATTCTGTAATTACTTTTGAAAATTGGACATTTCAGTGATATAATGTGGTGACACTGGGAATAAAATTCCTCCTCCTCACCAGTATTTGTTGTTGTTGCTGTTTTTTAAAATATGGCTGGGTTTTTTTTTTTTTTCTTTTAATTTCCTGAGCTAAGCCTGTATTCTTTGTTATGCATGCTTACTGAAATCTTTGTTTAATTAGCTTAGTGGTTAGATAATGACTGGTCTGAGATATTTTTAAAGGCCTTGAACCAATAAGTCTGTCTTTGGAGCCTTTGATGAAACCTTTTACGAAGGACTCAGTGTCTATTTTGGGACATGCCCTAAATGCACAGGCAGGTAGTTTGCCACATTGTCTTAATCTTCACTTCCTGATCACACAGAACCTCAGAGTAACAGTAAGTGAGATGGTAGAGCCCTCTCAGATCTTTCTTATGCAGTTACAGAGCTCAACTCTTGTACGTTGGTTTTTAGATTCTCAGGAATCTGTTGGAAATTTTTAAAGCCTCCTCTGGACATTTCATTCTCAGGTATTCATTGAAGTGCTTTGTTCAATTTGTTGTTTGCCCCAACCATTATCACAGCTTCAAGCAGTTGTCATGTCATGTTAAACAGCTGCCATTGATTGTTATTGACAAATGCCCCAGAGAAAAGGTTGGTTTTTTTCCACTAAGAGAACTCTTGTTTTTCAGTCACTCAGTTGTGTCTGAATCTTTGTGACACCATGGACTGCAGCACGCCAGGCTTCCCTGCCCTTCACCATCTCCTGGAGCTTGCTCAAATGCATATCCATTGAGTTAGTGATGCCATCCAAGCATCTCATCCTCTGTCGTCACCTTCTCCTGCCTTCGATCTTTCCCAGGATCAGGGTCTTTTCTAATGAACTGACTTCTTGCATCAGGTGGCCAAAGTATTGGAGCTTCAGTGTCAGCATCAGTCCTTCCAATGAACATTCAGTATTGATTTTCTTTAGGATCTACTGCATTGATCTCCTTGCAGTCCAAGGGATTCTCAAGAGTCTTTTCCAACACCACAGTTTGAAAAAAAGAGCTCTCAGTCAGGTCAAATAGACAAGGTTCACAAAAGAGATTTTCTAGGAAAGTGCCAGGGAGGCCTGAAAATAATAGTTATCTGGGAAGGAGAACCTGAAGGAACTCAAACCCCTTCTTTGGCCTCCAGTGTCTGCTAGGCAGCCAGTTTTCACCACGATTTCAGGGCTGTTGGCTTTTAAGACTCAGAACTGTGAAGGTGAGTGGGGACTGGAACAAGGTAAATGCCACAGAGCTTGCTGTTCTTACTGAGGTTTAGTCATCTTTCTTAAATGATCTCCAGACTGTTATAAGCCTTTGGTTAATTTCCAGAGTTTTAAAAAATTAAATGATTTTTTGCTAGTGCTCTTATTGTTTTTATGGAAGAGAGAGGTTTTGGTGGGCTTTATTTAGCCATACCCATTGCCATTCAGCATCATTTCCTTTTTCAAAATATTTATAATTTATTTATTTATTTAAAATTATTATTTATTTATTTTTGGCTGCACTGGATCTTCATTGCTACACAGGGGCTTTCTTGGGTTGCAGAGACTGAGGGCTAATTTTCATTGTGGTACTTGGGTTTCTCATAGTGGTGGCTTCTGTTGTTGTGGAGCATGAGCTCTAGGCATGCCAGTTTCAGTAGTTGCGGTGTATGGGCTTAGAAGTTGCAGCTCGCAGGCTCTAGAGTGTTGGCTCAATAGTTGTGGCACACAGGCACAGTTGCCTCGTAGCTTGTAGCATCTTCCTGGACCAGGGATTGAACTAGTGTCCCATGCATTGCAAGGTGGATTCTTAACCACTGGACCATCAGGGAAACCTAAATATTTATTTATTTACTTGGCTGTGCCTGGTCTTAGCTGTGGCACACAGGATCTTCATGGGACACACATGTGGATCTTTTGTTGCAGTGCCCAGACTCTCTAGTTGTGGCTTGCGTGCTTTGTTGGTCCCCAGTATGTAGGATTTTAGTTCCTCAACCAAGGATCAAACCCACGTTTCCTGCATTGCAAGGCAGATTCTTAATCCGTGGACCACCAGGGAAGTCCCCAATATCATTTCTTAAGATGACATTCTTCTTTTTCTTCTCCAGAAATTTTTTACTGAAGTGAGTTATAGTCAGTGGACATATCAAATATTTTCATAGCAAGCTTGTATTTGTATCTGCTTTTGTTCCTAAGAAGTATTTGTTGAAATTGGAAACTTTAAAAAGCAAAACTTTTGACATGTTAATGGAATTCAAATAAGTTTAGTAACGTTTTGATACAATATCTTGGTACACAGAGGTCTCCAAATGATGGATTGGCTTGAAAACCATTAGATAAAAAAAAAAAAAAAAGATGATCTGAGCCACAGTAACTATTAATCTTATGATTATTATTATTGATTATAACAACTATATATTGAGCTTTTGCTATGTGAAATGCCCATCTAGGGAGAATTGCAAAGAAAATAAGACTATATTAATGATTTAATACAACAAACTTCATTACCTTATTAATCATTATAGTCATCAGTTACCAGTGTTTAAGCATATGAGATTTATTTCTACAGATAAGTCAATATATCTGGTGCCTTTTTTGCTTGAAGTTATAAAAACTACATGTGACAAGTCTTAATGATGAAGATTCCTGCATTATAGCTTTCATTTTCTGATATAGTATACATAATTTTTACAATAATGGAAAAAGAAATGTAACCTTTCCATTGATATTTATTTACTGTTTTTATTTATTTCCATACTTTCTTGCACTTTTTACTGAATACTAACAGCACAAATTCTTTTGACTAATATGTTCATAATTTTATATTGTGAACTTAGAAAAGAGCTTTCAACTAAACATAAGCCAAAAAGCCTTTGCTGATTCTCTTAATATGCAAACTATCAGATGCCAATTCACTTGGTGAGTCTTTCCACTGCAGTTGCATGTGTGTGGGCAGGAATGAAGGCCAAGTTTTCATTCCTTTTGCTGTTTCTTGTCATGTTGGTTTTAGACTACTGCTACTGGGTCCAACTGAACCTCTTCTCACAGTGGGTGGGCCTGGAGATATTTTCTCCTCATATCCTTTTTAATCCCATTCCCCCACTGGTGGTAAGCATCTTTAATTTCTCTTTATTTTCACCCAACTAAAAAATCTATTTGCTTTCTGAATTTTATTGCAAGATGATTATTTGACCCATAATTTTTTTTAAATAAATACTTTATATTGAGACAAAAATTTTACATTTCAGTGAGAGATCTAGTGGATAGACTACTTTAAGTCTTTCAAAAACATTTTATTCAATATTAGTGTTGAACACTACTTGTGTGTTCTCTTCCAAACCATAAATGGGCAGTCTTCAAGGTAGTAAGGTGAAATCTTGAATTTGAGTTCTGGTCTAATCTATTTAGATTCTTTGGGTCCTAAAACTGAATTGAACAAAACATTAAAAATGTTTTTTTGTTGTGGTTGTTGATTTTGGAAATAATCTTTTTTGGTAAGTAAGAAAGTTTGAGGGAAACGACACAGTCCCATAGTCACTATGATTAAGCTGTTTAGAGAGGGAAAAAAATTACAAATACACTTCCAATATTTATTTAGCCAATAAAAATGCTTCATGTTTCCCTATGAGATCTAGAAAATAAAGGTGTAATGAATTAGTGAACTTGACATTTATTTCCTTCTATGTCTATTAGAAGGTATACTAGGTACTTATGGTATAAATGCTGAATCAGTTCAGTGGCTGAGTCGTGTCCGACTCTTTGCGACCCCATGAACCACAGCACTCCAGGCCTCCCTGTCCTTCACAAACTCCTGGAGTCCACCCAAACCCATGTCCATTGAGTCGGTGATGCCATCCAACCATCTCATCCTCTGTCGTCCCCTTCTCCTCCTGCCCTCAATCTTTCCCAGCATCAGGGTCTTTTCAAATGAGTCAGCTCTGCAAAACAGGTGGCCAAAGTATTGCAGTTTCAGCTTCAACATCAGTCCTGCCAATGAACACCCAGGACTGATCTCCTTTAGGATGGGCTGGTTGGATCTCCTTGCAGTCCAAGGGACTCTCAAGAGTCTTCTCCAACACCACAGTTTAAAAGCATCAATTCCTCAGTGCTCAGCTTTCTTTATAGTCCAACTCTCACATCCATACATGACTACTGCAAAAACCATAGCTTTGACTAGACGGACCTTTCTTGACAAAGTAATGTCTCTGCTTTTTGATATGTTGTCTGGGTTTGTCATAACTTTCCTTCCAAGGAGTAAGCATCTTTTAATTTCATGGCTGCAGTCACCATCTGCAGTGATTTTGGAGCCCAGAAAAATAAAGTCAGCCACTGTTTCCCCATCTATTTACCATGAAGTGATTGGACCAGATGCCATGATCTTTGTTTTCTGAATGTTGAGCTTTAAGCCAGCTTTTTCACTCTCCTCTTTCACTTTCATCAAGAGTCTCTTTAGTTCTTCTTCACTTTCTGCTATAAAGGTGCTGCCATCTGCATATCTAAGGTTATTGAGATTTCTCCTGGCAATCTTGATTCCACCTTGGGCTTCTTCCAGCCCAGCATTTCTCATGATGTACTCTGCATATAAGTTAAATAAGCAGGATGACAATATACAGCTTGGACATACTCCTTTCCCGATTTGGAACCAGTCTGTTGTTCCATGTCCAGTTCTAACTGATGCTTCCTGACCTGCATATAGGTTTCTCAAGAAGCACATCAGGTGGTCTGGTATTCCCATCTCTTTCAGAAGTTTCCACGGTTTATTGTGATCGACACAGTCAAATGCTTTGGCCTAGTAAGTAAAGCAGAAGTAGATGCTTTTCTGAAACTGTCTTGCTTTTTTGATGATCCATCAGATGTTGGCAATTTGATCTCTGGTTCCTTTGCCTTTTCTAAAACCAACTTGAACATCTGGAATGTCATGGTTCACGTACTATTGAAGCCTGACTTGGAGAATTTTGAGCATTACTTTACTAGCGTGTGCTGCTGCTGCTGCTGCTAAGTTGCTTCAGTCATGCTGTGAAATAAGTGCAATTGTGCGGTAGTTTGAGCATTCTTTGGCATTGCCTTTCTTTGGGACTGGAATGAAAACTGACCTTTTCCAGTCCTGTGGCCACTGTTGAGTTTTCTAAATTTGCTGACATACTGAGTGCAGCAGTTTCACAGCATCATCTTTCAGGATTTGAAATAGCTCAACTGGAATTCCATCACCTCCACTAGCTTTGTTCATAGTGATGCTTCCTAAGGCCCACTTGACTTCACATTTCAGGATGTCTGGCTCTAGGTAAATGATCACACTATCGTGATTATCTGGGTAGTGAAGATCTTTTTTGTATAGTTCTTCTGTGTATTCTTGCCACCTCTTCTTAATATCTTCTGCTTCTCTTAGGTCCATACCATTTCTGTCCTTTATTGAGCCCAGCTGTGCATGAAATGTTCCCTTGGTATCTCTAATTTTCTTGAAGAGATCTCTAGTCTTTCCCATTCTGTTGTTTTCCTCTATTTCTTTGTATTGAAGAAAAAAAGACCTACACTGAATGTCAGAAAACTGACATTCCAGACATATTTCTACATAATAGTTTCCATTATACTGATCCAAATTATTAATTTTCCCTTTAAATTAGGATTATAAAAACTAAATCTCAAATTGCAGTGATATATTTGAAAATCTGAAGATGCTATACACATGCAATATTATTGTTACCTATTTGTATTTTTAAGGAGAGAAACAGGCAAACTTTTAAAACTTCTTAAAGGCTGAAAATAAGAAACAAGAAAGCAAATTATCTTCATACAACTTTCTAAATATATTAGGAGTGAATCTGGAATCTGGGCACCAATTTCTTAATATTTCACCCTGAGAGTTTCATAGATGTATTTGACAATGATCGTTTCCACTGCCATTATTTCCACTACCATCCCAATAGTGTGAAGAGAGAATACGTAAGAACGGCTCACAGCACCATTTGTGGCAGACAGTGATAAGCGTTTATCAAAATGGTTTCCTTTCCTCTTGGGCACAAAGCCAGCCCACATTTCTCAGTTGCCTTGCAATTAGGAAATTCATGGGGCAAAATTCTAGAAAATAGCATGCATGCAGAAGTGATGTAATATATTACCAGATCTGGACGTTAAAACACTCCAGTGCATAATTCTTGTCCTCCTTCCCTATTTTTCAGCTAAACAGAGAAGAGTGCATGGACTTAGAAAAGGGGAAAGCACAAGAGGACAGAAACCTGGGTCCCTTCCTTTTCACTGTGCTAAGTTTCCAAGATTTGGGTATTGTTACATCAGTTAATGATCTTTACTAACTCACTATCATAGGATTTTATAGTCAGTTTCATTTGAAGTTCTGGTTATATACATTATGAAGAAAACTGTGGTATCAATTTGGAGTAAATATTTGTAATGATTGTTTGACAGCCTATGAATAAAACAACTGGTTAGTTGATCAAATCTTTAAAACTCAACTTGCTGCTTGAGTCTCATATTTGTAAATATAGCCTTAGTGCCTGCTCTTGAGAGTTTGATGAAAAACACAGAGCTTCCATATTGACCCATGAATGAGATATAAAGAGTGGCTGAGTGGCTGAGCTTCCTTTTTTTTTTTTTTTCACTTTTTATTTTGTATAGGAGTACAGTAGATGATCTCTTTTGTATAGTTCTGAGTATTCTTGCCAGCTTTTCTTAGTATCTTCTGCTTCTGTTAGGTCCATACCATTTCTGTCCTTTATTGTGCCCATTTTTGCATGAAAAGTTCCCTTGGTATCTCTAATTTTCTGGAAGCAGAAGACATTAAAAAGAGGTGGCAAGAGTACCCAGACAAATTATTCAAAAGAGATCTTCATGACCCAGATAATCACGATGGTGTGATCACTCACCTAGAGCCAGACATCCTGGAACACAAATCAAGTGTGCCTTAGGAAGCATCACTATGAAAAAAGCTAGTGGAACTGATGGAATTCCAGTTGAGCTATTTCAAATCCTGAAAGATGATGCTGTGAAAATGCTGCACTCAATATGTCAGCAAATTTGGAAAACTCAGCAATGGCCACAGGACTGGAAAAGGTCAGTTTTCATTCCAATCCCAAAGAAAGGCAATGCCAAAGAATGCTCAAACTACTGCACAATTGCACTCATCTCACTTGCTAGTAAGTAATGCTCAAAATTCTCCAAGGCAGACTTCAGCAATATGTGAACTATGAACTTCCAGATGTTTAAACCGGTTTTAGAAAAGGTAAAGGAACAAGAGATCAAATTGCCAACATCAGTTGGATCATCAAAAAAGCAAGAGAGTTCCAGAAAAGCATCTACTTCTGCTTTATTGACTATGCCAAAGCCTTTGACTGTGTGGATCACAATAAACCGTGGAAACTTCTGAAAGAGATGGGAATACCAGACCACCTGACCTGCCTCTTGAGAAATCTGTATGCATGTCAGGAAGAACTGGACATGGAACAACAGACTGGTTCCAAATAGGAAAAGGAGTATGTCCAGGCTTTATATTGTCACCCTGCTTATTTAACTTACATGCAGAGTATAGCATGAGAAATGCTGGACTGGATGAAGCACAAGCTGGAATCAGGATTACCGGGAGAAATATCAATAACTTCAGATATGCATATGACAGCACCCTTATGGCAGAAAGTGAAGAACTAAAGAGCCTCTTGATGAAAGTGAAAGAGGAGAGTGAAAAAGTTGGCTTAAAGCTCAACATTCAGGAAACTAAGATCATGGCATCCGGTCCTATCACTTCATGGCAAATAGATGGGGAAACAGTAGAAAGAGTGACAGACTTTATTTTGGGGGGCTCCAAAATCACTGCAGATGGTGACTGCAGCCATGAAATTAAAAGATGCTTGCTCCTTGGAATAAAAGCTATGACCAACCTAGACAGCATATTAAAAAGCAGAGACATTACTTTGCCAGCAAAGGTCTGTGTACTCAAAGCTATGGTTTTTCCAGTAGTCAAGTATAGATGTGAGAATTGAACTATAAAGAAAACTGAGCGCCCAAGAATAGATGCTTTTGAATTGTGGTGTTGGAGAAGACTCTTGAGAGTCCGTTGGACTGCCAGGAGATCCAACCAGTCCATCATAAAGGAAATTAGTCCTGAATATTCACTGAGAGGACTGATAATGAAGCTGAAACGCCAATACTTTGGCCATCTGATGTGAAGAACTGGCTTATTTTAAAAGACCCTGATGCTGGGAAAGATTGAAGGCAGGAGGAGAAGGAGATGACAGAGTCTGAGATGGTTGGAATGCATCACTGACTTAATGGACATGAGTTTGAGTAAGCTCTGGGAGTTGGTGATGGACAGGGAAGCCTGGTGTGCTGCAGTCCATGGGGTCTCAAAGACTTGGACATGACTGAGCGACTGAACTGAACTGAACTGAACTGAACAGCTGATGAACAGTCTTGTGATAATTTTGGGTGGATGGCAAACGGACTTGACAATACCAATACATGTATCCAATCATTTGTGTGAGGGACTCCTAAGCCTCTGGGGGAACAATAACTTGACAGCACTGACAGCTGGCATTATCTCTAAGACTTTCAAAGATGGCAAATGATTCAAGAACAAGATGAAGACCTGTTGACATATTTGGCCAAAGAAAATGAGTTGAAGGGAATTTCTGCCAACTTGAGCAAATACTGACATGAACAGTAAAGTTAAAACAAAAAGAAAGCAAAAGATAAAGTTGAGTTTCAATGTTGGAAATATGAGTTGAAATTTATTCTTGAAGTTCAGCGATAGACATTGGGGCTACAGTTGGTAATGAAGCATACCTTATCCTATGCCCCAAATAAGCCTAACTTATTAGGCTTACTAGACTGGCAAGCAGTTTGAAGGAGCCAAGATGTTAAGCCTTCTAATATGAATCCAAGGCTCGCTCATGAGAAAAACAAAGTCCCACTGTCAATCAGTCAAGTGCATTTTTCATCATAAAGAGTATTAACAATATAATTGTAAGAGCAAATTTAGAAAATTTGAGTTACTGAATGTTATAGGCTGAAAATCACTATGCAAATGGATACTGTGAGAAATAAGGTAAATTCTGTAAATCTTTAATCCAGTATTCAAAAATTTACTTTGCCAACAAAGGTCCATAAAATCAAAGTTATGGTTTTGTCAGTAGTCATGTACGGATGTGAGAGCTGGACCATAAGGAAGGCTGAGCACCAAAGGATTGATGCTTTGAACTGTGGTGTTGGAAAAGACTCTTGAGAGTCCCTTGGACTGCAAGGAGATAAAACCAGTCAACCCTAAGGAAAATTAATCCTGAATATTCATTGGAAGGATTGAGGCTAAAGCTGAAACTTCAATACTTTGGCCACCTGATGTGAAGCTGACATTAGAAAAGCCCCTGGTGCTGGGAAAGATTGAAGACATAAGGAGAAGGGGATGACAGAGAACAAGATGTTTGGTTGGCATCACTGACTCAATGGACATGAGTTTGAGCAAGCTCTAGGAGATGGTGAAGGACAGGGAAGCCTGGCATGCTGCAGTATACGGGGTTGCAAAGTGTCAGACACGACTGAGCGACTGAACAACTGTACAACAACAAGAATTAATTCTAGGCCATCATTCACTAGTCAAGTAGATACAAAGCCAAATATTTGTGAAGGGTCTCTGTGTCATGGGTATGAAAACAGAGAGAAGCTTAAATATCACTGTCCAAGTAGCAATATTGAAGCATGCATCAGGAGCATCAAAACTTACACCTTTAAAATGAAAGAGACCATTACAGGGGTAGTCCTGTAGTCTGGTGGGACTCCAGCCTAAATTACATAATTATGACATAAAACCAAACTCAGGTGTAGTGTGTAAAGAAAAGCAAGCAGGTGTGGTTTCTCAGTCAGAAGGAACACTGAGAGATCATTCTATAACATGGTGGTGGTGGTGGTTTAGTCTCTAAGTCATGTCCAACACTTATGACCCCATGGACTGTAGCCCTCCAGTCTTCTCTGCCCGTGGGTCTATAACATAACTTTTAAAGTCTTGATCATGCCTCATTTCAAGCCATTTTCCACAAAGTCAGTGATAGTTCTGAAGAACCTGAGACTGAGACAGTCAATTAAATCATTAGAAAGGGTCAATTTGAGTAAGAAAGTGAAGAGCCTATAATTTAGTGACTTCATTCTCTATAAGAGGTAACTTCCAGCCAGAAAATGCTGGGTCATTTTCTTTATGATATTCCCACTACTCAGAAGCCTTGGTTTCCTGGGAATAGTAAGGGATGCTGTATGTGTTAAAGCTATTTCAAAACTGACTGAGATAACTGGCAGGTAATATTCATATATGTACAGACATAAGCAAAGCTATTATGCCAGTGTGGAACTACCCAGTTTGTTGACCTAAAATAACTAACAAACATTCACTAATTGAAAAAACGAGGGGAACAACAAACAAAATCTTACAACTAATAGCTTTCAATAACAGGATGCATATTGCCTAATGTTCATTGCAGAACTATGTACAACAGCTAGGACATGGCAGCAACCTAAATGCTGCCTAAATTCATCAACAGATGAATGGATAAAGAAGTTGTGGTAAATATATACACTGGACTATTAGCCATAAAAAGGAAAGATTGGGTCATTTGTAGTGATGTGGATGGATGTAGATCTATCATACAGAGTGAAGAAAGCTGGAAATAGAAAAACAAATATTGTATATCAATGCATATGTATGGAATCTAGAAAGATGGTACAGATGAGCCAGTTTGCAGGGCAGAAAGAGAGACACAGACGTAGAGACAGACATGTGGAAGTGAGGAGGGGAGGGGATGGGTGAGACAAACTGGGAGAGTAGGATTGACATACATACACTGTAAAATAGCTAGTGAGAAGCTGCTGTCTAATAAGGGAACTCAGCTTGTGCTCTGTGATAATGTAGAGGGGTGGGATGGGGGGGGTTAGGAGGGAAGCTCAAGAGGGAGGGGATATATGTGTACATATAGCTGATTCACTTCATTGTACAGCAGAAACTAATGTAACATTGTAAAGTAATTATACTAAAAAAAATGTGTAAATTTTGAAGTAATTAAAGTACCAAGCTTTTATCTTGCAGAGTGAGGGAAAAAACAGAGGCAATTGGTTAGATAATTCAGGAGAAGATATGATAGTTTACTTAAGAAGTTCAGTACAATGGCTTCAGAAGAAATCCAAATAGACATGTAACAATGTTAATTTTATTACTTGCTTCGTCAATGACTAAGGGATCCTTGGGCTTTCTAGTTGACTCAGTGGTAAAGAACCCACCTGCCAATGCAGGTGCCTAGAAGGCACAGGTCAGATTCCTGGGTCAGGAAGGTACCTTGGAGAAGGAAATGGCAACCTACTTCAGTACGCTTGCTTGAAGAATCCCATGGACAGAGGATCCTGGTGGGCTACAGTCTATGGGGTAGCAAAGAGTCAGACACAACTGAACACGCATGCAGGCAAGGGACCTTTATGTGACTGTTTTCCTGGAAAATATTCTAATGCTGTTTTATTAATACTTGAAAATAGTTCCCAGAAAAAAATTACCTTTGATTGTTAACATCTGTCTTTTAAAAAGAGAGACAGCTTTTATCAGGTTTGAAACACCTGATAAGAGAAAATCCTGTTTTTATTTCCAAAGTCTTTGCATTGTTCCCAGATTTCATTCAAGCATTTTTCAGGAAATAATAATACATATAAAGGGATAAAGTTGGGAAGAAAAATTAGATGAAACTTGCTAAAGGGGTGTGGCATTAATAATAAGTGTTTGCAATTTACTTCTGCATATTTATAGCAATTATTTTAGACAAAACCCAACTGCCCCCTCCTCAGAGACCATTGTTCTCATTTTTGTTTTATATGTAATTACTCTGTACGCTGGCCTCCTGAAGCAGTAAGGAAGGGGTTCCTCTTGGTTTCCTCTTCCCCATTCAGTTTCCATAGCCAATGATAGCTGTCCACAGTTAAGCTTAAAGAATAACAGCTCATTATGAATACCCTATGTTAAAGGGCAGCTTCTTATGAGGGAGAATGTTTACCTTGATGACAACCAACTGACAGTTAGGGCTTCTGCCTTATTTCTTATGTCTATAATAATGTCTGAAGTTATCTACATTATTATTCTTGATGTGTTTCTTTTAAATACACTTAATTAAAGATAGAAGGAATGAGAATTTTATGTTGTTGTCTATACAGTTGAACATGGCACCCCACTCCAGTACTCTTGCCTGGAAAATCCAATGGATGGAGGAGCCTGGTGGGCTACAGTCCATGGGGTCGCTAAGAGTCAGACACGACTGAGCGACTTCACTTTCACTTTTCACTTTCATGCATTGGAGAAGGAAATGGCAACCCACTCCAGTACTCTTGCCTGGAGAATCCCAGGGACAGGGGAGCCTGGTGGGCTGCTGTCTGTGGGGTTGCACAGAGTCGGACACGACTGAAGCGACTTAGCAGCAGCATACAGTTGAACATGACACATGCTTTCTCAACCTGTAACATAGAAACTAAACTGCCTAAGTTCAAATCCTGGCTCCACAACTTACTAGATTTCTGAGCAAATTATTTAACCTCCCCATATCTTAATTTTATTCTTTTTTAAAATGAAGACAGCAGTCCTACTGATTATTTAAGGTTATTGTGAGGATTATATGAGATGGTGCTTGAAAAGTTCTGGGTACATTGGGTGACATGTAACGAGCATTAAATACATTTTTTTTTTATCATTTTATTTATTTATTTAGGCTGTGCTGGGTCTTCATTGCCGCACAGGCTTTTCTCTAGTTGCAGAGGGTCGGGGCTACTCTCTTGTTATGGTGGGCTGGCTTCTCATTGTAGCGGTTTCTCTCGTTGCAGAGCACAGACTTTAGGGAGTGTGGGCTTCAGCAGTTGTGGCTCCTGGGTCTAGAACACAGGCCCAATAGTTGTGGCCCATGGGCTTAGTTGCTGCACGGCATTTGGGATCTTCCTGGATAAGGGATTGAAACTATGTCTCCTGCATTGGCAGGTGGATTCTTTAACACTGAGCCACCAGGGAAGCCCTCAGTACAGGTTAATCACAATAAACTACTGATTCTTCTCCAGGTGGTTTTGCTATTTACCCATGCAGAGCTTGATGAAGCTCTGAGCCAGTTGCAAATAAAGGAATGCATTCCAGGACATGTTTTCTATGAGCCTGCCTGCATAACCTATGCTCTTCTGAGTCCACTCTAGTCTTTGACAACCCGTTATTACCTCATTGTAAGATGTTTCATGCCAACTGTTCGAAATTTCTGAAACTGCTCAAAGTTTACACTTGAGAATCTTCACTGTGTGTATTTCTAAGGAACATTGGCTTTTCTTCAAAGCTAAATAAAATACTGAAGCCAAATCTTATTGCATAAAAAAAGAGCTTCTTCCTCTGCCAGCATTTTCCCCCAGATAGCCTTAACTCTCACTCTCACCTGCTTCAGATTTTGCCTAAATTAATGTTCTCAGGGAAGTCTTTCCAGACCTGCCTGTTGAAAATTGTATCTTCCCTTTTCCTCAACTCACCATCCCCATCTTTCCTTTACTGATCAACTTTTCTCTATAGCATATGTCACGACCTGGCAGTTTCTGTTTTGGTTATTGCTATTTAATTGTCTTTACTATCTTCTATAAGAACATAAAGTGTAAGTGGGCAGAGGTAATTTGACTTGTACCCACTCTCCTGTTGTAAGAGCCCAGAATAGCACTTGGTACATAGCAGACATTCACACATTCATTCCCATATGAGTGAATCAGTGAATGATTGATCAGAGTTGTTGGCTCTTTCCTTCTCTCCCTCTCTTCCAGGGGTTACTTTATAATTAGATTTTCTTGTTTCTTGCTCCTCTGTTCTGCTGAAATCTTGGGAGAATGGTTTTATAATCCAGTGTTCTCAGAGAGATAGTCATCCAAAATCATTTTGGACAAAAAAAAAAAGCCTCCTGCCCAATTTTGAGGTCATGGGTACTTTTACCCCACCACAGTAAGTTATTC
>NW_011494931.1:852508-857839 GCF_000754665.1 Bison bison bison
CTTTCTGGTTGTATCTGTGTAGACCTGTAACCATCCCATCACCCAATCTACAGTCTGATGAAGCCTTGGTAGAAAGAGCAGTTGTGTTTAAACATGGGCATGATCTAAGCTTCATACTGTGTCTTGGAAAAATAACATTCTGAACGTGTGCTGTGAAGGACCTGCCAAGGAAGGAAAGGTTCCCAAAGTGTATATTAATTCTTCAAGCCAGCTCCCAACTTACTAGCTTTCTGGGCAAACTGAATTGTATTTTGTTAAAGAAAATTATTTCCTTTTTAAGGAATTTTCCAAGCTTTTTCTGCTATTGACAAACATCATTGCCCAACTAAATAAATCACCCTTGGAGTTCTCAAAACCTCTCAGGACTCTTGTGTTACCTAGGAAGTGTTCTGCAGATAGATTAAACAGCCCTCCACATTATTTACCTTTTAGAGTTCAAATTCCTCCCTAAGGGAACAGATGCTATGATTTGAATAGTGTTGTCTGGATATGCATGACATGGAACACTCCAGACCATCACTTGAAACAAACTCCTCACTGTGTTGCACCTCCCAACTACAGATTTTCTTTCCTTCTCCTCCTCCCCCTCCTTCACCTTGTACTTTTCCTTCTCTCTTCTTCCTCTTCTTCTAAAAATTTTGAAGAAAATTTGGAGTTTTCCTTACACTTTTTTTTTTCTAGAGAACTTTTAAAATTTAGAGCTAAATTGGACCTCAGAGACTGTCTAGTCAGTAATGTAAATGCGGATCCATCAACATTCATTTATTTATTCAATGCATGTTTATTGACTATATGTTCCACATAGATCCTGAATTGCAAGTTATTTTCTAAGGTCAATAGGTAAAGATTGGGAATTCCTTGGTGGTCCAGTTGTTAGGACTCTTCACTCTCACTGCCATGCGCCTGAGTTAAATACCTTATCCAGGACCTAAAATCCCACAAACCTCCTGGTACAATTAAAAAAGTAAATGAATAAAGTCAAAGATTGTAAGCTTTCTGGTTATATTCCGTCATACAAACTACCCTAGCTCAAAATGGACTTCTATCTGCAAACAAGAGATAAAGCTTAGTTTAAAGATAAATCTTACTGAAATGAAATGTGATTACTTATTTGTGGATACCATGTTTTATCCCATGAGAACACATAGAAAATTTCAGAGGGTTGTTAAAGTTCTGAAAGATGTAAAAATGGGTGTAGGATGAATGAATAACTTTATGAAGATGACTTCCATGTTTGAAGTAGACCTTGTCAGACTTCTAGACATGACCTAATCAAGTGCTTCTAGTATAAATAATGAACTGTGGAAGGTTTCCCAAGACAGTCCTATGTGGCTAGCTCCACGGTTTTGAGAAAGCTGGAAAAACTCTGGAGTTCTGGGGCAGATATTAAATACAAACACAGAGATTTGGAATTGATGTTTCAGTAAATGAATTATAAAAAGCAATGGCCAGTGCAAGAATTGGAACATAAGAAGGCTCTGCTATGACTAGGAATCAAGTCAAACTAATGATAAGAAAGGATTTTCTTGCAGTAATAATTAATACCAACTCATAGCCATAAAGAATGGAGTCATACAATATTTTGGTCATTTCCAAAATATATCAAAATACAAAATTAGTGGAGCTTAACATATTAAGAACTGTTTAGACCATGCTTTTGAAAACCATTCACAATTCATTCAATACACTATGCTGTCTTGCACACCAAAGCTTTTTGCATCTCTTTCCTTTTATCTATAATTTGCATTCCATTTTCAATGTACTGTCCTGAGTCCTGTTTGCTTGTTAGGATATCATATAGAGGCTACCTCTCTTAAATACCCACCATAGCAATCAGTTCTTAACCATTATCATCACAGCAGGTGTCATAACCATCTAAAATTCTTTGTATACTTGTCTATCTCCTCTCTAAACTAAGAACTCCCAAAATACAGCAACTCTGTTTAATTATCACCAAAATCCTCAATACCTTACCAGTTTACTGGTACATCATTGGAGTCTAATACATAATTTTTAATGTTGATTGCTACTAAATGAAGATAAAAGCAGCTAAACATTAATATGAATTTAATGTTTACATTCTTCCTTCAAATTCAGCAGCCTAATCTTTGCTTTATTCTTTAATCAATTATAATGGTAATGCCTCTAGTGTCCCATGATTAATTAAAATATTTACTTTGGTTTAAAGTAGATTTATTTTCTCTATTAAGAAAGGAACTTCTCATTCCCTACTTATGAGTGTTTTTGTAAAAAAACAAAAAGAGTACATTGTAGTCATAAATTATTCATCCTTCTTGAATGTTAAAGTGCTTAAAAAGTCAGTCTTTTGGTATATCTTTATTTTGTTCACATATATTTTTGATTCATGATCTATTAATTTTACTTATTCCTGAGTCTGTTTCAGACTACTAGACAGACTGTTTTCCTGTACTACAGTCTGCATGTTATGCTGGCCATGAAAGGACATGTTTAAGTGTATGTTCTATTAGGAAATAAAATAGAAAACTAGGCTTGTTCTCCAGATATTTGGTGTGCATGGCTCACTTTTCTCATGGTTGTCTTTATATTTCAGGAATGCCTGTTTGCCATTTGAATGACCATATTTGAAAAAGGGACACATTATTCCACTCTTTCTTATAATTTCATATATTTTGAACCAAAAATGCTTAACTTTTTCGTTGGACTTATAAGTCATATACGTGCAACAGATATCCTTGAGTTTTAGTTCATCCCTAAACGTTTTCTCAATTATAGGAGCTTTAAGACTGATGCTTTATTCATTTCTGCATTATTATATGTTTTATAAGAATGAATTAATAATCAAGAAAATAAAATAATTAAAGTGAAAAAACAAAAGATAAAGCTGCCTAGGTGAATAAGAGTAAAAAAAGCTGGCAACTACCTCACTGGTTTGTTAACCTGGCATGATGCTTAGGCAGAGACGGGAGTAAAGAGAGTGAAACCCTACACAAAAGCCATCACAGGGCACAGGGTGTTCAATTCAGTTCAGTTTGGTCACTCAGTCATGTCCGACTCTTTGCTACCTCATGGACTGCAGCACACCAGGCTTCCCTGTCCATCACCAACTCACGGGGCTTGCTCAAACTCATGTCCACCTAGTCGGTGATGCCATCCAAACATCTCAAGGTGTAGTTCTACAAAATGATCTATTGGTGCCTTTTTGCATAACCCAATTCCAGTTTTCTGCTGTTCATAAACAACTTTTTGAGTGTTTCTAACATTATTTTAGTTAATAATAGTAATTAGCTTCTTGATATTGCTTATAAATGACAATATTAACTATTAATATTACTACACTTTGGCTGTGAGGTCTTATAGTGTCAATTACAAGCCACTGTTCCATTAAATATAATTATGTTTATTTTTATCATTGTAGATATAATGACCAATTCACAGGGGGTTGCTGAGAAAATGCCCCAAGATATTGTCTTCATCCCAAAAAGTAGCTGAAAATGCATTTATTTTCTATAGGTTTTACAAACCACATTTGTGGGAATGAAGCAGGAACATTTGTTTGTTTATAGTAGTCCAAGGCACTTCATTCTTGAGTCAGGTTGGGAAGGCTTTTACAAAACCTGTACCAAGGCCTATGCTGTGGAAGTGAAAGTATTAGTCTCTCAGTCATGTTCAACTCTTTGCAACCTCATGGACTGTAGCCAGCCAGGCTTCTGAGTCTGTGGGATTCTCCAGGCAAGAATACTGGAGTGGGTTGCCATTGCCTTTTCCAGGGAATCTTCCCGACCCAGGGAATGAACCCAGGTCTCCTGCCTTGCAGGCAGATTCTTTACTGCCTGAGCCACCAGGGAAGCCTATGGGGAAACCCTCAAATGTGCATTCAGCACCATATTTTGCCTCCAAGAATGTGAGATGTGTATTTTTGTGATCAATTATTACCTTGAACTAATCTAAATATGTTCTAACAATAAGTAGAAACTGATAAATTATAGAACAATTGGAATATTCGTCCAATTCCTTCATTTTACAAATAAAGAACTTGAAGAATGATTAAGTGGCTTTCTCAGGGTTACAGGGCCAATTAATGTCAGATCTGGACTCAAACACAGGTCTCCTGATTCTTAAGAAAGGGCTCTTTCCATGACACCACATCATAGCCCCCGGAAGGGACGTGAACCACTAAAAGACATTTGCCTATAGGATTCAAAGTCCTACAGCTCATTCTTTCAAAGTAGTAAGCTAAAGAGTGTGGAAAAGTCAGGGATTTTGATTTCTTTATCCCAGTATCTTTTTAACGATTATAATTTTCACTTTCAGAAATAAGGTAAGCTTGACTCTCATGCTGCTTAGTGTAGTTAAGCTTGTCTTTGCGGCAATGTCACCTCCATAACAACCTAAAGCCATCTCTTGGCTTTTTTCTTGAAGACATGTCTTCAGGCAGGGAAAATGATTTGTGGTCTCTGGAGTCAACTGCAGAAGAATAGATTTCCATTACAATAGCCCTTTGACAAGTACAATGTGTTAATTTCACAAAGCACAGTGCTGACATAAATGATCTGGTCTCAAGAGTCCTTTTAAATGGTAGTCTCTTGGTACTATACTGCTCAGAGCACAAGGCTAGGAACAGAAAGACAACTCTGTGTAAAGAAAACTGAATGTACTCTTACGGCTAAAATCACCCACAACATGTTTTCTTATTTCTCAGAAAAGAAGAGAAAGCTAAGGGATGCATTTCCCATGCTAGTGATTGCTACCTTTGAAATATTGCAGAAAATGTAAAGTTTGATTGCTCTTACATTATAATAATAATACCTTACTACACTAATAAGATAACCATTTAAAATTGTCTTATGATTCTCAGATTATACTGATGTTCTAATTAATCATATAGAAAATCATATAGAAATTCTTTAGCTGTCTTATACCAATGAATCAGTAAGTAGAAAATGTTAATCTTATGTGTATATTGTATGTCATATGAAAATACGTCATGAAAATCACATGACAATCCTGTACAACTCTCACAAATTTAAATACTAATAGCCAAGTTTCAGTCATTTGATGAAAGTTTTACAATGTGGCGAGTCAAGGTGGCCTAGAGAAACTGAAGAAATCATGATAAGTGATAGCAATAATTAAAGAGTTGAGAAATGGGACAATATTTTAAAAAGAAATTGTATTATTTAGGACAGGGAAGACAAGCCTAGAGAGTAATTTAATAACTAAACTCATAAAGCATTTGTATAGTCCCTCCCTGATAGGTATAATAACAGACGACATGTAAAGTACAAAATTATTTCCAGGTTTTGGAGCACATTCAAACATTTTTTTTCATTTAGCTCAGCTTAAAACTTT
>NW_011494931.1:857939-873291 GCF_000754665.1 Bison bison bison
CACCGGAGAATGGAAGCAGGAATGGTGTTTTCTGCTTCAGTGGTATGACCCAAACTTTATGCAACCCTTTCAAATTAAATCCCTCTGCTGTTTCTAATCTGCATTTTAGTGACTCTTTTACTTTATGGAAGATTCTACCAATGTCTTTAATATGGGCAATGTTCTCTAAGCCAGTTTGTAATGAGATGTCTATGGAAGCAGCATGCCTTTCGAGCTGCTTTCTTGCATTATGAGTGCGTCTTCGACTTGTTTCCAATTTACTATTGAATGTCAGAAGATAAAGGGCCTTGGTATCCTAGTAACAGGTGGGTTTTTCTTTTCATCCATCAGTCTTCAGAGGTTTACTCTGGAATGCAGCCCAAAGCATTAAGTCAAATTGACTCTGGTTTGTATGAAGAGCAGCATGGTGATGGATAAACAGAGCATCTTTAAAAGTGTGTGTGAATCTGCATATGCGTGTTACCAGGGAAAGGGCAATAAGCACCAATATCTGTTTTTATTAAAACATTGAGGCAGATAAAGTTTTGCAGTGACTATACAAAGCTTTCAGTCATTCTTATGTTTATTTCTAATTGTGGCATCAATGCCTCCTAAAATAGTGAACCAGAGTTTTGACACATTTCTTTATTGTTTCATCGTCAGGTTCACCAAAGGAGCAGTTTAAAATTTCCAGTTGTCTTCCGTTTATTCGCAATTGTCACTATCTCTCCTGCAGATTCCACCACATCTAAAGGTTTCAAAAATCATTTTCTATACTTTATCTTCTTGAACTTAGGAAACTTTAATGAAGCTTCTTTAAGGGAGGAACTTCACACATATTTCTAACAAGATGTCTTCGGCAATTTCTTTGCTCTATGAAAATTGTTCTGCAATGTATTTTTCCACTCGTTTTTCTTCACATATTTTACCTTGTCCAAGGTTGCTATTTCAAAAATGTGTGATCTCTGATTCTTTTTCATATTAAGAGGGCATATCAAAAGATTTCCAATCTCTGACAACAATTTATTTTGCAATTGCTGGAGCAAAAGGAATTCATATAGATTGTTTACATGACAGCATAATCATACCAATCTAAAAGCCTGAAGTAGTTCCAAAGTATGTTACACTTCTATGTACTTGATGGTTTGCATTGTATTTTTCCATAATATATACTTTAGCTTTGCAGGAAGTTTGTTTCATCTCAGGAAATGAGACATCTATGTGTTATTTAAATGGATGACCTTTTCAATTTATTTGAAATGATATTTTATATAACTTGAAAGAAAAGAAAAAGCAAGACTGGATAATTTAACATTCCATCAACTTGGAACAGAAATATTTTTGTCTTTTCTTTCAGGAAGAATGGGGGATGGAAGTGAGTACTTTAAGGTTGAATGTGTAAAATTTGGATACTAAATAAACAGTTTTCTGTATGTCCAACATGTCATCCCCAATTCCAAGTAAAATGGAGGTAGAGACAATGCCAATATTCATGGAGATGATTTTGTTGTTTCATCACTAAGTCGTGTCCGACTCATTGCCGCCCCATGGACTATATGTAGCATGCCAGGCTTCCCTATCCTTTATTACTTCAGGAGTTTGCTCAAACTTATGTCCATTGAGTCAGTGATGCCATCCAACAATCTCATCCTCTGTCACCCCCTTCTCCTACTGCCCTGAATCTTTCCCAGCATGAGTCTTTATCAATGAGTCGGTTCTTTGCATCAGGTGGCCAAAGTACTAGAGCTTCAGCTTCAGCATCAGTCCTTCCAATGATTATAGGTCTTAAGAAACTGAACTTTTTGGAACCTTGACTAGCAAGCTGAAGTTGATCATAATCAGGTGCATCTGTGAGCCCTCAGAATGCTTTACCAAATAAATAAAAGATCACGTCTGTTTTCAAACAAAGAAGCAGGTGTAAAAACAACAAAATGGAAAACAAATATTTGGTAATTTTGGAGTTTTCAAATGAATTTTTCCTTTTGATGCAATTTAGTCATTTCTTCAAATGAGTAATTTACTAGAAGGTAGATAATCAGTTTTATAACAAAACTGACATCCAAAGTCTGCCATGAGACTTAAAAAGGAGCTCCAGAAAGCTTGCTTTACCTTTAATGGTTCTGTTGGTTTTTTGGGGGGAAAAAAAAACAGTGAAAGTGATAGTTGCTCAGTTGTATCTGACTCTTTGGGACCCCATGGATATAGCCTGCTAGGCTCCTCTGTCCATGGAATTGTCCAGGCAACAATAGTTAGATATTCCCTTCTCCAGGGGATCTTCCCAGCCAGTGATCAAACCCAGGTCTCCTGTATCGCAAGCTGATTCTTTACTGTCTGAGCCACCAGGGAAGCCCTCTGTTGGTTCCTTAGTTGCTTCCAAATGGACACCAACCATGAGGAGCTTAAATGATCTCAAGCATGCATTCACTGTGTTGTCTAACTGTATCTGACTTGCTTGATCATAGTTTTCAATCTATTCCTGCCTTCTTCCAGAGGAGTGGATATATAATATGATTATGCCTAAATTTTAAAGGCAAAACACTCTCTGACATAAATCACAGCAGGATCCTCTATGACCCAACTCCCAGAGCAAAGGAAATAAAAGCAAAAATAAACAAATGGGACCTAATTAAACTTAAAAGCTTCTGCACAACAAAGGAAACTATAAGCAAGGTGAAAAGACAGCCTTCAGAATGGGAGAAAATAATAGCAAATGAAGCAACTGACAAACAACTAATCTCAAAAATATGCAAGCAACTCCTGCAGCTCAATTCCAGAAAAATAAACGACCCAATCAATAAATGGGCCAAAGAACTAAATAGACAGTTCTCCAAAGAAGACATACAGATGGCTAACAAACACATGAAAAGATGCTCAACATCACTCATTATCAGAGAAATGCAAATTAAAAACACAATGAGGTACCATTTCACACCAGTCTGAATGGCTGCGATCCAAAAGTCTACAAGCAATAAATGCTGGAGAGGATGTGGAGAAAAGGGAACCCTCTTACACTGTTAGTGAGAACGCAAACTAGTACAGCCACTATGGAGAACAGTGTGGAGATTTCTTAAAAAACTGGAAATAGAACTACCTTATGATCCAGCAATCCCACTGCTGGGCATACACACCAAGGAAACCAGAATTGAAAGAGACACGTGTATGCCAATGTTCATTGCAGCACTGTTTATAATAGCCAGGACATGGAAGCAACCTAGATGTCCATCAGCAGATGAATGGATAAGAAAGCTGTGGTACATATACACAATGGAGTACTACTCAGCCATTAAAAAGAATACATTTGAATCAGTTCTAATGAGGTGGATGAAACTGGAGCCTATTATACAGAGTGAAGTAAGCCAGAAAGAAAAACACCAATACAGTATACTAACACATATATATGGAATTTAGAAAGATGGTAACGATAACCCTGTAAGCGAGACAGCAAAAGAGACAAAGATGTATAGAACAGTCTTTTGGACTCTTTGGGAGAGGGAGAGGGTGGGATGATTAGGGAGAATGGCATTGAAACATGTATAATATCGTATATGAAACGAATCGCCGGTCCAGGTTCGATGCATGATACTGGATCCTTGGGGCTGGTGCACTTGGATGACCCAGAGGGAATGGTACAAGGAGGGAGGTGGGAGGGGGGTTTGGGATGGGAAACATGTTTATACCTGTGGTGGATTCATGTTGATGTATGGCAAAACCAATACAATACTGTAAAGTAATTAACCTCCAATTAAAACAAATAAATTTATATTAAAAAGAAAAAAGAAAAAAAAATAAAGGTGGAAAATAGTACACAAAAAAACCTGAGAAAATAATGTTAAGTTAGCTTCTGTGTCTTATTGTGTTAAGTGTGAATCTGTTACAATCAAAAGTTTTCATAAAAATTTTATGTTATAGTCTTGATCTCTCTGTGCCTACTTTTTAGTCTAAATGGAAATTATTTCAAGTCTTGATTAGAAATAGATTCAACATTTTTGACAAGAATATAAAAACCTTGTGCTTCAATTTGCATCATATCAGAGGCCTGAAATATCTGGTGGTTCTACTTTTAGTGATGCTGAAATTGATCAGTGATTTCACGTGGTGACCATCTGGTCTCTCCTTTGTAACACTCCACATCAATCTTTGATTTAAGGCCTGTTTAATTAGTCACTCAGTCGTGCCTGACTCTTTGTGGTCCAACGGGCTATAGCCTGCCTCTTTGTGACCCCACGGGCTGTAGCCTGCCAGGCTCCTCTGTCTATGGAATTCTCCAGGTAAGAATAGTGGAGAGCCATTCCCTTCTCCAGGGAAACTTCCCCAGGGAGATTGAACCTGGATCTCCTGCACTGTGAGGAGATTCTGAAAAATGGTAATTTTCTAATTTTTTAAAATTTTTTATTGTGGTAAAAGACACATAATAAAAAACATATTATTTTAACCGTATTTAACTGTATACTTCTGTGGCACTAAGTACATTCATATTGTTGTGCAGCTGTCACCATCAACCATTTCCTGAATTTTTCACCTTCCCAAACTGAAACTGTGCCCCATTAAACACTAATTCCCCATTCCCCCTCTTCATTACTCTGGCGTCTTCCAATGTACTTTCTGACTTTATGAATTTGACTATTCTAGTTACCTTATATAAGTGGAATCAAACAGTGTTTATCTGAACCTAATATATATTGGCATGCATTTTTAAGGTTAACTTACTATATGGCCTACAAACAAATTGTACTTTCTTTTTTTTCCCTGTGCTTTACAGCATGTTCTCAGTTATCTATTTTATACACAGTAGTGTGTATCGGAGAAGACGATGGCACCCCACTCCAGTACTCTTGCCTGGAAAATCCCATGGACGGAGGAGCCTGATAGGCTGCAGTTCATGAGGTCGCAAAGAGTCGGACACGACTGAGTGACTTCACTTTCACTTTTCAGTTTCATGCATTGGAGAAGGAAATGGCAACCCACTCCAGTGTTCTTGCCTGGAGAATCCCAGGGACGGGGGAGCCTGGTGGGCTGCCATCTATGGGGTCGCACAGAGTCGGACACAACTGAAGCGACTTAACAGCAGCAGCAGCAGGGATTGTGTTGTCAATCCCAATCTCCCAGCTTATCCCATCCCCTTCTCTCCTTGGTGTCCATACCTTTGTTCTTTACATCTGTGTCTCTATTTCTGCTTTGCAAATAGGTTCATATGTACTATTTTTCTAGATTCCATATATATGAGATAATTCTTTATGTTTTACAATTCTTGTTCATTGGAATTCTTCAGTAAAGAAGAGCTTTCTCTCATCAACCAAAACTACTTAGTTTTCTTAAAATAGAGTTTGGACTCAGAAGATAAACACTCAGTTCTTTCCTTTTAATTACCAATTCTCCAAGGAAGAAATTGATACTCTAGTTACTTCTAATGGTCTCCACTGAATTTTACTCTTGATATCTTTTCATCAGCATAATTATGAATATTTGGTATATTTTATATGTTACAGTCAATTTCTTAGTTTTTGCCCAAATTTATTCTTATGAGCAATTGACACAACCACATTAGTCTTTGGTTTCCTCCTTTTTAGGCACAAGATGTCCTAGAATCCTATGTTTTCTGTACCAGAGTCCTGGCTCTTTGCAGCACAATGTAAAGTTCAGGCTTCAGAGTCTGGGTGCTAGAATCATTGGGTTTTCATTGTTTCTAGGTCTTTTCAGTGAACAGAGCTAGAAAACACATACCTTCAAAAAGAAAAAAAAAGTTCATGTGTGTATGTACAGTCAAACTTTAGCATTCTAAGATTTTTAATTAGTTTCCTCAAAGTTAATTTTAATTAACTGTATCTCTCTTTTCTTACACTAGAAATCTCAGGTTCTAAAATGTTAATGTACTTTTATTTGCATTGTCCTATAACATATAAAATAGTTTTATAATATAAATTAATATTGCTATTAATAGACTTATTTTGTTTAATTAATCAAGTTTAATTTTTTTTAACTTTCTGTATCTTTAGCATGTGGTTATATCACATATTAGATGCACAGATTCATTCATTCTGATTTATTTCAACATTTATGAGTTCTAAATTTTTTAACCTTTATTATTTTTTAATTGTTTTTATTAGATGCACAGATTCATTCATTCTGATTTATTTCAACATTTATGAGTTCTAAATTTTTTTAACCTTTATTATTTTTTAATTGTTTTTGCCTCCTCCTCCCATCCCAACAAGCTTGAGGGAGTATATCAACAGCACATTCACATGGTTATTGCCTATTTTTTAAATACTGAAAATATATTTTTTGATTTTACAATATTTTAATAATAAATCATTTCTACTTAAACATAAAATTTGATTGTCATAAGAAAAATTTAAAGATAGAGTATTAAGTGAGAAAATGCAGTATAGTATTATTTATAGATATCAAATGTTTATAAATATACTTAAAGAAAAATACTTCAAGAAATTAAACTAAAATGTCACTGGTAAATCTCCTCAGATGATGTGATTCAAGGTTAAATTTTGACTCATTTGTATCAAAGTAAAATTTTGTACCACTTACAAAATCAAAGGTAAGTTATTTTAAAAGATAATTTCATCTTGATTTTTTTCCATTCAAGAATATATTCTTAGGCTTATTGAAGTAACTACTGCTGAAAGTAGTCTTTAAAGTATTTTTCTAAGACTAGCTTTTCTAAAAAGGGCCTCTAATGATTGTCTTAATTCCTTCTCTGTTTATATAAGCTTTAAACTATCTTCAACATAATGATGATTTACAGTACAGTAAAGAAGGCTTAAGTTTCAAGGCATCCCCAAAAGATGCTAGTCATGTGTTCACATGATCATATTTTTAGAAATTTTCAAATGTATTTTAAGAACAAGTTAAGACTGGGTGTCTCTTTCCACTCTTCCATTGTTGCCTTTGCCAGGTGGCATTGCTGTAGCCACCAGAATTTTTCGGATCAGCCTTGGGGAAATCCAATTGAATCCCATACCTTGAGCTTGGATTTTGTAGAAGATAGTTCTGCAGCTTGCTGTCACTTTCAACTTTTATTACCAGCTCTCTCAGTGAATGAACAGCTTCTGAGTGGGCTCCTGGTCCCCACTGTGGTGACTCATGGTGCTCTGTGGATCACTGAAGGGCCGAATGTGCCATCATGATGTGAACACAAACTTCAGCCCTGGAAGTATGGGGTGGTAATGGAAAAATAAGGTCTGAAATTTAAGGAGAAAGATACTTGTCTGAGGGAAATGTTGCAGTCTTAAGATGTTTAGCCCTGTAAGCTGAAGATTTCCTTTTCATCAATCATCAGTCAAAAAGATATTTTCTTCTGTCAAGAATATACAAAACAGGGCAGCATATAATATTATAAAAACATCAATTTTTCCCTTTGAGATAGGAACAATGTATTTAATGAGGTCAAAAATACTGCTAACTGAAATTTGATGGGATGTTTTGGCATGTTGTAACAAAATAAGTGAGAAATGGCATATTACTATAATGTATACAAAAAGTCCTTTTCTGTCATCTTTAAATTTAACTATTTAAAAATACCAAGAGAAAAAAATCATTCATAAAATTAATAGAATATGAAACAAAAGTGATAAAAATGAATAATTAAATCAATAGAAAGTATTCTGACATCAAGAAGCAGTGTTACTGTATCAAAAACAATCTTCTACCAAAAGAAATATATAAACTTGAAAGTAAAGTGGGGACTCTTAAATTATTTGTTACTATTATTAATGAAGAGATATAAATAAATGAGGGCTTCCCTGGTAGCTCAGTTGGTAAAGAATCTTCCTGCAATGCAGAATACCCTCGTTCGATTAATATATTATTTAATTTCATGTTGACTAGATACCAAATGCTCATTAAAAATACCTACAATATACCATTACAAAGAGTACATTAAGAGCAAACTGTTTAAAAGTGTCAAAGATTCTGAAAGTATTAAGATTAATTACTACACTAGAAAATATCCCCAGCACATTTAAAATATATAAAACATGATCACTGATATTTTCTCAATTGAACAATCATCCTAAAAGTTTGAATGATATTCCTAAAAATGGGCTCAGTTCAGCTCAGTTGTGTCTGACTCTTTGTGACCCCATGGACTGCAGCATGCCAGGCTTCCCTGTCGATCGCCAACTCCCAGAGTTTACCGAAACTCATGTCCATTGAGTTGGTGATGCCATCCAACCATCTCAGCCTCTGTCGTTCCCTTCTCCTCTTGCCTGCAATCTTTCCCAGCATCAGGGTCTTTTCAAACAAGTCAGTTCTTCACATGAGTGGCCGAAGTATTGGAGTTTCAGCTTCAGCACCAGTCCTTCCAATGAATATTCAGTACTGATTTCCTTGAGGATGGACTGGTTGAATCTCCTTGCAGTCCAAGGGACTCAAGAGTCCTCTCCATCACCACAGTTCAAAAGCATCAATTCTTCGGTGCTCAGCTTTCTTTATAGTCCAACTCTCACATCCATACCTGACTATTGGAAAAACCATAGCTTTTACTAGATGGACGTTTGTTGGCAAAGTAATGTCTCTGCTTTTCAATATGCTGTCTAGGTTGGTCATAGCTTTTCTTCCAAGGGGTAAGCGTCTTTTAATTTCATGGCTGCAGTCATCATCTGCAGTGATTTTGGAGCCCCCCAAAATAAAGTCTGTCACTGTTTCCCCATCTATTTGCCATGAAGTGATGGGACCAGATACCATCATATTAGTTTTCTGAATAGTGAATTTTAAGCCAATTTTTTCCACTCTCCTCTTTCACTTTCACTGAGAGGCTCTTTAGTTATTCTTTGCTTTCTGCCATAAGGGTGGTGTAATCTGCATATATGAGGTTATTGAGATTTCTTCCAGCAGTCTTGATTCCAGCTTGTGCTTCATCCAGTCCAGCATTTCTCATGATGTACTCTGCATATAAGTTAAATAAGCAGAGTGACAATATACAGCTTTGACATACTCCTTTCCCAATTTGGAACCAGTGTCGCTCCATGTCCAGTTCTAACCATTGCTTCCTGATCTGCATACAGATTTCTCAAGAGGCAGGTCAGGTGGTCTGGTATTCCCATCTCTTTCAGAATTTTCCACAATTTGCTGTGATCCACATGGTCCAAGGCTTTGGCATAGTCAATAAAGCAGAAGTAGATCTTTTTTCTGGAACTCTCTTGCTTTTTCAATGATCCAGCAGATGTTGGCAATTTGATCTCTGGTTCCTCTGACTTTTCTAAATCCAGCTTGAACATCTGTAAGTTCATGGTTCATGTACTGTTGAAGCCTGGCTTGGAGAATTTTGAGCATTAATTTGCTAGTGTGTGAGAAGAGTGCAATCGTGTGATAGTTTGAGCATTCTTTGAAATTGCCTTTCTTTGGGACTGGAATGAAAACTGACCTTTTCTAGTCCTGTGGCCACTGCTGAGTTTTACAAATTTGCTGGCATATATATAATGGGTTACAACAATGCAAGTAACTTTCCTGACTACCCAGTATAAAATGAATTCAAATGCCTTTATAGTCTTTCTATGGGAAATAGTACTATAGATCTGTTGGTATGTGAAGATGTGATTAGAGAGTATGCCACTCAAACATTTAAGAAAGGAAAGTGCTATAGAGAGGTGTCAGGCAGTTGAATAATATTAGCTTTTTTCCAGATTTTATTGTTTGTGATATCTGTCATTTTTCTTGCTTTTTTTTGTTTTATACTTGTAATATTTATTTAGTATTTTATTTTTATGGCTATGGTGGATCTTCCTCCTGCACAAGGGCTTTCTTTATTTACAGCAAGCGAGAGCTACTAGTCATTGTGGTGCAGAGGCTTCTCATTCCAGTGGCTTCTCTTCTTGTGGAGCACAGGCTCTTGGCATTTGGGCTTCAGTAGTTCTAGTTCTAGCTCCTGGTATCTAGAACACTGGCTCGGTAATTTTGGCCTCATGGGCTTGGTTGCTCTGAACAGCATATGGGATCTTCCTAGACCAGGGATCAAATCAGTGTCCCTTGCATTGCAAGGTGGTTTCTTAACCACTGGACCACAAGGGAAGCCCCTGTAAGTTTCTTTTCCCTCTCTTTTTTTAATTTATTAGACTTTCCTGGTGGTGCAATGGTTAAGAATCCACCTGCCAAAATGCAGGGGATGTAGGTTCAGTCCCTGGACCTGAGAGATTCCACATGCTGTGAGACAACTAAGCCCATGAGCCATAACTACTGAAGCCTGTGCCCCTAGAGCCCATGGACCTCAAGAGAAGCCACCAGAATGACACCCCGTGCACCAAATGAAAACCCAGTGCGGCCAAAAATAAAAACAAATAAAACATTTAATAAATAAACATTTATGTATTGCTATGATTTCTCATTTTCAGTAATATTCAATGTAATTCCTAGTTGTATATTTAATAAATATGGGTCCCTGTGTAGTATAAGCTTCAGACTCCTCAAAACCTAGATCCCATGTGTTCTTAACATAAAGCTAAATGGTTATAATTAAAGATATAAGGACTTGGTTGGAAGACTGAGGGACAACAGAGTAGAGAAAATATACAGAAACCCTAAAAGGAGAATAGGAACATGGTGGGGATAGATGGAAGATATATGAGTTCTCCAAAAATTTTTTTAAAGTTGAACGTGTATCTTTTAGAAGCATGAGCATTCTGTTTCACTGAATTACTTTCTCGTATATTTATAGTCTACCAATTTATACAGTGGTTGAGTCTAGTGACAATAAAAGCATACAAAATAAAATACTATAATATGAAGTCAAAATGCAGGAAATAAAAAGTAGACTAAGAACGTATGGACAGACAATACTCTACAGGCCATAAGGAGAAGTATACTCATTATTTGAACTGCAAATTTGACTCTCAACTTCCTGGCGCCAAATGAAGGGAAAAACACTTTTATGCACATTGTCTTTCTGTCAAAATCATGACCAGATCATCCCTCCATGGAGAACAATAACTTTTCTGTGCATTTTGGCTCTATGCGTTTATGGTAAGTCTCTCAGTCATGTCTGACTCTTTGCGACCCTCTGGATTATAGCCCAGCAGGCTCCTCTGTCCATGGATTCTCCCAGCAAGAATACTGGAGTGGGTTGCATTTCCCACTCCAGAGAATCTTCCTTATCCAGGGATTGAACCTGTGTCTCTTTTGTCTCCAGCACTGACAGGCAAATTCTTTACCACAGTGCCACATAGAGCATTTTGACTTTATACCAAGTATTTTAAGATACACTTTAATATAAGGAGTGATGTCGTGGGCAAAGTTCTCAAAATATTCTTAAATCAAACACAGTAATAGGTTTAAAGTGCCTGTTTGTATGAAAGCTGTACAATATATTTGTTACTGCATGAAAGCTCTATTGGATTTTGTTGGTTTAATTACCCAGAATTGATTCCATATAGGTGGGGGTGGCTGCCGGCTGGAGGTGGGGGACAGGGTTCTAGTATCCCAAGTCTTTTAAGGAGATAGTTATCTCATGTGAAGGGCAGTCAGTTAATCTCATGTCTTGTCCTCCCTAAGTTGATGTAGTTGTGTCAAGATAAATTGTAAACAGATGTAAAAAAGAAACTTGGAAGTAGTAAGAGGTAGGAGTTTCTTTTTCTCTCTCCTAGTAGCCATTTCAGGTTGGTAGATCAGCCTTGTTGCAGAACATCACTCCAGGATCCCAGCTCTTCCGTATGGTTGTTCTGCCATTCCCTAGGCTACTGTCATTCCCTGATCTGTCAACACTGGCCACAGCTAACATGGTCTACATGTCCATGTTTCTTCAAGGGGACTAGACAAAGCAAGTCCTAGGGAAAATGGCTTCATCTTTAAAATAATCTGAAAGTTGTGGAATAATCTCTGTTCACTTTGTATTGACCAAAAATAACTCACCTGGTCACACCTGGCTGCAAAAGAAATGTACTCTCTAGCTGGTAAGCCTGTGTGCCCAGCTGAAACTCAGGAGTTCCATTATGGAAAGAAAGAAGGATAGATGCTTGGAAGAGTTACCATATCAAAGGGTCCTGCCACATCAAGGGATCAGCAAGTTAACCTAAGACAAACAAATTAGATGTTCCTTCTTTGAAATTTGCAAGTTGATAAACAAAAATGGTCAGAGTTAATTCAGTTTGGGGTCTGACAGACAGCATTAATCAATTTATCATTTGTTCAGTTTATCAGTTGCTGATACCAAGATTCTCTGGGCTGGTCCCAAGAGTTTGTTTCCTGTTTTGTTGTTGATGTAGGTGGGTCTCCCAATATAATCCAATACATTGCTTTTCCTGCAACAAGAATGTCTCAAAAGATCAAAATACCTGTCAGTGAAGGCAATTTTATTATGGATGAACATTAAATAGGGTGCAAGTATGTCTTTTTACTTTTATCCTTTAAAAAGGGGTTATTTTATTTTATTCTAGAAGTATATGGCTGTATTTTAGTTAACTAGAGATAACACTAGATAATTGATTCTGCAATATGCAAAGATCCTAATACTTTCACTCCATTACACACATACAGACACACATCAAAAAGTGTTTTTAAATTATGTTTTTAAATGAATGAATGAAACTTTGAGAAAGTTAGTGTGTGTGTGCACTAAGTCACTTCAATCATGTGACTCCATGGATATAGCCCATCAGGCTCCTCTGTCCATGGAATTCTCCAGGCAAGAATACTGGAGTCGATTGTCACGCTCTCCTGCAAGGGATCTTCCCGACCCAGGGATCAAACCCGTGTCTTTTATGTCTCCTGCGTTGGCGGGCTGGTTCCCACTAGCACCAACTGGGAAGCCCCGAGAAAGTTAGTGAATCAGTTCAAATTCACAATAAAAGCAGGAGAATAAGTTGAAAGAAGTAGGTAGTGGTGAAGCTCCTGGTATCCCCAGAGGGTGCTTTAGAATCCAGTTGAATTAGAGCTTCCACACAGAAGTAAGGAGACAGGGCAAAGCCTTGAACCTAATTAGAGTGGAAAACCAGATTACAGACCCCCGTAAAAAAATCAGAATTCATTTTTTAAAAAATCACATCTTCAGGAAAATAGTAAAAAAATATTTAATGTGCTTTTTCTTTTTTTTCCTCTCCAGACTTATTGATGTATAATTGACAAATAAAATGTATACATTTATGGGGTATAACATGATTTTTGAGATATGTATATACACTGTGAAATGACTACCACAATCATGCTAATTAATATATCCATCACCTCACATGGCTACAAGTGTGTGGTGAGAACATTGAAGATCTAGTCTGTGAGAGAATTTTGAATATAAAATACAGTACTATGATCTGTAGTCACCATGCAATAATCAGTTATGTTTCTATACACTAACAATGAACTTTCCAAAAAAGAAATTAAGAAAATAATTCTACTTATGATAGGCTTTTTTAATTTTAGGAATAATATAACCACAGAACTGAAAGATCTGTACACTACAAACTAGAAAGCACTGACCGAAAAAAATTGAAAATGCACAGATAAATGGAAAGATATCCTATAATTACGGATTAAAAGAATTAGTATTGTTAAAATGTCAGCACTAACCAAAGCAATCTACAAATTCGCTGCCAACTCTGTCAAAGATACAATGGCATTTTTTACAGAAATAGAAAAAAATCCTAAGATTCACATGGGATTACAAAAGACCCCTTCAGCTAAAATAAACTTTTTCTGAATTATATATTTTGCTTCTTAATAAGTTCCAGTCTTCAATATTGTCTTATATCTTAATAACTATATGAATTAAATAAATACCTATGTATTTCTCTTTTTTTTTCCTTAAAAATTATCTCATTGGAAGATTTTTGCTTTGTTTCTTCAGATTGGGTTCCTTTTCCCAAACATAACTATCATGTGTCTATTAACCCCTTTTTATGTATTTCCATGAAAGGCAGCCTAGACAGTGTTGGAAGCTGAGATGGATTATCTCGTTCATTTGTTCATGCAACAAACACAGAACAACAACTATACATATATAAGACCATGCTGGATGCTGAGGATATAACTGTAAATAAAAATAAAGTAAATGTCTCTGTTTTCTAGAGGGCAAACATTTTAATAAAGAAATAAGCAAATATATAATTTTATATGCAGATAAATTTTGTGAGGAATAGAAAGTGTAATAAAGGATGGATAATCCATAGAGAATATAGGGAAAGCCTCTCTGAAAAGGTGACATTTGAATAGCAACCTCCAGTGTGGGGAGTTAGCCACCTGAAGGTGTAGGAAAAGATATCCCCCAAAAAAGAGTCAAATATATAGACTTTAGGATGGGAAAGGATGTGTGTTCAGGGACCACAGGAAGGAGAGTACAGTAGGAACAGAGAAAAGAAGGGGGTGGCATACATGAAATAGGGTCAGTAGTCAGCAGCGAATCACTTAGGACCTTTTGGCCAAGGAAAGGTCTTTCAATTGCACTCTAAGTATAATGAGAAGGTATTGTTAGGTTTTTACGTGGTCTGATTTACATTTGCCAAAGTCAGGCTTGCTACTATGTGAGGATTAGATATGGCTGGGATGAGTAAGAATGGAAGGATAATTGTTGGGAGTAACCCAAGGAAGAGAGGATGATGCCTTTGACCAGGATGATGGGGAGAGGGAGTCAAATTCAGGATATAATTTGAAAAAAAAAAAAGCAAAGAACTTTTATATGTATTTGGTATGAATTATTTGTGAACTTCCAGATATTCAAGCTGGTTTTAGAAAAGGCAGAAGAACCAAGATCAAATTGCCAACGGATTATTGGAAAAGCAAGAGAGTTCCAGAAAAACATCTATTTCTGCTTTATTAACTATGCCAAAGCCTTTAACTGTGCGGATCACAACACACTGTGGAAAATTCTTCAAGAGATGGGAATACTAGACCACATGACCTGCCTCTTGAGAAACCTGTATGCAGGTCAAAAGCAACAGTTAGAACTGGACATGGAACAATAGACTGGTTCCAGATCGGGAAAGGAGTACATCCTGCTTATTTAACTTATATGCAGAGTACATGATGAGAAACGCTGGGCTGGAAGAAGCACAAGTTGGAATCAAGATTGCCGGGAGAAATATCAATAACCTCAGATATGCAGATGACACCACCCTTATGGCAGAAAGTGAAGAGGAACTAAAAAGCCTCTTAATGAAAGTGAAAGAGGAGAGTGAAATCGTTGGCCTAAAAGTCAACATTCGGAAAACTAAGATCATGGCATCTGGTCCCATCACTTCATGGGAAATAGATGGGGAAACAGTGGAAACAGTGTCAGACTTTAATTTTGGGGGCTCCAAAATCACTACAGATGATGATTGCAGCCATGAAATCAAAAGACACTTACTCCTTGGAAGGAAAGTTATGACCAACCTAGATAGCATATTGAAAAGCAGAGACATTACTTTGACAACAAAGGTCCGTCTAGTCAAGGCTATGG
>NW_011494931.1:873391-898198 GCF_000754665.1 Bison bison bison
ATATTGAAAAGCAGAGACATTACTTTGACAACAAAGGTCCGTCTAGTCAAGGCTATGGTTTTTCCAGTGGTCATGTATGGATGTGAGAGTTGGACTGTGAAGAAAGCTGAGCACTGAAGAACTGATGCTTTTGAACTGTGGTGTTGGAGAAGACTCTTGAGAGTCCCTTGGACTGCAAGGAGATCCAACCAGTCCATTCTAAAGGAGACCCGTCCTGGCTGTTCATTGGAAGGACTGATGCTGAAGCTGAAAATCCAATACTTTGGCCACCTCATGCGAAGAGTTGACTCATTGGAAAAGACCCTGATGCTGGGAGGGATTGGGGGCAGGAGGAGAAGGTGACGACAGAGGATGAGATGGCTGGATGGCATCACTGACTTGATGGACATGAGTTTGGGTAAACTCCGGGAGTTGGTGATGGACAGGGAGGCCTGGCATGCTGCGATTCATGGGGTCACAAAGAATCAAACAGGACTAAGCGACTGAACTGAACTGAACTGATTAGGGAAACAAAAGAACTTATGCATGAGGCTTAGTGTTTGAACTTGAAAGCTTCTGGATGAATGGTGGAGGCTTTTAGTTAGGTCAGAAAGTCTGAGGAGGACTGAGTGCATGGTGGGAAGGTTATTGAGGGGAGATTGATCAGTGGTTCAATTTTCCACATATATTAAGTTTGATATGCAGATTAGACCCCCAATAGAGGTGTTGAGCATACAGATATGTATGATTAGATGTGAATCAGGACCTCAAGGGAGCAGCAGGCCTGGAGGTAGTGGGTGGGATTTGGCAACACAGAGATGGTATATAAAACTCTGTGTGTGCATGCTCAGCCACTTCAGTCATGTCCAAGTCTTTGTGACCCCATGGACCATAGCCTGACTGGATCCTCTATGGGATTCTTGAGGCAAGAATACTGGAGTGGGTTGCCATGCCCTTTTCCAGGGGATCTTCCTCATCCAGGGGTTGAACCTGTGTCTCTTTACAGCTCCTGCATTGGCAGGCAGGTTCTTTACCACCAGCACCACATAGGAAGCTCCATATATAAAGCTTTGAGATTATGTGAAATCACCTAGGAATGGGCTTCCCTGATAGCTCAGTTAGTAAAGAATCTGCCTGCAATGTGGGAGATCTGGGTTTGATCCCTGGGTTGGGAAGATCCCCTGGAGAAGGGAAAGGCTACCCACTCCAGTATTCTGGCCTGGAGAATTCTATGGGGTTGCAAAAATGATTGAGTGACTTTCACTTCACTAGAGAGGACTGAGTCCTGGGGGAAAGCTCAGAAAGAGGGGGAAAGTCAAGCAAAGGAGGCTGGGATGAGAAGGTAGGAAGGAAAGCAGAGGTTTATGGGGCCCTAAAAACAAGGTGCCTGTGTGCTAGGTCACTTCAGTCCTGTCCGACTCTGTGCAGTCCTATGGACTGCAGCCTTCCAGACTCCTTTGTCCACTAGTAACAAACCTTATGGGGCTTACCTGGTGGCTCAGATGGTAAAGAATCTGCCTGAAATGTGGGAGACCCAGGTTCAATCCCTGGGTCAAGAAGGTCACCTGGAGAAGGGAATGGCAACCCACTCCAGTATTCTTGCCTGGAGAATTCCATGGACACAAGAGTCTAGCGGGCTACAGTCCATAGGGTTGGATATGACTGAACAGCTAACACTTTCACTTTCAAAGACAGTGTATTGAGAATGAGGGAAATGTCAACAAATGCCAAATGCTAAGTGCAAGTGAAAGCCACTCAATCGTGTCTGACTCTTTGCAACCCCATGGACTATACAGTCCATGGGATTCTCCAGGCCAGAATACTGGAATGGGTAGCCTTTCCCTTCTCCCAGGGATCTTCCCAACCGAGGGATCGAACCCAGATCTCCCACATTGCAGGTGAATTCTTTACTAGCTGAGCCACCAGGGAAGCCCAAGAATACTGAAGTGGGTAGCCTATCTCTTCTCCAGAGGATCTTCCCGACCAAATGTTGCTAATAGGTCAAAATAAGAGAAAAGCAGAATCAACTTTTTGGCAACATTGAAGACTACATCAAAAATTATCCTATGTAGATCTTTCAGGTAAAAATTTTAAATTTGCTATAGTTCCACCTTGGTTGGAGTAAAAGAGAAAGCAGATGAAATAGAATCCAAGCTTCTATGAAAGAAGATGTGTTTATTTTGCTTTAAAAAAAAAATCTTTCTTTTGTCAGCCATGAGCTGAGTCAGAGTACTCATTCTTCCCCTGATAAGACTGTCCTCATGATCACTGACCTAAATCAAGTCCCTTACAATTATACAGTAGAAGTGACAAATAGATTCAAGAGATCAGATCTGATAGACAGGGTGCCTGAAGAAACAATGGACAAAGGTTCATGACATTGTACAGGAGGCAGTGACCAAGACCATCCCCAAGAAAAAGAAATACAAAAAGGCAAAATGGTTGTCTGAGGAGGTCTTACAAATAGCTGAGAAAAGAAGAGAAGTGAAAGGCAAAGGATAAAAGGAAAGATACACCCATGTGAATGCAGAGTTTCAAAGAATAACAGAGACATAAGAAAGCCTTCCTCGGTGATCAATGCAAAGAAATAAAACAATAGAATGGGAAAGACTAGAGATCTCTTCAAGAAAATTAGAGATACCAAGGGAACATTTCATGCAAAGATAGGCACAATAAAGGACAGAAATTGTAAAGACCTAACAGAAGCAGAAGATATTAAGAAGAGATAGCAAGAATACACAGAAGAACTATACAAAAAAGATCTTCATGACCCAGATAACCACAATGGTGTGATCACTCTTCTAGAGCCAGACATCTTGGAATGTGAAGTCAAGTGGGCCTTAGGAAGCATCACTATGAACAAAGCTAGTGGAAGTGATGAAATTACAGTTGAGCTATTTCAAATCCTGAAAGATGATGCTGTGAAAGTGCTGCACTCAATATGTCAGCAAATTTGGAAAATTCAATAGTGGCCACAGGACTGGAAAAGGTCAGTTTTCATTCCAATCCCAAACAAAGGCAAGGCCAAAGAATGCTCAAAGTACCACACAATTGCACTCATCTCACACACTAGCAAAGTAGTGCTCAAAATTCTCCAAGCCAGGCTTCAACAGTACGTGAACCATGAACTTCCAGACATTCAAGCTGGATTTAGAGAAGGCAGAGGAACCAGAGATCAAATTGCCAATATCTGTTGGATCATGGAAAAAGCAAGAGTTCCAGAGAAAAATATCTACTTCTGCTTTATTGACTATGCCAAAGCCTTTGACTGTGTGGATCACAACACACTGTGGAAAATTCTTCAAGAGCTGGGAATACCAGACCACCTGACCTACCTCTTGAGAAATCTGTATGCAGGTCAAAAGCAACAGTTAGAACTGGACATGGAACAACAGACTGGTTCCAAGTCAGGAAAGGAGTATGTCAAGGTTGTATAGTGTCACTCTGCTTATTTGACTTATATGCAGAGTTCATCATGAGAAATGCTGGACTGGATGAAGCAAAAGCTGGAATCAAGATTGCCAGGAGAAATATCAATCACCTCATATATGCAGATTACACCACCCTTATGGCAGAAAGCGAAGAGGAACTAAAGAGCCTATCAGTGAAAGTGAAAGAGGCCTAAAAGTCAATATTCAGAAAACTAAGATCATGGCATCTGGTCCCATCACTTCATGGGAAATAGATGGGGAAACAGTAGAAACAGTGACAGACTTTATTTTGGGGGGGGCTCCAAAATCACTGCTGATGGTGATTGCAACCATGAAATTAAAAGACACTTGCTCCTTGGAAGAAAAGTTATGACAAACCTAGACAGCATATTAAGAAGCAGAGATATTACTTTGCCAACAAAGGTCCGTCTAGTCAAAGCTATGTTTTTTCCAGTAGTCATGCATGGGTGTTGAGTTGGATGGGGAGTTGGACTGTAAAGAAACCTGAGTGCTGAAGAATTGATGCTTTTGAAATGTGGTTTTAGAGAAGACTTTGGAGAGTCCCTTGGACTTTCCAACCTGTCCATCCTAAAGGAAATCAGTCCTGAATATTCATTGGAAGGACTGATGCTGAAGCTGAAACTCCATTCCTTTGGCCACCTGATGCAAAGAACTGACTCATTGGAAAAGACCCTGATGCTGGTAAAGATTGAAGTTGGGAGGAGAAGGGGATGACATAGGATGAGACGGTTGGATGGCATCACCAACTCAATGGAGCTTTGTTTAAGTTAGCTCCGGGAGTTGGTAATGGATAGGGAAGCCTGGAGTGCAGAGTCCATGGAGTTGCAAAGAGTCAGACATGACTGAGTTACTGAACTGTCCTGAACTGATGATCACTGAGTGTTGGCAGGACTCCGCCCTTTGTATAACTGAGGCAGCCTCAGACACATATAAGCTGGAAGTAGGTGCTGCCTTGGGGTTTGACTCTGACCATGGGCATGCTTGGGGTGGGAGTGCTCTGGAGTCATTCTGGCAGCCCAGCTAGAGCACCAGTCAGTTGTCAATCAGCTGCCTCTGCACTAGGACTGGGAGCAAACAAGTCTGCACGTGGCTCGTCGAGGGCAGAATCTGTTTCTTACTGCCCTCCGATAAGACTCACTGGTTTTCAAATCATCCAAGGAGACTCATCTTCCTGGTGCCAGACCCCAGGTGCCAGAATCAAATCCCTTATTCCTAAAGGAGGACCCCTAGACCTGTGATATAGCCCTTCACTTCTGGGTCACCCACTAGAGATGTGGTTTCTGAATAAATCACTTCTTCTCCCCTCCCATTAGACTCTGCATGGTTCTTCCTTTATTGCTCTGGTTCTAGAAGAGATATTCTGCTAGTCTTCTGGTGGTTCTCAATGAGAACTGCCCTACCTGTAGTTGTAGTTTTCATGTGTTCATAGTGGGGAGGTGAGCCCAGGGTCTTCCTTTTCCATCATCTTGATCCTCCTTCATTTCTTGATACAGACAAGAGCTGTGACCTTATATCAGAGATATAATTATAAAAATTTCCACCAAGAGAATCCTTAAATATTGAAACTTACTATCTATTTGTGACACTCTGGAACTCTCTCTTTATTGATAGTTGGCATGGCTAACAACAATGAAATATTTTTTTAAATGTTGCTACTAAGATCCATATATATCTAAAAATATTATGACAACATGCTGCTGCTGCTAAGTCACGTTAGTCGTGTCCGACTCTGTGCGATCCCATAGACGGCAGCCCACAAGGCTCCTCTGTCCCTGGGATTCTCCAGGCAAGAACACTGAAGTGAGTTGCCATTTCCTTCTCCAATGCATGAAAGTGAAAAGTGAAAGTGAAGTCACTCAGTCGTGTCCAACTCTTAGCGACCGCATGGACTGCAGCCTATAGGCTCCTCCATCCATGGGAATTTCCTGGCAAGAGTACTGGAGTGGGTCGCCAGTGCCTTCTCTGATGACAACATAGTAAAGAATGATTATTGCATTGATATTAGTGATATACAGTGTGAGTGGCCTTTGATTCTTTAGGGTTTTATTTTTCCAAAATAGATCACAATGTAGTACTCAGAAAATTATCCTGTAGACAATAACTTGAGCATGACTTTCATTTGAGGTCTATTTATTTGACTTTTAGTGGTCATTAAAATTTTTTAAAAATGAAAACACACATGGAAAACTTAAGTCATATGAATTTTTAAGGTGAAATGGAGATCTCAAAGACTTTTTCTTTCTGGCCTTGACTGCTTTGAGCTATTATTTACAACTGGACAAGCTCTGTTTAAAAGCTGAGATGACACAAACCCCACAATATCAAGTTGTCCACTGATGTGTGATAATTTGAGCATGAGGTGTTTCTGAATACTCTCTCCAGACTGTTGCATTTTCTTTTCTGGAAATCTCTGCTTGATACTTAGAAACAGCAAATGTGAAAGAACACTGATGAATTTCATTACATTCGTTTTTTCTGTATACATGAGTCATGATTCCAGCATCCCCTGTCTTCTAGGAAACATTAGCTCCACAGAGTACAGATGCCTGCAAGTTCCATGTTGCCTTTATTTGTCATGTCATTTCCTTGAGGGACATGACTAATATTTTGATGTCCACCGTGATGACTAAAATGCATGTAGCAATGCCAAATCATATTTGAGGAGTAAATGCATGACTTGATGCCAAACTCAGCACAAAGATGAGATTGCAAGAAGTTATATATTAACTTGAGAGTTCCTTGAACTGCAAGTAGATTCAACCAGTCCATTCTGAAGGAGATCTGTCCTGGGATTTCTTTGGAAGGAATGATACTAAAGCTGAAACTCCAGTACTTTGGCCACCTCATGCGAAGAGTTGACTCATTGGAAAAGACTCTGATGCTGGGAGGGATTGGGGGCAGGAGGAGAAGGGGATGACAGAGGATGAGATGGCTGGATGGCATCACTGACTCGATGGATGTGATTCTGAGTGAACTGCGGGAGTTGGTGATGGACAGGGAGGCCTGGCATGCTGCGATTCATGGGGTCGCAAAGAGACATGACTGAGTGACTGATCTGATCTGATCTGATGTATTAACTGTTATTGCTTACAGCTGTTTTCTTATTGGTACTACTAAACGTGTCATTGACAAAATAAATACTGTGTCCCAGGGAAGTGAAGCTTCATCTTGTCCTCTGGGCCCCACAAACAAACCCATACTTTGGAATTTATATCTACATCAGTCAATCCGTTACACTTTCTTAAATGTATTGGAAGCATATGGTTGAGTGACTCAGAACCAAGATTTGGCATTGAAACAGATCAAGTCATTTCCAACTGTATGTTCTTGAGAAGTCCCTCAATCTCTCTAGGACTCAGTTTCCTGAAATGCAAAATGAGGAATAATATTAATAACATATACCTCACTGCTAAGTCACGTCAGTCATGTCCGACTCTGTGCAACCCCATAGATGGCAGCCCACCAAGCTCTGCTGCCCCACCAGGCTCCTCCATCCATGGGATTCTCCAGGCAAGAGTACTGGAGTGGGGTGCCATTGCCTTCTCCGATATACCTCACTAGGTACTTGTAAAAATTAAGTGAGTTCATATATGGAAAGTGCTAAACACTGTAGCCAGTAAAGTCTAAGTGCATAATAGATATGATTATTACCCAGTAGCATGGGCTTCTCAGGTGGCACTACTGGTAAAGAACCCACCTGAATTATGCAGGAGACATAATAGACCTGGGTTGGACCAATGGGTGGGGAAGATCCCCTGGAGGAGGGCATGGCAACCTACTCTAGTGTTCTAGCCTGGGGAATCCCACAGACAGAGGAGCCTGGCAGGCCATATAGTTCATGGGGGTGCAAAGAGTCAGACATGAGTGAAGTGACTTAGCATGCACACCCTGTAGCACAGCAACATTCTGCAGTGAATACAAGGACTACACTTGGGCTCTGCCTCCAACACATTGCCTTCTAGTTTGAATGAGTAAGATATACACATAAGCAAACAAAATCCAAAAACACAGTGAGGAAGTGCTATTGCACAGCATAGGGAATGGTTATTATCTAATTTCAGAGAAGAGAAAAATCAAAGAAAATGGAAGTCAGAATAGGAATCACAGAGAAGGCAGAATGTGAATTGGGCCATAAACAATGAGCAGAATTCCAATACACCGAGTTGAGGGAAAGGCACTAAGAAAAAGAGAGCTGTGTGAGTAAGGACATAGGAACAGTGAGCACAGCATGTGTAGTGGTGGGCTGAACATAAAAAGGGCTATTTTTGGGAGCAGACAGATTTATTCGTCTACAAGGGGATTCTAAAAAGAAGAAAAGATAAAAAACAACAAATGTCTATATTGACTATGAAATTAACAGTTGCTATAGCATAATGGGGTAGGACAATGGAAGAAAAAAAATTATGTTGAAGAAAACTGAGTCTTGTATCAATCAACTCAGTTCAGTCATTAAGTTGTATCTGACTCTTTGCGACCACATGGACTGTAGCACATGAGGCTTCTCTGTCCATCATCAACTCCTGGAGCTTGCTCCAACTCATGTCCATCGAGTCGGTGATGCCATGTATATCATGAGTCTGTATATCATGTATTAATGCTGTGCTGTGCTTAGTTACTCAGTCATGTCTGATCTTTGCCACCCGCCCACCAGGCTCCTCTATCCATGAGGATTCTCCAGGCAAGAATATTTGAGTGAGTTGCATGCCCTCCTCAAGGGAATCTTCCCAACCCAGGGATCAAACTGGGGTCTCCCACATTGCAAGTGTCTTCCCTGGTGGCTCAGAGGTTAAAGCATCTGCCTGCAATGCAGGAGGCCTGGGTTCATCCCTGGGTCAGGAAGATCCCCTGGAGAAGGAAATGGCAACCCACTCCAGTATTCTTGCCTGGATAATCCCATGGACGGAGGAGCCCGGTGGGCTACAGTCCACGGGGTCACAAAGAGTTGGACACGACTGAGCGACTTCACTTTCACTTTCTTTCTCACATTGCAGGCAGATTCTTTATCATCTGAGCCACCAGGGAAGTCCATGTTAATACCACTAACACCAAATTAAGGCACTGTGACCAGTTGTGACACCAACTTGTCTGAGGACTCAGCAACATCTACAGAGAGATTTGAGACTGGGATGATCCTTTACCATTGTCCCAAGTTGGGTAATGGGACTGAGCCCTTCTATCCCATATGAATCTATCCTTGGAGCTGTGTCCCTACAGGAATGGAGTGGGACTGATAAGGAAGCTCTCTAAACAGAAGTGATCCCTGAGCTGACAGGGGAAGAAGGCCTCCATTCCCAAAAGAGTATCCATACAACACAGCACAGTGCCCACCAGAGCCATCAGTACCTTTAAAGGAGTCAAATACAGAATAGTGGTGTGGTGATTTATGATCTAGTCTAATTATTTCACTCCCATTTTTCCTGCCCTCCCTTTAGGACTCTTCTCTGTATAGGGTTGCAATGGGAGAAAAAAATGAGAAGGGCAAGAGAATTGGAGTAAAACAAATGATACCTCTACCAAAGTTTCTTGAAAATATCAAGTGTGTTTACAATTCATGGACAGTAAAATCTTTTAAAATCTTTTTTCCCCATTTCTTTCCTCCTTAGTATCTCTTATAGACTTCCCCAATGGCTCAGTGGGTAAAAGAATCCACCTGCAATGCAGGAGATGCACGTTACATGGGTTCAGTCCTTGGGATGGAAAGATCCCCTGAAGGAGGAAATGGAAACCCACTCCAGTATTCTTGCCTGGAAAATCCCATGGACAGGGTCTGATGGACTATAGTCCATGGGGTCGTAAGAGTCGGAGCATACAAACACACAGTATCTCGTATAAACATCACCTGCGCCCAGTTATCTCCCCTGACTCCTATATGAATATCAGCCACCCCGATCCCCTCCCCTGACTACTATTATCATTTCAAACCCAGCCCCACTGCTGTGGTTTCCCTATTTGCAAATCTGTTCCAGGCTCATCCATTGAAACTCTCTTTGCTGTCAGTGAACATCATCTCTGCCAGTTTGTGTTCCTCTCTGGTCTCCCTCCCACCACTACTCCACATTTTTACAGCCAGGGTCCAAGAGCACACGTAACAGACACAACCTCATGCTGAAGGTTAGTTCATTATTTCCTCTCTAATTCCTATTATGCTCCTAACACTCTGTCTATTACTGTAATGGCCCTATAATCCCTGTGTAGAGTTGCTCTCAATAGATGATAAATGAGCGTATCAGACACCTCTCAGCCTGCAGTTTACTCCAGCAATTTCGGTGGCAGTCAGTTCTGCATGGGTATAACCTAACAGCAGCCCATTTCTGCTATATCATGTACCACTTGTCATCAGCCTCTCGCCTTCTCTAACACTGTGAACTGGGACACCTGTGAACATGTCTCCCATTCATTCATGAATGATAAGTGAAACAAGAGGATTAAAACTCCAAGGGGCCACCCAGGACAAAAGACAGATGAAAGCTGGTAAATAAATATTCTTTCTCCAGTGGACAATTCTGAGGCACACCCTAAATGGACCATCATAAAGTTGTATTGAATTCCAGTTACCAGCAATGGTGAACCATTTGAGGGCACAATCATGTACTGGCTTTGCCTCTGTCCCTGGTCTCCCTGTTCTGTTCCTTGGGATGACTTCCTCCCTCCAAAACTTTTTTACATAGATTCTTGTCTCGGGCTCTGCTTTCTGGAGGAAACTCAGAAGAAGAGACAAAGAAGTGAATAAATGGATGAATGAATGGAAGTTGAATGAGTATAGGAGAGAACTCTATGGTGGGATAATTTCCCTGTGCAACTGAGGAGATTGTAAGAATTTTCTTATTACTTGAGATGCAGAAACAGCGTCATTGTTCTATTGTCCTATCAAACATTTTAAACACTTTAAGGAAAATGAATATTTCCATCTAGACTGCTTAGTATTTCTAGACAACATGAGTGCATCTGTCAAATTCTGCCTAATGTATGCGTGTGTTTATGGTACATGTGTATTTGTGTAGGCAAGAAGAAAATGGGTTAGATGTGCCTTATAGAGCTTTTTCAAACATTGATGAGTTAGAAGCACAAATTAAATCACTGTCCATCCCTTTACAGAAAGAAATGGTAAATCAGAACAGCCTGAGGCAATATAAATTAACTCTTGGAATTTTGATAAACTGCCACCTGCTTTTGCACATTTACATAGGAAGCAAACTTTCATTTGATTAGAAAAAATTATCAAAAATTTTGCAGGCTTGTTTCAATATGCTCCTTTCAAATCACCCATTGAGAGAGAATTAATTTTCTTACGCTTTTGAAATTGGTGATGGGTGAACTTACACATGCCATTTTCAGCTAGGATTAAGCATCTTATTTCAGTGAGATCTGGTGCTAATTTTCAGGTGTACCCATCCTCCCCTCTTCTCACTCCATGCAAACTATTTCATCTCCCACATTTACCAGCCCTGCTATCTGGGTATGCATTTTAGTTCACTGAATCAAAAAGATTAAAATTATTTCTAAAATCACACTATAAAATCAGCTATTAAGACAATCCTCTATTGAAATGTCTATTCAATTTTAGAGATAAGAATGGAACTACGAATTCCTGTGCGTGCTGATTGGGAGGGCAATGCTCTACCTGCCTTCTGGTTAATCCCCAAATATTTGACAATTGCTATACGTGAATCATTGTATTAGATCTATCACAATTACAAAGACCTACAGTAATCCTTCTCCCATGGGTGAATTCCTCTCATACAAAAGGTAATGCCCTGAGATTTAATGAGTCACCCTTGCGGCTTCTCACTGGGGCTACATGGGGCTTCTGTCTTTGTCCCGAATTAGTGGGAAATGGAGAAAGTTATCTCCCTTTGTCTCTTCTGTTTCTCTCTTTTTGCTTTCTTTTTCTTCTCTCTCCCTCCATCCTTTTGCTCTTAAAGAGTAAAGTCTTAAGGGGCAGACCTAAGAGTTTCAGCAAGATTTGTGTTGACTAAGAACTCCCCTGATTGAGAAACTGTTAGCCCCATAGATTCTGACAGATCAGGGCTAAAGGAAAGCTTTGAGTCAGCTTCCTGACTAGAGGGCTAGAGCAGCCACATCTGTCAGAGCAGGGATGGGAGGCTGGGAGCAGGCTCTGGGTGGGGCAGTTGTAAGGACAAGTCTTAAAAGAAGAGGAGACTTGCTCACAGGAAGACGCATCACTGGTGACACAGACCAGCGTGGGAGCAGAAATCAGAAATATTCCCAGATCCCTGTGCTTAATGGATCTGCTCCTAGGATGTCTCCCAGAATCTAAGAGCTACTACATCTGAAGCAACACTATCTCAACTTTCATCAAAGAGGATGTGAAAGAGCTGTACGAGGCCTTGTCCTCTAATAGTAATGTTGATAGAAGTCAGTGGAAGAAATGGAATAACTCATATTTGGTGGTTTTTATGGAAACTTTGGAATCAGATGATAAATGATTTTTCAATTTTTATTCTGATACATGCATTTTTTAAAAAAAGTTTCACGTAATGGTTGAAAGAGTCAATGGCATTGAGTAACTGACATTACCAGACACTAAGTTTTGTCTTTTGGACAGAAGGCAAATCAATCTCGAAGCATCTCAAAGCATTGGAGGTTATATCTTCCAACGAGGCTAAAAAGTATCAAGATGCTTCCAAATTTGAAATAAAGCAGATTATAAAAACCAGAATACTTTTGGTTAAACCTTCAAAACTTAAGGCCATCCCAGTAAAAACTGATCTCTCTTCAAAAGAAAAACTTAATTTGAATTTATACAACAAATATTCATTGAGTATCTCCCATGCGCCAGGCACATACTCCTTAGTTGCTAGATGATTCACAACGATCTTAGAAAGACGTGTAGGGAGGCTTTAACAAGTATAATTTATACCTTGGCTTGTTTTTTTTTTTTTTTTCCATCCAGAAGAATATAGAAAATAATTTCAAGAAAACCTGAAATACATAGAAACATACAAATAAGCAAGCTAGGAAATTAGTCTATAAGGGCACACCTATGAAAGAGACCAATTGCTCCCCTCTGTGACCTTTGGACCTTTCTTCTCCTCTCTTCATTTTTATGGTTACCATGGTAAAACGTCAGTAGCAGCAGCATCCCAGGGTCAAAGGCAATTGAGAATTAGTTTCATAATATTCATCATTACTCATTTAAGATGCTTAAAATGTATTGCTACTCATTGTTTAACATACAGCCTTTAAGGAAATGAAAGAAAATTAAGCAGAGTTAAAATGTTTTTCCAGTAAACTTACTCTTACAAAGTCTTAATTTCTCCTCCTTAGGGTTTTGGGGACCCTTTTCCCTAATCTTTGTGTGAGATTACTACAAAATAACTTTAGAGCTGTACTCTCCATTATGGAAGACACTAGCACATGTGGCTGCTTAAATTACTTAAAATTAATTACAGGTCAAGCATTCAATAGCCAAACACGGCCAGTGGCTACCATATTGGATCACACAGACACAGAACATTTCCATCATCTAAGAAATTTCTCCTGGGCAACTCAGGTATCTTCAAGGAGGTTGTCTAGAGTTACTTGGCATAGCTCAAGTTAACAGCTGAGAGTCCAAGTTGTATTTTTATATTGTACAAACAGCACAAGTGCCAGGTGATGGTGGTAGTAATTAGTGCTTTAGGAATCAGAAAAGAGAGTTCACCGTGAGCGAAATGGTCAGCACAAACTTCAAGGAAAAGGTGAGATTTGAGTTGAGTCCCAAGGGACAGTTAGGATTTAGGCAAGGAGCAAGTAGCAAAGGCATTCTAGATGATGGACAAATATATATATATATATGTGTTATATATATATATATGCCAAATAATTTAAGATATATTTAAGACAGTGAACTGAAAGTTCATATGTAGAAAATTAATTTGAAATAGGTGATCTTGGAGGCTAAAGTGAGTGACAACATGAAGCACAGATTTAGAAGGATGTTGAGAATTCTTGAAATTTTTCTGAGGTCCATTTTCTATGGACAATATAGCAGCAGGACCACTATAGCTGAGAGTGCTTTCATTATCAGTTAGAATAAAAGGGCTCCCTTGAACTCAAGAATTTTTTTTTAAGTTGGTATCTTAATAGCTATAACAAGTGAAACAAATATAAAATGACTTTAGTAAATTATACAAGTTTAAGTAGTAAACATAAAATTATAGAAAATTGAAACTTTAATCACAATAAAGAACTGAATAAAATATAATTTATTATAAAAAATTATGTACTTACTTTCATAGGAAACAAAATCCTTTATGACTGCTTCAATTCTCACTTATGCCATTTCTGAACAGAAATGGCTACTAAATTTAACAGCCTTTCTTGAGGCATTCTTTTTAAAAATATACATTGGTATTTGAGCTTCCACGATTGGCTTACACTGAAGCTCCAACCAACTCTGAAATTACATGCCAAGGGTTTTAGTGAACCGACGAATCACTTTTCCCACTGAAATTTTGTGGCTGTTGATTTTACAGGTTCTGCATAGGTTTTGTATTTCCTTCTGCCTGCAATGTGGGAGACTTGAGTTCGATCCCTGGGTCAGGAAGATCCTCTGAAGAAGGAAATGGCAACCCACTCCAGTATGCTTGCTGGGAAATCCCATGGACAGAGGAGCCTGGCAGACTACAGACCATGGGGTTGCAGAGTCAGATAGGACTGAATGACCTCACTTTCTATATGAGTAAATCCTCAGTGCTTTAAACTAATTGCCTTGGAATTATTCCTTGGTGGTTAATCCAGAGATCCCTTCCTATACACCTGTTCCCTCTGTGTTTGCTCAGATTTTCACTGTCTTGTCAGGCAGAAACCACAGCAGAGCCCTCACTCTGTCTCAGAGTTATTTTTCCTTGATTAGTGTCATCTTAATTCAAATTAAAGTCAGAAGAGTATTAAAAATGGCATAAAATTTTTATGACCATAAATCTATGTTTTCAAAATTATATTGTTGGGTGCAAAATTTTTAAAAAATTGACTTGAAATTTAGTTTTGAATCCCAAACAGATAATGGAGTTTGAGGTCAAAGTAACTTTCCCTTTTCTATGTTGGATAAATTGACATCAATGGAAAGATGCTCACAATTTGTTTGGTGTCAATGATATTGACTTTGTAAATACTCTAAATCACTTTGATGCTTGACTTGATGTATATTAAATTTTGGCTTATGCATCATTTCATGTAAAACATTAAGCCAAATTAGTTGTTAGTGAATACATTTTCAAAAATATAGTTTTGAAATACTTTTGGCTTGTGTTCTATAATTTATATCTTTACTAATATCACAATCAGTTTATGTAAGAGCACATACTGCTTCTAATTGAGTTTTAATGGCCTAATGGCAATGACTTGAATTTTTCATTGTGGATTCTGCAAAGGTTTTGAATTTGCATTTATAAATGTTTTCAAACATTTCAGTATTTCATTGAGGCCAAGAAGTATTAATTATATAGCCCTTGGATAAGGAAAAAGAAACCCTAAGTGATAGTAAAAAAATTTTTTTGCTTGATTGTTTCTTACAGAACAGAACATTTAGAATGCTTTAGTTTTTTTTCCCAAGGATCTTTTGTAGCAAAAGATTATGTTTTCCATGTTTCCAAACTGAGATGCTTTAGAATTCCAGGCTTCCAAAATGTTTGGCTTAAATTTACTCTTTTTTAATCTAGTCTATTAAATGTATTTGTTTGTTTTACATATATATATATATATATAATTTGCCAGGATCTGGTTTTATATTTCACTCCCTAAATAATGTGCAATATTATTTGTCAGTGTTTATATTCTGCATAAAAGTTCGGCCATAATGCTTTCAAATTTGATTTTGGTTTCTATAAAATGAAGGGTCCCATTATCATGCACATAAAGCTTCTTGGATGATTTTCTGGGCAGTGGGCATCACTTTGCCAAAAGCAAAGTCATGTATTGCTCATTCAAAAACAGCACATCAATATTTTTATCATTAGTATAAAATGTCATCATATCCTTGTGGTAATTATATCAGTAAAAATGATTTTAGTTTAAAAATACTATGACCGATGAGTATTTTACTTTGTTCATGTTTATGAAAATGCAGTAGATATTATGCCAATACTTGTAGAATCAGTCTCAATCTTCAGTTGATTTTTCCGTCAACTGAAGTTTGAAATATAAAAAAGAAAATTGCATAATCATCAAAAATAATAAATTACATGGAGTGCCATGGGTTTTTCACTGTTTTGAAGAATTTGTGTCTAATAAATTTCTGAAGCCATCATGTTAGTACTGTCCTTTGGAAAACTAAAACGTCTTCCTTATTTAGGCTATGTACCTGGGTCCGCAGACGTAGGCTTAGTGTAATAAGGTCATTGTTATTTTCTATGCCTGTAAAAATTCTGACGTGACAGCTTCTGTAGTGAAATTCTATAGTGATAGCTTCAAGGGGAACATGTTGTAAATTTATCCATGCTTCATCTGTACCCGAATTGGCCACATTCTGCTCACATTAAGAACTCTGAAGTACTTTTCACTTTTTTCCACCTTTCTATTTTCTCCAAAATTTTATTCAACTGTTATTATTTTATAATAACTTTCTGCTTTTTTATGAACACAATTTTTAATAAAACTTTTTTAAAATTCTAATAATAATTTAGCATTTCATCATTTAAAACAATTATAAATATATTTATGTAATAAATTGCTAAATTTTATTAGGAGTTAATTTTTGCACATTGATTTTTTGTAACAACAAATAATCAACAGCTATCATTGACTTTGTGGCTCATTACATGGTAATATTTAAATATATGACATATCTTAGTGGTTATTAATGGCACATGGATATTGCTTATTGTACTCTGATTCATATTATAATGAAAATTTTTGTACGTTTAAATCAAGAACTAAGTAATATTAATACTATCTGGTGCAATAAATAAATAGTAAATAAAATTAGCAAAAATATGTGTGTCAAATTTAGCCATGTACTAATATTAATAGGAAATTGTAAAAATTAGATATTTTCTGATCACTAAATATATTAATATATTAACTATAAAAACAACTTATTTAGTGCCATAACATATTTTAGATATGATCAGATCAACAGGGTCTTTCAGTTATCAAACTTCTCTTTCATATATTAATGTGGCATAGCATTATCTGTGTATATATATATATAATTATAAAATATGTCTTAGAATAACACACTTTACTCCTATTAGTCACAAAATTATCATAGTATATTCGTTGTTTTAGAACAAGACACTACCACATCAGAAATTAAGTCAATAGACAACACAGAAAAGCTACATTTTGGGGGCAAGAACTGATATAAACCTGTGTTCTGGGTTTCTTGTTTAATAAACAATTCTATTTCTAGTTTTTAACATTTTACAACAATCAGGAAAATTTAAAATAGTCCATTACATTCAGCAATCCAAATAATGCTTTAAGAATATGATATAGCTGCTAAGTCACTTCAGTCATGTCCGACTCTGTGCGACCCCATAGACGGCAGCCCACCAGGCTTCCCTGTCCCTGGGACTCACCAGGCAAGAACACTGGAGTGGGTTGCCATTTCCTTCTCCAATGCATGAAAGTGAAAAGTGAAAGTGAAGACACTCAGTCCGTGTCCAACTCTTAGCAACCCCATGGACTGAAGCCCACCAGGCTCCTCCGTCCATGGGATTTTCCAGGCAAGAATACTGGAGTGAGGTGCCATTGCCTTCTCCATGATATAGCTAAGTTTTCTTATAATCAGCTTTCCAGGCTGGAAAGGCAAAATTAATTGTAATCACTTCTGTTAAAGGGCAGAGATGATATCCTACTTCAAAAGCATTTCCAAACACCTAGTTTCTATGGAGATTGATAAATTACCTCAGAGCAACATGTTGGTGTATGGAAGGAGGTTTAAAATTGACTCTTTGATTTATTCAATGATTTTATAATAAATCAACTGCCTTCTCTATGTAGCATAATATTTTCTGTTAAACAACAGGTCGATTGGCTAAGCATCACAATTTTGTTGTTCTCTGTAAAATGTTATAGTGAGTAAAATTATATTTTTATGGCTGTGAGTAATGAACACTCATACACTAGTTTTGATTTACTAACCTAATTCTTATCCACATGAACTGCCATTCTCAGCTGCATTTATCTTCTTTGGTCGTCCTGTCCTTTCTAAATACCATTGTTTTAGCTCTCCATAATACCATTATTTTTCTTAATTTTTAAGAACACAGACAACTTAACAAACAAGTTATCTGCCATTTATCTTTGAAGAGAATTTCAATATATTAGCCAAGTTAATTTATAGGAACTTTAGGCTTTTTTAGAATATTATATTTTTTACTGTAGATTGGCCAGCAGATCTCTTCAGTCTCAAGTGCTTCACATAAAATCATATTCAAGTAACTTATGTGTATAGTTTTAACTTCACATGTTAGATCATTCTTTTTTCATCTCCCTATAGAAAATGAAATTGTTTGGAAGAACATTGTAAATATGTTAGTTATTAATTTAAGAAGCTGATACAAGAATATTTACCCCATCATTTTATTCCTGTTGCAAGATACATTAATGCTTACCAGACAGATATGAAAAAAGGTGATGCCACAAGCCACATATTAAATAATGTCTTGGCAGCATCTGTTAAAATGAGGAGATTGACTCAGAGTGGACTATTTTCTGGGTCAAGACATGTTTGATATTTTTTCTAGATTCCAAACGCCACCTATTGGTGGGAGGTTTCTGCAAAATATATTAAGCAAATGCAACAAACAAAATCACAGGATAAGTTAGAAATGAGTGAGATATGTTCACCAAATACAGAGATCATACATTTGTCTGAACTACAGATCTGGCAAGTGGCTTATGGATGATTTTGAGGAATGAATATGACAAGAGAAAACTGCTATTTGATATTTTTCCCCACCAGTGTTGTTTCTTTTTCTGGCTTTTGAAATTTGGCCACTTAACACTTGCATGGAAATCACCATATTTCTTGGAACTACCTGAAAGTTTTAGCCTGAGAACTATCCTTTGTTTGTACTGTAGTCATGGATTAGACTAGAGGAGAGTTTCTGAAGAAGTGTTTTACAAAAACAAGTTTAGAAAGAATGTGAAGAAAATTTTCAGTTATGAAAATTGGTCAAAATAAAGAACATGTCATAATTATAACCTGAAGAGCACATATGTAAGTTGTTTGAATAGAATCAAATAATTAAGGTATAAGTCAAACATTAAAAACAGAATAAAACTGTCAAAACAAAGGAAAATTATCCCAATAATCTAACAAAAATTCACACAAAAGAAACAAATAGAGAGAGAAAGAGAGAACTAATGATAGGCATCCTTGTTTCCACTTTCCTCACTTAGCCATATCGTCTCTTGATTCAAGACCTCAAGTCCACCCACGTGATTCAGATGCTGCTCTCCTGACCTCCTACAGTAGTCCATGGGTATTTTATCACAGGACTTTATCCATTGCAAGGTAACTGTTTACTCATTGACAGGAGACTGTGGATCAAATCTTATTCATCTCTGTATCTATGGTGCTTGCACAGTGCGTGGCCAAAATAACTTTTCACAATTTCCTGTTGGAGACATGGGTAAACTCCAAGTTCACAACTCCTACAAATTCCAAATGGGCAAATGAAAAGCATTTATTTCACCTCTATCTTCTTTGTTCATTCTTCATCATCACTCATGTCTCTTAAGTTCGGTGTGTCCCAAGACTTGTTTCTTATCTCCTGTCTTCTATGAATATACAAATCTTTAACAGCATCATTCAGTCACCTCATTTTAAATACCACTAGTGACTCGCCAATGTACAACTTAAGCCAAGACCTTTTCCCAGAATCTCAACCATCTACTGCACATCTGTACTTAGATGTCTAATGGCATCTTAAACTTAGCATGTCCAAAATGAAACACCTGATTTCCAGCCCACGAAAATCTGCTCAGTCAATGGTAACTCCATAACTGGAGTTAGAGACCCAAATCCTGGATTTATTCTTTCTCTCTTACACAGTATATGTCAGCAAACACTATCATCTCTACTTTGAAAATATATCCAAGATTAGACAACATCTGCCTCCACCGTGACATGCCTTATCAGTGGTTTTCCTGCTTTGGCATTTTCCAGCCCCTTTATTCCCAGTGCAGAAGCCAGAGTGATCCTATTAAACAGAAGTTAGATCATATTAGTCTCTGCCAGGTGGAACAGTGGTAAAGTAACTGCACGCCGATGCAGGAGACACAGAAGCTATGGATGAGGAAGATCCCCTGGAGGAGGAAAAGGCAACCCACTGGGTATTTTTGCTTGAAAAATTCCATAGACAAAAGAGACTGGCAGGCTACAGTCCATGGGGTTGCAAAGAGTTGAATATGACTGAGCAACTGAGCATGCAGGCACAGAACCCTCCAATGGCATCTCCTTTCATGAGTAAAAGCAAGAGTCCAGTTAAATGACTTAAAATTCAAATGACCTGGTCCCTCTCTGACCTCACCTGCTCCTACTGTTGCTTGTTCTGTGTTGGCCACACTAACCTCTTGAAATACTTCTAAAAACCCTTCCTGACCCCCCTACTTAAAATGACAAATTCTTGCCATAAGATTTCCCTGCTTTATTTATCTCCTTAATGTATAACCATCTTACATGCTTTATAATTAATTTACATTTTTAATTTTGTTGTCTACTTCCTTATGCTTGAATGTAAGCCACAGAAGAACTATACAAAAAAGATCTTCATGACCCAGATAATCACCATGGTGTGATCACTCACCTAGAGCCAGACATCCTGGAATGTGAAGTCAAGTGGGCCTTAGAAAGCATCACTACGAACAAAGCTAGTGGAGGTGATGGAATTCCAGTTGAGCTATTTCAAATACTGAAAGATGCTGTGAAAGTGCTGCACTCAATATGCCAGGAAATTTGGAAAACTCAGCAGTGGCCACAGGACTGGAAAAGGTCAGTTTTCATTCCAATCCCAAAGAAAGGCAATGCCAAAGAATGCTCAAACTACTGCACAATTTCACTCACTCACATACTAGTAAAGTAATGCTCAAAATTCTCCAAGCCAGGCTTCAGCAATACGTGAACCGTGAACTTCCAGATGTTCAAGCTGGTTTTAGAAGAGGCAGAGGACCAGAGATCAAATTGTCAACATCTGCAGGATCATGGAAAAAGCAAGAGAGTTCCAGAAAAACATCTATTTCTGCTTTATTGACTATGCCAAAGCCTTTGACCATGTGGATCACAATAAACTGTGGAAAATTCTGAAAAGATGGGAATACCAGACCACCTGACCTGCCTTTTGAGAAACCTATATGCAGGTCAGAAAGCAACAGTTAGAACTGGACATGGAACAACAGACTGGTTCCAAAGAGGAAAAGGAGTACATCAAGGCTGTATATTGTCACCCTGCTTATTTAACTTATATACAGAGTACATCATGAGAAACACTGAGCTGGAAGAAGCAAAAGCTGGAATCAAGATTGCTAGGGGAAATCTCAATAATCTCAGGTATGCAGATGACAGCACCCTTATGGCAGAAAGTGAAGAGGAACTAAAAAGCCTCTTGATGAAAGTGAAAGAGGAGAGTGAAAAAGATAACTTAAAGCTCAACTTTCAGAAAACGAAGATCGTGGCATCTGGTCCCATCACTTCATGGGAAATAGATGGGGAAACAGTGGAAACAGTGTTAGACTTTATTTTTTGAGGCTCCAAAATCACTGCAGATGGTGACTGCAGCCATGAAATTAAAAGACACTTACTCCTTGGAAGGAAAGTTATGACCAACCCTGATAGCATATTCAAAAGCAGAGAAATCACTTTGCCAACAAAGGCCCGTCTAGTCAAGGCTACGATTTTTCCAGTGGTCACGTATGGATGTGAGAGTTGGACTGTGAAGAAAACTGAGAGCCGAAGAATTGATGCTTTTGAACTGTAGTGTTGGAGAAGACTCTTGAGAGTCCCTTGGACTACAAGGAGATCCAACCAGTCTATTCTAAAGGAGATCAGCCCTGGGTGTTCTTTGGAAGGAATGATGCTAAAGCTGAAACTCCAGTACTTTGGCCACCTCATGTGAAGAGTTGACTCATTGGAAAAGACTCTGATTCTGGGAGGGATTGGGGGCAAGAGGAGAAGGGGACGACAGAGGATGAGATGGCTGGTAGGCATCATCGACTCGATAGAGGTGAGTTTGAGTGAACTCTGGGAGTTGGTGATGGACAGGGAGGCCTGGTGTGCTGCAATTCATTTGGTCTCAAAGAGTTGGACACGACTGAGCAACTGAACTGAACTGAAGCCCCATGAGATCAGAAATCTTTATAATTGTTTAGACACAATGGGTATTCAATAAACATTAATTCAATAAATGTAAATTTTATTGATTCATTCATTTGCTTATTCAAGATATATTTACTGAGGACCCGCTACGTTCCAGGTATTGTTCTAGGCTATTTGTCCAGCCTCACTACAATCACTCCCTGCCTCCAGCTTTTTGTCTAATGATGATGCCTTATAATTGGTGTTGAACATAATTTGGGATTCTCAGGTGGCTCAGTTCAGTTCAGTCACTCAGTCATGTCTGACTCTTTGCAACCCCATGAACTGCAGCACACCAGGTCTCCCTGTCCATCACCAACTCCCAGAGACCACCGAAAACCATGGCCACTGAGTCAGTAATGCCATCCAACCATCCCATTCTCTGTCGTCCCCTTCTCCTCCTGCCCTCAATCTTTCCCAGCATCAGGGTCTTTTCAGCTCTTCACATCAGGTGGCCAAAGTATTGGAGTTTCAGCTTCAACATCAGTCCCTCCAATGAACACCCAGGACTGATCTCCTTTAGGATGGACTGGTTGGATCTCCTTGCAGTCCAAGGGACTCTCAAGAGTCTTCTCCAACACCACAGTTCAAAAGCATAAATTCTTCAGTGCTCAGCTTTCTTCACAGTCCAATTCTCACACCCATGCATGACTACTGGAAAAACCATAGCCTTGACTAGATGGACCTTTGTTGACAAGTAATGTCTCTGCTTTTTAATACGCTATCTAGTTTAGTCATAACTTTCTTTTCAAGGAGTACGTGTCTTTTAATTTCATGGCTGCAATCACCATCTGCAGTGATTTTGGAGCCCCAAAAAATAAAGTCTGACACTGTTTCCACTGTTTCCCCATCTCTTTCCCATGAAGTGATGGGAGCAGATGCCATGATCTTAGTTCTCCGAATGTTGAGCTTAAGGCATCTTTTTCACTCTCCTCTTTCACTTTCACCAAGAGATTTTTTAGTTCTTCTTCACTCTCTGCCATAAGGGTGGTGTCATCTGCAACAGTTCAGTTCAGTTCAGTCATTCAGTCATGTCTGACTCTTTCAAACCCCATGAATTGCAGCACGCCAGGCCTCCCTGTTCATCACCAACTCCTGGAGTACACTCAAACTCATGTCCATTGAGTCAGTGTTGACATCCAGCCATCTCATCCTTTGTCGTCCCCTTCTCCTCCTGCCCACAATCCCTCCCAGAATCAGAGTCTTTTCCAATGAGTCAACTTTTTGCATGAGATGGCCAAAGTACTGGAGTTTCAGCTTTAGCATCATTCCTTCCAAAGAACACCCAGGACTGATCTCCTTTAGAATGGACTGGTTGGATCTTCTTGCAGTCCAAGGGATCTCAAGAGTCATCTGCATATCTGAGGTTATTGATATTTCTCCTGGAAATCTTGATTCCAGCTTTTGCTTCATCCAGTACAGCATTTCTCATGATGTACTCTGTATATAAGTTAAATAAGCAGGGTGACAATATACAGCCTTGACGTACTCCTTTTCCTATTTGGAACCAGTCTCCATGTCCAGTTCTAACTGTTGCTTTCTGACCTGCATATAGGTTTCTCAAAAGGCAGGTCAGGTGGTCTGGTATTCCCATCTTTTCAGAATTTTCCAAAATGTGTTGTGATCCACACAGTCAAAGGCTTTGGCATAGTCAATAAAGCAGAAATAGATGTTTTTCTGGAACTCTCTTGCTTTTTCCATGATCCAGCTGATGTTGGCAGTTTGATCTCTGGTCCTCTGCCTCTTCTAAAACCAGCTTGAACATCTGGAAGTTCACATATTGCTCAAGCCTGGCTTGGAGAATTTGGGGCATTACTTTACTAGCATGTGAGATGAGTGCAATTGTGCAGTAGTTTGAGCATTCTTTGGCATTGCCTTTCTTTGGGATTGGAATGAAAACCGACCGTTTCCAGTCCTGTGGCCACTACTGAGTTTTCCAAATTTCCTGGCATATTGAGTGCAGCACTTTCACAGCATCATCTTCCAGTATTTAAAATAGCTCAACTGGTATTCCATCACCTCTACTAGCTTTGTTCGTAGTGATGCTTCCTAAGGCCCACTTGACCTCACATTCTAGGATGTCTGGCTCTAGGTGAGTGATCACACCATCATGATTATCTGTGTCGTGAAGATCTTTTTTTGTACAGTTCTTCTGTGTATTCTTGCCACCTCTTCCTAATATCATCTGCTTCTGTTAGGTCCATACCATTTCTGTCCATTATTGAGCCCATCTTTGCATGAAATATTTTGCATGAAATGTCCCATTCTATTTTTTTCTCTGTTTCTTTGCACTGATCACTGAGGAAGGCTTTCTTATCTCTCCTTGCTATTCTTTGGAACTCTGCATTCAAATGGGTATATCTTTCCTTTTCTCCTTTGCTTTTCACTTCTCTTCTTTTCACAGCTATTTGTAAGGCCTCCTCAGACAGCCATTTTACTTTTTTGCATTTCTTTTTCTTGGGGAAGGTGTTGTTTCTTGTCTCCTGTACCACATCATGAACCTCCATCCATAGATCGTCAGGCACTCTGTCTATCAGATCTAGTCCCTTAAATCTATTTCTCACTTCCACTGTATAGTCATAAGGGATTTGATTTAGGTCATACCTGAATGATCTAGTGGTTTTCTGTACTTTCTTCAATTTAAGTCTGAGTTTGGCAATAAGGAGTTCATATTCTGAGCCACAATCAGCTCCCGGTCTTGTTTTTGCTGACTGTATAAATTGTCTCCATCTTTGGCTGCAAAGAATATAATCAATCTGATTTCGGTGTTGAACATCTGATGATGTTCATGGGTAGAGTCTTCTTTTGTGTTGTTGGAAGAGGGTGTTTGCTATGACCAGTGCGTTCTCTTGGCAGAACTCTATGAGCCTTTGCCCTGCTTCATTCTGTACTCCAAGGCCAAATTTGCCTGTTACTCCAGGTGTTTCTTGACTTCCTTCTTTTGCATTCCAGTCCCCTATAATGAAAAGGACATCTTTTTTGGGTGTTAGTTCTAAAAGGTCTTGTAGGTCTTCATAGAACCGTTCAACTTCAGCTTCTTCAGCATTACTGGTTGGGGCATAGGCTTGGATC
>NW_011494931.1:898298-916329 GCF_000754665.1 Bison bison bison
TTCTTTTGCATTCCAGTCCCCTATAATGAAAAGGACATCTTTTTTGGGTGTTAGTTCTAAAAGGTCTTGTAGGTCTTCATAGAACCGTTCAACTTCAGCTTCTTCAGCATTACTGGTTGGGGCATAGGCTTGGATTACCATGATATTGAATGGTTTGCCTTGGAAACGAACAGAGATCATTCTGTCGTTTTTGAGATTGCATCCAAGTACTGCATTCAGACTCTTTTGTTGACTATGATGGCTACTCCATTTCTTCTAAGGGATTCCTGCCCACAGTAGTAGATATAATGGTCATCTGAGTTCAATTCACCCATTCCAGTCCATCTTATTTCGCTGATTCCTAAAATGTCGATGTCACTCTTGCCATTCCCTGTTTGGCCACTTCCAATTTGCCTTGATTCATGGACCTAACATTTCAGGTTCCTATGCAATATTGCTCTTTATAGCATGAAACCTTGCTTCTCTCATCAGTCCCATTCACAACTGGGTGTTGTTTTTGCTTTGGCTCCATCCCTTCATTCTTTCTGGAGTTATTTCTCCACTGATCTCCAATAGCATATTGGGCACCTGCAGACCTGGGGAGTTCATCTTTCAGTGTCTTATCTTTTTGTCTTTTCATACTGTTCAGGGGTTCTTCAGGCAAGAATACTGAAGTAGTTTGCCATTCCCTTCTCCAGTGGACACATTCTGTCAAACCTCTCCACCATTACCTACCCGTCTTGGGTGGCCCCACATGGCATGGCTTAGTTTCATTGAGTTAGACAAGGCTGTGGTCCATGTGATCAGATTGGCTAGTTGTCTGTGATTGTGGTTTCAGTCTTCTGCCCTCTGATACCCTCTCTCAGTGCTTACTGTCTTACTTGAGTTTCTCTTAAGTTGGACATGGGGTATCTCTTCACAGCTGCTCCAGCAAAGTACAGACACCACCCCTAACCTTGGACGTGGGGTAGCTCCTCGCCACTGCAGCCATTGCAGCAGCCATGCTCCTGAGCCGTGGCAGCCACAGCAGGGGGCTCAGTGGTAAAGAATTTGCCTACCAATGCAGGAGCCTCAAGTAACGCGGGTTTGATCTCTGGGTCAGGAAGATCCCCTGGAGGAGGAAATGGCAACCCACTCCAGTATTCTTGCCTGGAGAATCCCATGTACAGAGGAGCCTGGCAGGCTACCGTCCTTGGGGTTGCAAAGAGCCGGACACGACTGAGCAATAGTGTGTGAACATAATTTAGTGAATCATCTCTTTTTGATTCCCTCTCTTTGCTCTTCCTCCAGATTATTACATATGTTTTTCATCTTCTGTTTTCCCAATTATTCTTTCACCTAGCATATTTATTCCTTTTCATCTTCATGTGTCTTTCCTCTTTTTAAGAGTGATAAAAACATAACTTAACCAAGAAAATTAAGTACCAAAAAAAAGAGAGCCATTGATTTTAAACTGAAGTTGAACAAAACACACACACACAAATTGTCTTAGCCTCTAAAGCTTGTAGGTGCCCAAGTCCTTTTCATGTCCTTAAACAGTGTCCATCCATCTCTTTTTCCTTTTAACTCACTTTGTGAACACATTCATACAATACACACAAACACATACATATATATCAAAACATTTCTCATTATTCAATGGTCTTTTTTTATTATTTTATTTTATTTTTTAACTTTACAATATTGTATTGGTTTCACCATATATCAACATGAATCCACCACAGGTATACACATCTTCCCCATCCTGAACCCTCCTCCCTCCTCCTTCCCCGTACCATCCCTCTGGGTCATCCCAGTGTTCTTTTCAATTTTAAAATATTATATTGTAATAGGATTTTTCATTATTTTACATTGTGTATGTGTATATGTATATCTTTTTGTGTATGTGTGTGTGTGTGTGAGTCCCTCAGTCATGTCTGACTCTTTGTGACCCTATGGACTGTAGCCCACCAGGCTCCTCTGTCCATGGAATTCTCCAGGCAAGAAATCTGGAGTGGGTTGCCATTCCCTTCTCCAGAGGATCTTCCCAACCCAGGGATCAAATCTGGGTCTTTTGCATTGCAGGCAGATTCTTTACTGGCTGAGCCACCCGGGAAGGCCACATGTGTGTATATATGTATGTATTAACGCATATATGTTAATATATATGTATATCACCTTGAGAAGTTAATTTGATACCATCTAAACATACAGATAAACTTTTATATTACACTGTATAACATTCTTGTCATTTGAAGACCATCTACATTTTAAAAAATGATCGTAATTAAAATTCATTTTCCAAAGCGTTTTTCACCTAAGAGTCAGGTAAGGTGTGTAAGCTACATAAAAGCAGTAATTTTTGTATGTTTACTTTTCACTGATGAATCCCTTGCCTCTAGAACAGTGCTGGGAACAGAGTAGACACTCAATAAATATTTGTTGAATGCACTAATAAAAGATATGACATGGGAACGAATGCTATAAATTCCAGTTAAAAATGCTATAGATTACTTAGTATGTTGCTGCTGTTGTTTAGTTGCTAAGTAGTGTCCTACTCTTTTGCAACACCATGGACTATAGCCCTCCAGGCTCCTCTGTCCATGGAATTTCCCAGACAGGAATATTGGAGAAAGTTTCCATTTCCTTCTCCAAGGGATTTTCCTGACCCAGGGATCAAACCCATGCCCTCTGAATTGGCAGGTGGGTTCTTTACCACTGAGATACCACGGAAGCCCTCAGTTAGTATGAGAGGGTGCTAATTTGTATGTCTTTGATTTATAAGCATAAATTTATAGGGCTCATAGTTTTCTTTTGATTTCTTAGAATAAGGGAAAATATGAGCAGGACTTAGAAATTTTCAGGTGAATTTTAAACAGTTGGTACAAAGTTAAGGTTTTCCCTTTATCTCTTAGTGTTATATTCATGGAAACATGAACTATGAGGGGTGGTCTGGAATTTCTGGAGCCACAACAGCACATTTGGAGTGAGTCTTGAAGCTTTCTAATCATAGAATGGCTGCGTGGGATCTCAAATCTCAGAGGGCAAGATGAAAGTAAATATCAAATGAGTATCCAATTAGATAAAATAGTCACAGCAAGAATTCAATAAATGGTAGCCATAAGCTATTTTAAATAAAAGTCTGATAATTAATTGATTTTGTATCATGGCTTATACTTGTGGCCTTTCCTGCATCCACCACACACACAAAATCAACTGATAAGTGACAGACACTTACCATGGCTTATAGGCATTAAATTATGACTAGAATTACTCATGTCAAATACAAGAGAGAAATCTTTAAACCTGAACTTAGAAAATCCTTTTTCTACATCACAGGGCATAATTCCTTTCTCAAAATCTGCCACATATCCCATAATGTAAATATGACAGTCCAGGAGGAGTCAAGACTGAGAAAGTAAATTTATTTATTGCAAAGCAATAAGAAAATATGTGTCTTTTTTTTCAGTCATCAGTGAAGTAACAGAAATATTTTAGGTAGCAGAGTATAACAATTTAAACATATTTTGTTCTTCCAAATGGTTGTGTTCTTAGGAGAATTCTCAGTGGAAGTCCGGAGCAGAGGCTAGCCAGAGAGGTCTCAACTTTTTTCTCTAGGACCTGTAACAATGCAACTGCTGACCATGCAAATGAGACCCCTCTGCTGCAGGCCACTAAGAGGAGACGGAACAAGTTTCAGGGTGGACAGTTGCTACTCGTTTTCCCTAATCCCTGTCTCAGAAGGTGTCTACCAGGCAGTGTTCCAAGTTTTTCTCTCTATTACTCACTGCAGTTCATGACAAGTTTCTTCAGTTGAACCGAGATTCACTTTCCCATACCCTTTCAACCAGGAATTGTATGATAATTAGAGGATACATTACATTTTAGATACAGTAATTGTGTCCACACACCCAACAAGTAATCTGTTCAGCACAAATGTGTTTGGCCCACACATTTTATCTTGAAACTGCTCTGGCAGTCTCTAAAATGACAATTCTCATGTAAACCTGGGTATACTGGTAAACCTTTCAATGAAGGCCATCTACCCTAAAATCACCAAAAAAAAAAAAAACCTAAGATGAAGTGCCACCTATACTACGCAAAAAAGATACTATTGATGGGCGTGGACTTCAAATGGAACTTATTGATTTCTGTGATTCTTCCTCTAAACACTAAATATTGTGCTTAACAAAGGTCCATCTAGTCAAGGCTATGGTTTTTCCAGTAGTAATGTATGGATTGAGAATTGGACTATAAAGAAAGCTGAGCACTTAAGAATTTATGCTTTTGAACTGTTGGAGAAGACTCTTGAGAGTCCCTCGGACTGCAAGGAGATCCAACCAGTCCATCCTAAAGGAGATCAGGCCTGGGTGTTCACTGGAAGGACTGATGTTGAAGCTGAAACTCCAATACTTTGGCCACCTGATGCAAAGAGCTGATTCATTTGAAAAGACCCTGATGCTGGGAAAGATTGAGGACAGGAGGAGAAGGGGATGACAGAGGATGAGATGGTTGGATGGCATTACCGACTCAATGGACATCCAACCATGTTTGGGTTTGGGTAGACTCCAGGAGTTGGTGATGGACAGGGAGGCCTGGCATGCTGCGATTCAGGGGTCGCAAAGAGTCAGACATGACTGAGCAACTGAACTAACTAACTAACTAATTACACCATGGAAATCTAATGACTGAAGGAAGTTTAAGCATATTTAAAAGTGAGCATTTCTCCTCATGTCTCTTAGGAAATAAAATATGGATAGAATAAAATAAATGTGAGAATCCAAATATTATTTCAAGTCTTAAAATGCTATTTAATATTTCACTTGGCTGGAATATTTAAGCTAATCATTACTATCTGAATATATGCATTGGTTCTGTCCTTTGCAGAAGAAAATCAAGCTTGAAATAAATTAATTGCAACTTCACATTAACCTTTGGGATTACTAATTACTAATTAAATGGCAAATGAGCCTCTGCCAGAAAAATCTCATTCTAACTCCGTGAAAACCAAAGGCCTTTAAAAGCAGCTTCATCAAAGGAAAATACTGGGGGGAAATATTAGCTAGATCTTATTATTTCTAAATTAATTTGGTCTCCTTCTTTCAGCTTGTCTCTGTAACCACATTATAATATATCATATGGGTGGTGGTGGTTTAGTTGCTAAGTCGGGTCCAACTCTTGCAACCCCATGGACTGTAGCCCTCCAGGGTCCTCTGTCCATGGAATTTTCTAGGCAAGAATACTGGACTGAGTAGCCGTTTCCTTCTCCAGGGAATCTTCCTGACCCAGGGATAGAACCCACATCTCCCAAATTGCAGATGGTTTCCTGCCTTGCAGGCAGATTCTTTACAGCTGAGCCACCAGAAGCCCAATATATGACATACTTTTTAGCTATCCCTGATGAGTCCATCTTTGGTCTTTGTTAGTTCATTTATACATTCACTCATTCATTCGCTGTATCTGTTAGCTCTCTTTGGTTGCAATCGGCAGAAACAGCATCTGCTAACAAAGCAAAAATTAATGAATGAGTGACTTACTGCATAGACATGGAATAGCTCACAAATCAAAGAAAAGATGATGAGTTAGTCCTTTTTCTTGACCTAGGAAAGCAAACAGATGAATACTCTATTGTCTTTAAGGTATCATCATATTGGATATATGCTCATTTGCTCAGTTGTGTCTGACTCTTTGTGACCTCATGGACCTTAGCTAGTCAGGCTCCTCTGTCCATGGGGTTTCCCAGGCAAGCATACTGGAGCTGGGTTGCCATTTCATTCTCCAGGGGATCTTTCTGACCCAGGGATCGAACTCACATCTCCAGTGTCTTCCCCATTGGCAGGTGGAGTCTTTAGCACTGAGATACCTGGGAAGCCCTCATGTTGTATAAATGTTCTCCAAATATCATGTAGGTGTGTGTGTGTGTGTGAGAGAGACAGAGAAACAGAGAGATGCCCACCTCTTTGTCAGGGTGAGCAGCACCAGTGTAGAAATGCTCTCCTCCAAGACTAAATCTGTTGGTGGACAGGTAGTTTCTCAAAGCCAAATTAAGAGTACTATTAGCTGAAGAATGGAGAATTGATGTTGGATAAATTAAAACAACTGATAACTACTACATCCACATCCTTTAAGTAAGTGTTGAACATTCCAGCCCATGTTGTATTCTGAAAAGGAACGTATTTAATTGCAACCCCCTACTTCCATTAGCTCACATGCAGACACAGGAGCTCATCATATTTCTCTTGTAAGGATACAAGGATTATTCCTATGCTTTTTTTCCTCTGTTAAACCAAAGCTATGATAAACATACTAGCAATATATATGTTCGTATACCTATCATTTTTACTTGTGGCAACTTTCTATAAGTGGGATTATTGAGTCAAATGATATACAAATTTAATGTATTATATACATATATGCAGGGACATGGGCTTCCCGGGTAGCTCAGCTGGTAAAGAATCTGCCTGCAATGCAGGAGACCTCAGTTCGATTCCTGGGTCAGGAAGATTTCCTGGAGAAGGGATAGGCTACCCACTCCAGTATTCTTGGGCTTCCCTGATGACTCAGATGGTAAAGAATCTGCCTGCAATGTGGGAAACCTGAGTTTGATCCCTGGGTTGGGAAGATCCCTAGGAGGGGAGCATGGCAACCCACACCACTATTCTTTCCTGGAGAATCCCCATGGACATGACTGAGCGACTAAGCACATGCAGGGTCATAGAGAAATATATAGAAGACTATACATAAAAATGTAGTCAACAGCTACTACTGTGGTATATTTATAATCATGGGGGGAGGGTCTATCATCTGGAAATTTACTCAGAGAAGAGGAAGCTTCCTAGAAGGCTTCCTTTGTCTCCTTGCTACTTTTTCTTTACTAGGAATCTGACATTTTCTTCTGAAGAAGCAAGTTTTCAAAGGCCTAGTGTTCCCTTAATTTTTTTAAAAAAGGATGTTTTTATTGACATAATTTCAGTCATAGAAAAGTTGCAAAAATAGTACAAAAAAAAAAAACCTCATAGCCTCTATCCACATTCCCCAAAAGCTAACATTTTACATTTGCTTTCTCTCTCTTCCTCTCCTTCTCTCTTTATATATGTGTATATATAGTTTTTTAAATCTGTTTGGGAGTAAGCTGCAGAAATAATATCCTTTTAACTCCGTCATGGTTCAGTGGTAAAGAAACCACTTGCCAAGCAGGGGATGCAGGTTCGATCCCTGGGTCGAGAAGATCCCCTGAAGAAGGAAAATAGCAATCCACTCCAGTGTTCTTGCCTGGAAAATCCCATGGCCAGAGGAACCTGGTGGGCTACAGTCTATGGGGTCAGGAGTCGGACATGACTTAGGGACTAAACAATGACGACTTTGTGATAAAGAGTCTGACTCCATTTTCTGAGGTTTGCTGACAACTTTAAACCTCACCCCTTCCTCTTCCCCTCTGAGCAATCTGATAGGAAATCCTGATGTTCTTTCCTTCAGAGCCTTGGAGCAATCCAGACCATGCAGCCCCTGTCTGAGCTTGGGAAGCCTCAGTCTGGCCCCCCTCCTAACTACAATGAAATCCTGAGCCAGTCTTCTATCTTCTATCTTTTTTCTTCTCAGACCTGCTTGGGAGGCTTGCCCTGTTCTCCCAAGATACACCTATCATGTAAGCAATAATAAATCTTCTGTTCCCTCTTTAAGTGTGTATGACATCATAAATCTCAATGTTGAAACCAAATTCTGGGTGAGGAACTGCCATACACCTGCAGAGTTATCACAACAAACCCTAAATAAAATCTGTTACATAATTATCAAAATTAGGAAATTAGCATTTATACACCTTGATTATCTAACCTACAAACCCTTTCAGATCTCTTCCTTTGCTCCAATAATGGTCCTCAACCCAAAGAAGATTTTGGATGATATTATTGGTCAAAGGGCATGTATATGTATCTCCTTTTCCTGGAACAGTTCCAGTGTTTTCCTTGTCTTTCATGACATTGACGTTTGGAAGAGTACCATTCTGCCACTTTGTAGAGTGTTTCTCAATCTGCGTTTGATATCTATTCATAATTAAATTCAGGCTGTGTTGTACTGAAAGTTCCTTTTTTCTCTGCTTGCTGATTTTGTTTACCCTTTGCTCTATCAAAACTCTTTTGCTCTTCCTATTTTCCTTAATAGCTCTCAGGCAGGAGCAATACCAATCCAGATTTAAGTCTTGAATATCCAAAGGCTAAGACAAAACCATTGGATGACGTTTTCTACTGGCCCTCTTGTTATTGACTTTATGGTGATAGAAGGTGTCAGTTACTGAGTGGTTGTGGATAAAGCATTGTATCATTTGTGTTTTTAAAATCTTGTGAAAGTTGTCCTCTCTTGAGCCAGGTTTGGCTAAGATGTGAATAAGAGATGCCACTTTAAAACCCCTTGAAAAAACTTCTTCTTGCCTCTTTTGTTAAGTTACCCTAGAAATTCAAAGAGTTGCCACAAACTGAAGGGAAGGGTGTGGTTTGTAGTAATTATAACACTACTACTAGGAGTTGGGCTGATCAATGATTTTTACATTTTAATGTAAACATTTTTGGACTATTTATGAGAAACATATACTCTTTCATCATAAAAATAATAAATAAGAGGAAGTTTTCCCATTTAAAAAACCTTGTCCAGAGTAGATTGCTAATTGGTGGTTACCAATGGGGAGAGAAAAGAGTGGGGGAAGGGCAGTATAGGAGCAGAGGAATAAGAGGTACAAAGTATTAGGTATAAAATCAACTCAAGGCTAAATTGTACCGCAATGAATATACCCAATATTTTATAATAACTATTAATATAGCATAATCTTTAAAATTGTGAATCACTATATTGTACACCTGGAATTTATATTTTACAGCAACTATATTTCAGTTTAAAAAAAAAAAAAAACCTACACCTGACCAAAACTGTTTCTGACTCATGATTCTTTCCTTTTCTTTGCAGCCCAGTTCCAAAAGAGTAATAGCCACTTCATGTCCCATTCAGTCTTCAGTAACCTTCTCAGTAGTGGTACTTCTCCACTGTCTCTGGCACTTGATCAGTTTTGGCCACTTCCTCCTTTTGCATCTGATTGAACATCATTTTTATTTTCATGGCTTCCTCCTCCCATTCCATAAATATTGCCCCGACTTGTTCCTCTTCTCATGTTCAACAAACTCCTACACTTCTGTGGATGGGACCCCACTTTCCACAATGATCCAACATCCACACCTGCATCCTAGTCCTCGTTCCTAAACTTGAGGATCTCAGAACCATCTGCTTAGTGCACTTTTCCACTGTAAAGCCTCACGGGCACTTCAACTTGAGTCTTTACTTCTCTGTGCCGTTGACTCATTTGTGTGCTCAGCACTCTCTCAATGATTCTAAGATTCATACAGTCATCCAAGTCATGAATCTTAGAATCATTGTCTGAGACAGTGCTGAGCACACAAACGAGTCAAGGCCACAAAGGAGTAAAGACACAAGTTGAAGTTCCTGTGAGGCTTTACAGTGGAAAAGTGCCGTAAGCAGATGCCCCTGAGAACCTGGAGTTTAGGAGCGAGGACTGAGCCCAGTTCCTACATTTCTTCCACATCTGCTATATTACCTAGCTATCATGAGAAATTTGGCATCAATTCATAAAAAATCATATTCACTATACATTTCATAAATTTCAATTTTATCCATTTTTTAATTTCTTCTACCAACTTTAAAATATCTCCACACTTGAAATTTCCCACTATCTTCATGACAACATTCATCAAAAATTTATACAATACTTAATAAAATCCCCTGGACCTTTCTTTCTGCAAAAATCAGAGAAAAGAGCTGAAAGATATGAACTTCCACTTATCTGATCCATTGAATGAGCTTCCAGTTTTTAGTGAAAACAACTGAGGCATTCAATCACTGCTTTTTAAATTTCTCTTGACAGGACTTCCCTGGTGGTCTAGTGGTTAAGAATCTCCCTGCCATTGCTGGAGACACGGGTTCAATCCCTGATCCAGGAAGATCCTGCATACCACGGAGCAACAAATCCTGAGTGCCACAACTACTGAGCCCACACTCTAGAGCCTGTGAACAGCAAGTACTGAGCTTGTGCATCACAGTTAGAGTAGCTCCCACTCATCTCAACTAGAGAAAGCCCTTGAAGCAACTAAGACCCAGCGTGGCCAAAAATAACTAAATAAATAACTATTAAAAAATAAAATAAATTTTTCCTGACAGTGAAAAAGCATCATTTTTATCACTTATCCTGGCATTATTCTTCAAATTTAATTTATTTTTCTATGTAAATACTCAGATGACCATTATATCTACTACTGTGGTCAAGAATCCCTTAGAAAAAATGGAGTAGCCATCATAGTCAACAAAAGAGTCCAGAATGCAGTACTTGGATGCAATCTCAAAAATGACAGAATGATCTCTGTTTGTTTCCAAGACAAACAATTCAATATCATAATAACCCAAGTCTAAGCCCAGGCCAGTAATGCTGTAGAAGCTGAAGTTGAAGGGTTCTATGATGACCCACAAGACCTTCTAGAACTAATACCCCCAAAAAGATGTCTTTTTCATTATAGGGGATTGGAATGCAAAAGTAGGAAATCAAGAAATACCTGGAGTAACAGGCAAATTTGGCCTTGGAGTACAAAATGAAGCAGGGCAAAGGCTAACAGAGTTTTGCCAATAGAATGCACTGGTCATAGCAAACACTCTCTTCCAACAACACAAGAGAGGACTCTACACATGGACATCACCAGATGGTCAATACCGAAATCAGATTGATTATATTTTTTGCAGCCAAAAATGGAGAAGCTCTATACAGACAGTAAAAACAAGACCAGGAGCTGACTCTGGCTCAGATCATGAACTCATTGCCAAATTCAGACTTAAATTGAAGGAAGTAAGAAAAAGCACTAGACCATTCAGGTATGACCTAAATCAAATCCCTTATGATTATACAGCGGAAGTCACAAGTCGATTCAAGGGATTAGATCTGATAGACAGCACACCTGAAGAACTATGGACAGAGGTTTGTGACATTGTACAGGAGGTAGTGATCAAGACCATTCCCAAGAAAAAGAAATGCAAAAAGGCAAAATGGTTGTCTGAGGAGGCCTTACAAATAGCTGAGAAAAGAAGAAAAGTGAAAGGCAAAGGAGAAAAGGAAAAATATACCCATTTGCATGCAGAGTTCCAAAGAATGGCAAGGAGAGACAAGAAACCCTTCCTCAGTGATCAGTTCAAAGAAATAGAGAAAACAATAGAATGGGAAAGACTAGAGATCTCTTCAAAAAAATTAGAGATACCAAGGGAACATTTCATGCAAAGATGGGCTCGATAAAGGACAGAAATGGTATGGACCTAACAGAAGCAGAAGATATTAAGAAGTGGCAAGAATACAGAGAAGAACTATATAAAAAAGATCTTCATGACCCAGATAACCACGATGGTGTGATCACTCACCTAGAGCAAGACATCCTGGAATGGAAAGTCAAGTGGGCCTGAGGAAGCATCACTATGAACAAAACTAGTGGAGGTGATAGAATTCCAGTTGAGCTACTTCAAATCCTGAAAGATGATGCTATGCAAGTGCTGCACTCAATATGCCAGCAAATTGGAAAACTCAGCAGTGGCCACAAGACTGAAAAAGGGCAGTTTTCATTCCAATCCCAAAGAAAGGCAATGCAATGCCAAAGAATGCTCAAGCTACTGCATAATTGTATTCATCTCATATGCTAACAGAATAATGCTCAAAATTCTCCAAGCCAGGCTTCAACAATACATGAACTGTGAACTTCCAGATGTTCAAGCTGGATTTAGAAAAGGCAGAGGAACCAGAGATCAAATTGCCAACATCACCTGGATCATAGAAAAAGCAAGAGAGTTCCAGAAAAACATCTACTTTTGCTTTATTGACTATGCCAAAGCCTTTTTTTTTTTTTTAACTTTACAATATTGTATTGGTTTTGCCATATATCAACATGATCCACCACAGGTATACATGTGTTCCCCATCCTGAACCCTCCTCCCTCCTCCCCGTACCATCCCTCTGGGTTGTCCCAGTGCACTAGCCCCAAGCATCCAGTATCATGCATCAAACCTGGACTGGACTGTGTATATCACAACCACTGTGGAAAATTCTGAAAGAGATGGGAATACCAGACCACCTGACCTGCCTCCTGAGAATTCTATGTGCAGGTCAAGAAGCAACAGTTAGAACTGGACATGGAACAGCAGACTGGTTCCAAGTCAGGAAAGGAGTACGTCAAGGCTGTATATTGTCACCCTGCTTATTTAACTTACATGCAGAGTACATCATGAGAAATGTTGGACTGGATGAAGCACAAGCTAGAATCAAGATTGCTTGGAGAAACATCAATAACCTCAGATATGCATATTATACCACCTTTATGGCAGAAAGCAAAAAAGAACTAAAGAGCCTCTTGATGAAAGTGAAAGAGGAGAGTGAAAAAGTTAGCTAAAACTCACCATTCAGAAAACTAAGATCATGGCATCTGATCCTGTCATGTCATGGCAAATAGATGGGGAAACAATGGAAACAGTGACAGACTTTATTTTGGGGTGCTCCAAGATCACTGCAGATGGTGACTGCAGCCATGAAATTAAAAGACGTTTGCTCCTTGGAAAAAGAATTATGACCAACCCAGACAGAGTGTTGAAAAGCAGAGATATTACTTTGCTGACAAAGGTCCATCTAGTCATCTAGAGCATCTCCATCTAGAGCTATGGTTTTTCCAGTAGACATGTATGGATGTGAGAGTTGGACTATAAAGAAAGATGAGCACCAAAGAATTTATGCTTTTGAACTGTGGTGTTGGAGAAGACTCTTGAGAGTCCCTTGGACTGCAAGGAGATCCAAACAGTCCATTCTAAAGGAGATCAGTCCTGGGTGTCCTTTGAAAGGACTGATGCTAAAGCTGAAACTCCAATACTTTGGCCACTTGATGGGAAGAAATGACTCATTTGAAAAGACCCTGATGCTGGGAAAGATTGAAGACAGGAGGAGAAGGGGACAAGAGAAGATGAGATGGTTGGATGACATCATCGTCTCTATGGACATGAGTTTGAGTACGCTCTAGGAGTTGGTGATAAACAGGGAAGCCTGGAGTGCTGCAGTCCATGGGATCACAAAGAGTCAGCCACGACTGAGTGACTGACCTGAACTGTACTGAACTGAACCCATTTTCTTACACTCGTTACATAGATGATGACTTAATGTCTGAGTGGTGAGCTTCAAGGAACTACTCTAAAGCTTGATATTTTACTGTACATTGTTTGTGTCTGATTTCACATGTTTGCAAATCTGAGTCTGATGAGCTTCACCTAAAACTTCAAACAAGAAAAAAAAAAATAACAGAAAAGGAAAATCCCACTCATGGGAGGACAAATAAAAGCTTATCTTCTTGGATGCATATCTCCCATTAGATCACAGTACTTCAAAGGTTGGGATTAACTTTTCAAAATGTGTCTGCACTACCTACACAGCTTCATAATGAACTTCCCACCTTGTCTGGGAAAGTCTTTCCAATCTCACACCTTTATCTGCAGCACTTTCCAGTAATGAGGTGAGACTAAGAAGAATAAGTAATTTTTCCTCAAAGTCCCAAACAATGACATACCTGAAGAAATTGTGACACCAGAATGATTTCTGCAAAGATTCCAAGAATGGTTATTCATGGGGTCAGATTAGGACTTGGAATTAATTGCTTAGTATTTCTCTGAACACCAGTGAGAATACTATTCATGGCTGCAACATTATTTGCTCCTTGGACATTATATGAAGTTAACAGAAATTCGGTAGAAATGCAAAATGTTTTTGGCCACACCTCCGAAGCTTGTGGAATCTTACTCCCCCAACCATACCCTCTCCATTGGAAGTGCAGAGTCTTAACCACTGGACCACCAGGGAAGTCCCAGAAATGCAAATATGTGTATCTAAAGTAACTGTATTAAAACAATGCAAGATTCAGATAGAACAAGCTTAAAAGAAGACAATGAATCATCTATAAGCACTAACAATGAGAATGAGAATGAAAACGTTTGTAAGAATCAAAATCTTATATATATAGAGAGAGAGAGACAGAGATAGTAAGACTAGTGAAGACCAAGACCATCACTTGATACAGAAGAGACAATTAAAAATATTTTAATTTATTCTGATATTGGTAATTCTCTAGTACTGATTCCAGATGATTTGAGAGTTAATTTGTTTAAGAGCAGAAGTGAACCTCTTCATATTAAAGATGAACCTTTCCAGATCAATGAAAAGGACAAAAGAGCAAAGGAAGTGGTTGACACATAACAACTTCATGGTTTTATAAATTTCTATCAAATGGCAAAAAAGTGGAAAAATTTATTTATTCAAAATCACAGATTTAGTCGCTTTCTTTTTTACTGCACATTGTTTGCAAATACTGAGACAAAAGTTAGAACATCCTGCTTTGCAACTAGCTTTAAAACAAAGTGGAAATTCACACCTCAGATCCTTGAGCTTGAGACATATGGACATTTCCGCTACTTAGAGAAATGGAGGAAATCAGTAATGGTGCTGAGTCATGAAAAATTGTTGCTAAAACCTATCACATAGAAATATCAATAGAGGGAAAATGGAAAGACACATTACATCATTTTTTGATATATAATATTTTTAGCTATACATCTTCCCTCTGTGGTCCTAAAGAGGATATCATCTACAAACAAATGAAACTTTTGGAGTTGTTAAAATTACTCTCAAATTACAACCCAATTTTGAAGGAACATTTTATTAAAATTAAACAGATTATTCCTTCTAAGGGGAAAATAATTTCATACTTGTCTCAGAAGATCATCTTCTGGAAAATCACATCAGAAAAGTAGTAATGGATGTTTTTTAAGTTGTAATTATTTTTGATAGCTGAACTAATTAATGCAAAGGATGAATTGTCAATCCCACTCCCAAGAGTCAGAAATTTTACCCAATTACAAACTCGACTAACTGGCTTCCCAGGTGGCACTAGTGTTAAAGAACCTGCTTGCAATACAGGAGACATCAGAGACCTGAGTTCAATCCCTGGGTCGGGAAGATCCCCTGGAGGAGGGCATGGCAACCCATTCTTACCTAGAGAATCCCATGGACAGAGGAGCCTGGCAGGCTATGGTCAATGGGGTCCCAAAGAGTTGAACATCACTGAAGTGACTTAGTACACATGCCACAGCTTTAAGGATAAAGACAATCAAGACACAGAAAGCCCGGAGGTCTGGAGTCTGTCACATGTCTCCACTAGTTCATCTTTTCTATGGATACGAGGACAAGAGAAAGGAAATTCCCTGCTGGCCTAGTGGTCAGGGAACTAAGATTCCACAAGCCCCATAGCAAAGCCAGAAGAAGAAGGAAGAGGAGGAGAAGGAGAAAAAAGACGAGGTCTTCATGATTCAGGCTGGGAGTATTCCTCACATTGCACAGAACATTTAACTTATGAAATATTTTCATGGTATACTTCACAATATGGTATATAACAGGGGTCCCCAACTCCCAGGCCATGGCCTGCTATTGGTCAGTGGCCTGTTAGGAACCAGGCTTCACAGCAGGAGGTGAGCAGCCAGTCTGCAAAGGAAGCCTCATCTGCATTTATAGCCGCTCCCTATGGCTTACATTACAGCCTGACCTCCCCCTCCTGTCAGATCACTTGAAGCATAATAAATGTAATGCCCTTGAACCTCTGAAACCATCCCCTCCACCTCTACCCCCATTCCCCTGTTGGTGGAAAAATTGTCTTCTGTAAAACCTGTCCCTGGTGCCAAAAAGGCTGGGGACTGCTGGCATATGTGCGTACCTGCTAAGTTGCTTCAGTCACATCAGACTCTTTGTGACCCCATGGACTGTAGCCCACGAGGCTCCTGTCCGTGGGATTCTCCAGGCAAGCATGCTGGACTAGGTTGCCATGCCCTCCTCCCGGGCATCCTCCCGGCCCAGGGATTGAAACTGGGTCTCTTACCTCTCTGAGTTGGCAGACAGGTTCTTCACCATTACTGTCACCTGGGAAGCCCCCTGCTGGTATATAGCTTAGGGGAAGTTCTCTAGGGAGTCAAGCCTCAGAGACCACAGGTTTATTTATTATAAGTGATCCGTCAGCCAGAGACATCCCACAGATCATCCCTCTTTCTCCTAGCAGCTATCATTAATTTTTTTATACCTGGAAGTCCATCTTACAGGGAGCCCAGGCTAGTCATCTTTTCTTGCCCCTAGAGGCATGCCTCTTTCTTATTAAGGGAGTCAGTGATCTCAGGCCAGATCTGCAATTCCTTCCTTCGGTAATTGTTTCTGTAATTCATTCCTCCCAACAGCACTTTCAGTGTTTCACATGCAAAGTCAAAGGAAAAGTCCATATCAAAGATGATAAACTTAAAATGAAGGAATCTTTCTTGGGCATCTTTCCCATTTCTGGAAAGATTGTGCTGAACTAACACGACTTTGAAACAATGGATAGTGATGGGTGGAAGATAGTAAGTCTGACAGAGATTCATAAAAATTCCAATTCACTGTAAATCTAGAAATTTCAAAACCGTCTTTGTTTCTCCTAGCAGCTTTCAAATGTCTTCAGAGTTAAAAACTTTCTACTAAATATCTTCACCCGAGGATTCATCCTAAATTTCTGTTCAGTTCAGTTCAGTTCAGTCACTCAGTTGTGTCCGACTCTTTGAGACCCCAAGAATCGCAGCACGCCAGGCCTCCCTGTCCATCACCAACTCCCGGAGTTCCCTCAGACTCACGTCCATCGAGTCGGTGATGCCATCCAGCCATCTCATCCTCTGTCGTCCCCTTCTCCTCCTGCCCCCGATCCCTCCCAGCATCAGAGTCTTTTCCAATGAGTCAGCTCTTCACATGAGGTGGCCAAAGTACTGGAGTTTCAGCTTTAGCATCATTCCTTCCAAAGAAATCCCAGGACTGATCTCCTTTAGAATGGACTGGTTGGATCTCCTTGCAGTCCAAGGGACTCTCAATAGTCTTCTCCAACACCACAGTTCAAAAGCATCAATTCTTTGGTGCTCAGCTCTCTTCATAGTCCAACTCTCACATCCATACATGACCACTGGAAAAACCATAGCCTTGACTAGATGGACCTTTGTTGGCAAAGTAATGTCTCTGCTTTTGAATATGCTGTCTAGATTGGTCATAACTTTTCTTCCAAGGAGTAGGCGTCTTTTAATTTCATGGCTGCAGTCACCATCTGCAGTGATTTTGGAGCCCCCAAAAATAATGTCTGACACTGTTTCCATTGTTTCCCCATCTATTTGCCATGAAGTGATGGGACCAGATGCCATGATCTTCGTTTTCTGAATGTTGTGCTTTAAGCCAACCTTTTCACTCTCCTCTTTCACTTTCATCAAGAGGCTTTTTAGTTCTATTTGACAAAATATTCTGAAGTTTTTCTTCTGGAAAAAATCAAACAAATGGCTAAAAGACAGCAAACTTTGAAATTATCCCATCCATTGCTTTAGAATAAATGACTGGTTCTTAGTGACACTTGAATTGAGGCATTCGAATATAACTCTTTCCATTTGCTTTTTTGTTTTGTTTTGTCTTGTAAGCTTCAGTGAGTTAATCTTGTTTCTTGTTGGTAAAAGTACCCTGCTCCAAATCTCTATTAAAAATCCAGAATAAGTAAAAATCCAGCTGCTGGTCTCACAACTATCTTGCAGACAACTATAAGTTTTCTCCAAGTTTCTGAAAGATAGAAGATTGTTCAATGTTATGTGTATCCTTCTAAAAATTTGCGCTTTGAATTTCTAATTACACAAGTATAATAATAGTGTAAATAGTCATCCAGTAACAAGCTGGTAAATTTTAATAAATCAAGCACTTGCAAAAAGTTATATTTAAGTAACAAGTCATACTCTTTATGTAACATTCTATTTTCTTGATTTGTTCTTTAGCATAAAACTAAAATTTTTAAATACATTGTATTTTAAAGATATGTTTTATTTTGTATGAACTGCTGCTATTGCTGCTAAGTCGCTTCAGTTGTGTCCGACTCTGTGCAACCCCATAGACGGCAGCCCACGAGGCTCCCCCCTCCCT
>NW_011494931.1:916429-931383 GCF_000754665.1 Bison bison bison
CATGTATTGGAGAAGGAATGGCACCCCACTCCAGTACTCTTGCCTGGAAAATCCCATGGACGGAGGAGCCTGGTAGGCTGCAGTCCATGGGGTCGCTAAGAGCTGGACACGACTGGGCGACTTCACTTTCACTTTTCACTTTCATGCATTGGAGAAGGAAATGGCAACCCACTCCAGTGTTCTTGCCTGGAGAATCCCAGGGACGGGGGAGCCTGGTGGGCTGCCATCTATGGGGTCGCACGGAGTCGGACACGACTGAAGCGACTTAGCAGCAGTAGCAGCAGCAGCATGCTATTGTCAGCTATTGTGAATAGCTCTAAGTATCTGAGCTAGCCTACTTAGGTGTGGCCTGTAATACTCTTGCCATCAAAACTGCTAGGATTTACTTTATGGGAAAATAAACAGAACATGTGCCTTACAATGCATTTATAATGGCCTACGAATATTCTCAGTCTAACCACAGACTATTAGTCTATTCCCCACTGACTGATATTTCAAATCAGTATGTAAGACAGTCTTCTGAAAGTATCCTATATCCTTAGCAAGTATTTTCCCAAGTTTGCCAAAACAAAAATACTTCTGCCTCATCCATTCCCATCTATCCATACCAATTTTGCTAGCTTCCATCAACAATGCTATACTTTTGCTGACTCTTTCCTCTGTCCGTGGAATTTTCCAGGCAAGAATGCTGGAGTGGGTAGCCATTCCCTTCTCCAGGGAATCTTCCTGACCCAGGGATCAAATGGCAGGCAGATTCTTTACCATCTAAGCCACCAGGAAAGCCTTCTACAATATATTATGTGTGTTAAAATTAATTCTATCTTTCATTCTGGGCTTCCATGGTGGGTCAGTGGTAAAGAACCTGCCTGCCAAGCAGGAGACACAGGTTTGATCCCTGGGTTTGAAAGATCACCTGGAGAAGGAAATTACAACCCATTCCAGTATTTTTGCCTGGGAGTTCCATTGAATGGAGGAACCTGTTAGGCTATAGTCCATGGGGTCACAGGAGCTAGACGTGACTTAGCAACTAAATGCCAGCAACAGCAAATTTTTCATTCAACATTTATTAAGTACCTTCTAAATGCCAATAGGGAGCTGTAAATGCCAAGGTAAAATATGTAATTCCTTCCTTTAACAAAATAATATCTAGAAATGTTGACAAATAAATAATACATTTTGGTTAATACCAACATAGAGGTTCCTTAAGAGGCTGGGAGGTATCTATTCTAGAGTTTACTCTGAAAGCTTGAGGGTTTGAAGGACACTAGGGATGACTTGGAAGTTGTTAACTAAAAAGGAGTAATATCATACTAAAAAAATCACTCTGATCTAAACATGAATGCTGGGAAGTTCAGTTAATAATCACAATTTGCATCTCATTAGAGGAACAGAAATCTAGAAGAGAGATTTATAAATATGATAGTTTGGCAGAAATGAGCATCAAACTTTTGTGCCCAAGTATCAGATTATTCATCTCAACAGAGTGAAGCCATGGCTTATTCCTCTTTGTATATTAGACCATATTAAGCATACTTAAGGTAATATTTCTAAAAATTAAAATGAAGAAAAATTCTGAATTATCTATGTGTTACTCCCCTCTCCCCTACAAAAAAAAATTGACAAGCAACATGAAAGAACTACACTTTTTATTAGTTTCCCAAATTGGATTTATGTTAGTATTTTATCTCTTTTAGATTCAATGAAAGGCACTAGGTGGTAGAATAATATCTATAAATTGGCAACTAAGAGAAGTAAATATCCACAAAACCCACAGTTGTCAAAATTGGCTACTGGGTAATTCAGAACTGGCATTATTCATTCAACAAAAGTGTATTGAGGGCCCTACTCTTCACTGGGCATTGAACACGGGGTGAGAGTTTCTAATTTATAAGATTCCAGTTTTAAAGGAATATAATGGTTTTCCCCCTGTTTTAAACACATATAATGACTATGGAAATTACCCCTTTTTTCTTTCCTAGACTTCTTACTCATCTCCTGCTTTTCTGAGTATTATTTTAGTCTCTTTAGACCCTGTGCTGCAAACAGGTGGTGATGATGTGTGCATGCTCAGTCCTGTCTGACTCTTTGCGACCCCATGGGCTATAGCCCAACAGACTCCTCTGTCCATGGAATTTTCCAGGCAAGAATACTGGAGCAGGTTGCCATTTCCTTCTCCAGGGGATTTTCCCAACCCAGGGACCAAACCCACATCTCTTGCATCTCCTGCATTGGCAGGCAGGTTCTTCTACCAAGGAGCCACCTGGGAAGCCCCAAGGAATTGAAAACAAAATGTGCTCCAGGGCCAGAGAGATCTAACAGGAGAGTCAGAGCCTGCCTTGTGCCAAGCATCCCACATCCTAGTAAGAACACAGAGGAAACACAACACAACAAAGACATTTAATGACAAAGCTGGGAGCTCTAGTCAGGTTTGTTCTGTGAACTTCCCCTGCCTGTGCAGGACAAGGACCATCATAGGCAATGTCTGTGGTCAAGGCAACCATCCCGCTCTGAAGTGGATTCATCCCAAGGTACACAGTGGTTTTTCTTTTGTTTTTAAGCCTGTAGCACTAGGAATATTTCAAGCAATCAGCTACCTTATCCTCAAAAGGAAAAAGTCAAGTGATGGATAGATAGCGGGTGGATGAGGATGTAGAGAAATATTCACCACAAGAAGTGCTTAGACATAGACGTTTATAAATATTTAGGTTATTATTCTTAGCCTGCTTCTTTTTGGTCCCTCTCTCTACCTCCCACCCAAGTTGAAACAAAGATTTTTTTACCCAGCAAAGTTTGAATGCTGTGGAATAAGAAGCCCAAGATCTGATGATGTCTTGGTTCATTATCCTTGCAACACATTATGGTTAAGTAAATAAATCCTGTCAGATTGATCTGTTAGGTGCATTAAGATCCAAAGTAAAGGCATCTTTTTGAAAATTTATAAAAATTCATTTAAATAAAATAAAGGACTCAGAGAATGAGACAATCCAGAATTGAATCAGTTATAATGTTAGAATTTTCACCACATTTTCAATATCATATTTAAAACCTCTATGTTAATTCAGTGTACTTTTATAGTAATAACTAATTTATTTTTGATTCTCAGTGTCTTACAATATCCATAAAACATTATTTCCGTACTACAGAAGGTACACACAAAAAAGTGATACATCCATGAGAAGTCAGCTAGTAGACCTATAAAGTTTTATTTTATTCACTTCTCAATTGTTTCCTGGACATCCAGTAATTGCCAAGGACTATGCAAGGCGCTGGGAGCTGTAAAGATGAGGGAAGGATCCATTTCCTGGATTTGAATGGCTGTTTCACTAGGTTTGTTAGAACTCAAAATTCTACATGTGGTTTGTTCATCCATCATTTCAGGGAAGTTATTGCAAAAAAAAAAAAAGCCTGAGAGTTTCAGTATATACTCAGACAGCTGTACACTAAAGGACACAGATGTGGTCTCAACAGCTTGCTGGTTGTCTGAGTTCTTTTTTAACACCTGTGTTAGAGAATGCCAGCTCACATTTATAAGCATGAGATCACCTAAGTGTTTTCTGCCTGTAATTTTGAATAAAGGGCCAGCCAACCCCAGGTGGGGATTGACCTCAAGATTTATTCTCTTTTTTTATGTGTGTGGCCACCTGCATTTGGTCTCATTCATCTCCATCAAGTTTAACAAGCTGAGGGAAGGGGAGAATCCATTAATGGAACTGAATGTTTTTCTCCTCAAAAGGTACTTGTTAAGAAAACAAGTGATCTTAAAACACACATGTACACAAAGGCACACACTCACGCACACACACGTGGAAGCAAGATTTGGCACAACATAAAAAAATAATAAAGCTGGAAATGTTTTTCTTCAGACTCCAGTGCTTATTAAACTTTTAAAATAAATCCAGTAAAAATTAGTTCAGGTGTTACTCTTGCAAAACCATGAGACTGTTTCTTAAAATACAAAACGTTTCAAGATTTTTCTGTTCTACTTTTATTGTCTAGAAAGTGAGTATGAAAAAGCATTATCCCCAAAAAAGAGATATTTCCTTTTTTAAAATTTGTGCTTATTTTTAACTTACGTACAGTAAAATTCACCCATTGGGATGTACTTTTCAATGAGTTTTGACCCATCAACCCCAAAATTTCTTCATGATATCCTTGTTGTCCCCTCCCACCCTGCACCCCTAGCAACTACCATAGTTTTACCTTTAGTAAAGAATGAAATGTACATGCAATTATACAATATGTAGCCTTTGTGGCCCAGCTTCTTTCACAAAGAGATCCATCTGTATTGTCAGTAACATATGCCTCTGTACTGCTAAATAGTATTTCCAAGTGATCTGATAACTTAGGCCTCACAGCTTTAGCTCGTGATGTACACAGTCAAGTAATGTATTTCACTATTTCCCCACTTCTATTTAATTCTTACTTTCCTTCCCTGTCCCCATCAAGATATTCCACCCATATCTCTGTCTCTATGGCCATGTGGGATTAGGGAAGGCAGGAACTTGTAAGTTTCTGAAATCAGAAAGATCGGGGTTGAATCCTGTGAATTTTGGCAAGTAAATTAACTTTGTTGGATCCCAGTTTTCTCATTTCTAAAAAGGGCATATTGTCAACTACCTTGTAGGATTCTTCATGATGATTAAATTGAATATCACATATCAACCGTCCATTACAGAGCCCGACCAACTCCTCCATACTGTAAAAAACCTACGTTGTTTCCAATCTCTGATATTGAAATTCATTCAACTTGGGCAACACATTCTGAATTCACTCTACCACACAATACATGGGCTTTCTTGGTAGATCAGAAGGTAAAGAATCTGCCTACAATGTGGGAGACCTGGGTTCAATCCCTAGGTCAGGAAGATCCCCTGGAGAAGGGAATGGCTACCCACTCCAGTATTCTTGCCTGGAGAATTCCATGGATACAGGAGCCTGGCAGACTACAGTCCTTGGGATCACAAAGAGTTAGAATGACTGAAAGACTAACACACACACACACACACACACACGCGCGCGCGCACGCGCGCAATACACTTATGGTAAGTTATGCTTTGGTTAAGCAAATCACTGACAAATTCACATTCACAGAATTTATTGATTTTTCTCTTTCCAGAAAAAAAAATAATGATTTGTTATAAGAAAAGGAGAGAAAGATGAGAGTACTAGATATCTGAAGCAGGAAGAGTGTACAGATAAGGATATATTTGGTTGGCCAAAAAGTTTGAGTTTTTCCATAACAGCTTATGCAAAAACCTGAATGAACTTTTTGGCTGACAAAATACATAAAAATAGACTTGAGTCCACCAAAATTAAGCTTTATCTATTTTAAAGTTTTGTCTGACGATAGTTACATGTCTCAGAGACTAGCTTATAAGGCTATTCTTGTGGGACCTTGGTTTTAAGTAGCATATTATGTTCACCAACCATATGATAAATGAATTTGTGCTGTATAAGGTTTTTCCATTATTTCCAATAATAAACACAAGATTTCTTCTCAACTATATGCTATGACAAGTTGTATTATAGTAAAACTTTATTGTGGTGCATGAAAGCTTTACCTTTCCAAGCCTGTGGAGACAATCAATACAGTTTCTGGCCAGGTGTCAAATGATAAGAGGGAAAATTTGAGTTCTCACTTGGTGGCAATTCAAGCATTTGCTGTTAATCAAGATGACTCACATCTGCATAGTTTTCTTTTAGAGATGTGAATCTGGTCAAGAATACATGAGTATCTGTGAATCTGGAACTAATAGCCTGTCCATTGACCACTTGCATTTGTAATATCATCAGCACTGCCCCATTCCCCTCACAAATGTGAAATGCTATACCCCCAAAATCATCATTTTTCCACATATACTAAGCACTAAATTTACTAACTTTGAGAATAATATCTAAAGATAAGATTGTTATCAATTTAAAAATATGGCTTTCGAGATCAGAGGAGTGGAAATCTTAGTGGAATGTCTTTGATGTGTTCACTCCTCTGAATTTCCATATTCACTTATTTTTTATCATATCACTGTTTTGTGTGTAAAGCATTCATTTCTCATCAAATTAGAAGTGATCTTGGGAAAAAAAATAGGCAATTGCCAGATAGGAATTTCATCTGAGTTTTCGGAAGGCAGAAAACTACATCTCATTTATCATATTGTTCCTTTCATCACTGAAGGAAAATTATTCAACACCCAGTATGTTTCAGGCATCATACGAAGCAGAGAAGAGCCAATGATAAGACAGCTGCACAGCTCCCAGGAGGAGAGACAACAGGGTTCATCTGAAACCACTGGGGCATCTGGCTGATTTGCAAATGTCTAGACTCCACTCACAGAGAAGGCAATGGCACCCCAGTCCCATACTCTTGCCTGGAAAATCCCATGGATGGAGGAGCCTGGTAGGCTGCAGTCCATGGGGTCGCTAAGAGTAGGACACAACTGGGCGACTTCACTTTCACTTTTCACTTTCATGCACTGGAGAAGGAAATGGCAACCCACTCCAGTGTTCTTGCCTGGAGAATTCCAGGGACGGGGGAGCCTGGTGGGCTTCCGTCTATGGGGTCGCACAGAGTCGGACACAACTGAAGCAACTTAGCAGCAGCAGTAGACTCCACTCGATATCTACTGAATCAGCATCCGTGCTGGATGTCTTGGGCATCACACCACATAAACTTTTGTGGCTTAGAGACTGTGTCTTGTTGTTCATTTTATTCCCAGCACTTTTGAACTGTGATGCTGGAGAAGACTCTTGAGAGTCCTTTGGACAGCAATGAGATCAAACCAGTCAATCCTAAAGGAAATCAACCCTGAATATTCATTGGAAGGACTGATGCTGAAGCTGATATTCCAATACTTTGGCCACCTGATGAGAAGAGCTGACTCTTTGGAAAAGATCCTGATGCTGGGAAAGATTGAGGGCAGGAGATAAAGAGCAGTGACAGAGGATGAGATGGTTGGATGGCGTCATTGACTCAGTGGACATGAGTTTGAGCAAACTCTCGGAAGATAGTGAAGGACAGGGAAGTCTGGCATGCTATAGTCCATGGGGTCACAAGAGAGAGACACAACTGAGTAACTGAACAACAAGAAAAGCACCAATTCCTTGACAGAGTGGGTACTCAATACCTATTTGCTAACTTCAAACATTCTACAAATATTTGCATGCCTTCAAGGAGACAGATATGGTTCTAGACATAAATTCCATTTTCATGGAAGAAAATTTCATTTTATATACAAGAAAAGGGAAGAAAGACTATCAAGAAGAAACATAATAAGAGAAGGCAGTCAGGTGTATTCATTAAGGTGCCAAGAAGGTACCCTTGAGAAGGTGGCATTTGAGCAAGGACTTGAAGGAAGTGAGAAAACGAGCCTAGGAAATATGTGAGGGAGAAGAATCCCAGGAAGAGACAAGAGCGAGAGCAAAGGGTGTAAGTCAGGCATGTGGCTGGCATGTTAGAGTAACAGCAAGAACCCTCATGGGCCAAGACTAGAGTGAGCAGGGAGAGAGGAGATCAGAGAGGTAAGGGAGGGACAGACCATGTGAGACCTTGCAGACCAGTGTAAGGACTTGAAGTTAAATGAGTGAATGAATGAATGATTAAATGAGTTCCTGAATGAAGTTGCTACCAAGCCACTTGGCAAGTACTAAGCAGAGAAATTCAGAGGTGCTCAGAGGGGAGCCCACTGTTGTAGGAATTCAAATATTGTTTTAATATTAGATATTTTCTTTTTGCAATTAAAAAGTACATTTTATTATCATCAATCTTGCCACTGGCTAGGGAAAACTAAATACAGTTTTAATAAGAGCACAGTTCTTTCTGTTTTCTTTTTTCTTAATACATGCACTATTTTTTAAGGGGAAAAAAATCCTCCTATTCTCACTTTTCCTAAAATAACTAATTAACCAATATGAAAAAAATAGAATAAAAGTCCTGTGTCCAGTCTTTCAATCAAGAGTTTCTTCTGTTTTTTTCACGTTTTCTCAAGATATTCAGAGTGTCTGGTAAATCAGTTCTATGATTTCATGAGCCATAAACAACAGTGGTCACTTTAAACTAATACAGTGTTGTATGTGAATTGTGAGCTGCTGTGCTCAATCACTAAGTTGTGTCCGACTCTTTGTGACCACATAGACTGTGTAGCCCACCAGTCTCCTCTGTCCATGGAATTTTCCAAGCAAGAATACTGGAGTGGGTTACCATTTCCTACTCCAGGGGATCTTCCCAACCCAGGGATGGAACCTGCCTCTCTTGTATCTCCTGTATTGGCAGGTGGATTCTTCACCACTGTGCCTCCTGGGAAGTTCCCCATGCCAATTATAACTCAATAAAACTGGAAGGAAGAATCCCAACAGTGGCCCCAAGAGACTTCCCTTATTCTGACTCTCTACCAAGTAAAAATGAAAATTGAAAAGGACTCTACATAGTGTCTAATCCACTGAGTTTTTCTAGGTTAGAGTACAAATTTTTCCTGTGGCATCAGATGCTATTCTTCTTGAGGTTCAGTCATGACCATGGATGTTTCACACATTTTGATCAGATTTACATATCACTTTGTCACAGAAAATTACAGTTTTCAAAGCAAACAACTAAACGAAACTAGACACTAGTCAAATACTCAAGAACAATGCACACACGCACACCCCTAGAGAAATAACTGCACAGCCGTTTCCGAAAAAACATGGCAACAGACAAGAAGAGAGAAAATATGTTTTCAACCTGTTTATTTTATATGAAATCACCAAACTAATTTTAGAATCTCTAAATTTTTTCAGACTGTATATAGTGATAGATTTTTACATTTTATGGTAATTTAATTAGAGTATTAAAAATATATATCAACTGCTATGCATACATAATAGAATCACAGTTTTACATTTGACATTAATAAACTGCTGTATTTTAGTTAAATTTTAAAGCTTTTTCTCACTTTCTTTCAAGCTTTTATGATGCTTTCTTTTAATGATGGAATATTTGGGAACTGTCGTATTTGGTGTTTGTCTAACATTAAATAGGCTGTGTCACACTATTCTCTTTATTCTCTGTTCCATGTGAAGAATCCTTCAACATTGAAATAGACCTTTATGGAGCTATTATGTAGTATTCATTCACATAATTTCTTTACTTATACTGCACCCAAGAAATTGTGCTAATTTGGTCATTTATAAAACCATTTATGTCAGCAAAGTATATGTAAAATAATTATAAACTTGTAAAATGAACCCTATAGTCCCACATGGTTACAAATTATTAACTTCTTTGTATTATATTAATATGTTAAATATTTTATACTATGGAAAGTGTGTTACACATGCACTTGAAGTTTATGTTCTCCCTGGGAGCAATCCTGGAAAATACATCACTGAATTCTCTCATGCACATTAAAAATATATTTTGTTTCCTCTGCGATTTGTAGATTTTTGTCATCTGTCTTGAGAGCTTCAAGTAAATAAGAGGTGAAAAACTGAGACAGAAAGAATCAACAAAATAGCATCTTTATGTCTGTTGTTTATGTAGTTGAAGTCAACCACACAATTCTATATTTTTATAATCCCCTGGGCATGAAAAGCTCACTGGCTGTTCATTAGTACACTCAAAGATTGTAGTTTCAGGCTTTTACTTTAGAGTGTCAATAAAAGCACAACATGAAGCCAGAGAGGTTGTTTATGAAAAAAGTTCTTGACTGTAGCACTTAAAATATTGCTGTTTTAGAATACTATGCCCTTTTACTACAATTAGTTTAATTCAGAGACTGAGAAATTTGCTGATCTGATATAAAATAATTTTTTTGCTGACAGAGTTGTGCTATTGATCAGTTTAAGCAAATGCTTTAATAGAGAGTACTAGATAAAATTTTCTTTCTCTCAAAAAGATTCCCCACTCCTCCGACTCTCACTTTTCTTCTGCTCGTCTTCCTTTTTCTTCTTGCCTCCCACAAATGTGTGTGCTTTTTCCTTTCTTGCTCCATTATTCACATTCTTTTATCTTTGTCTTCTCTTCTCTTTCTCCCCTGTCTTCTTTCTCTTGGGCATTAGAGCTTTGCTCACTTCCTTTAACCTCTTTTCTGGACATTTCCCTCTTTCATTTGGTTGCATTAAAACTCCTTTTGGCAAAAATCTCTCCTTTAGCTACATGAGGGCCTTTGTATGAAATGCCTGGAAAATTAATTCCATGTACATTTTAGGAAATCTTGCTCACAGCTGCATTTTTCCATTAGAGATGGTTTCAAAGGCTACATAAAAAAACCACAGCCAAATGAGGCAAAGTTTAAGTGAGAAAACATATGTGGAGAATTAAGCCAAGTGACAGGAACAGGGATACATTTTCAGACAAGCAAAGAAGTTCTGTAAATGCCTTTCAAATAAAACAAGAATATTTTTTGAACTTTAAAAATACAAATCAGATTGCCAACACAATAAATTTACAAAAATAAGGTTCACATTTGGTTTGAAAGATAATTATAGCTCAACTTCTTAACTGACTGGTAAACAGCAACCACATATGTAAAATAATGAAATGTACCTGATAACGAGAGAGAGAGACAGTCAGACAAAAAGATCTCCATCCACATATTACTACTCTTTGTTAGCATTTGATCAAAAAGACTTTGTTAAATCATAGACAGCTACAAATCTTATTATTAATATTTGCCAAATCTTCACTGGTTTGACTCATTAATTTATGACATCTTCTCTAACTTACATATTTTCTCTTTTCCCATTTTGGACAATGGTCTTCTTTTCTACAGAATTTTTAAATATGGCAAAGACACAGAATCAATGAGTAACACAAAATTAGCAGCCAGAAATGATTAAAATATTATCTAATCTTTAGGAAATTTCCCAGTACACAGGTTGCCCTGAAATCTCTATACTTTCATGTAGGTCATGGAGAAGCGAAGAAGCGAACTTGCCTCTGTGCACCATTATGTATTCCAGAGGAAATGCTGCTAAGTCGCTTCAGTCGTGTACGACTCTGTGCGACCCCATAGACGGCAGCTCACCAGGCTCCCGTCTCTGGGATTCTCTAGGCAAGAACACTGGAGTTGTTTGCCATTTCCCTCTCCAGTGCATGAAAGTGAAAAGTGAAAGTGAAGTCACTCATTCGTGTCCGACTCTTCTCGACCCCATGGACTGCAGCCTACTAGACGCCTCCGTCCATGGGATTTTCCAGGCAAGAGTACTGGAGTGGGGTGCCATTGCCTTCTCTGTCCAGAGGAAATAATAAAATGCTTATATATTTCTTTATAACTCCCAAGTTTCCGAAGATCTTTCATACATATTCTTATTTAATGTACACCTTTAATATCTTTGAGGGGCATAAAGCAACTTTCCCGCCTCTTTAAATAGCTTGGAAAGAAAAAGGAGGGATCTCTATTAGAGAATTGAAAGGAGTCAGGAGTTGCTATGATATTGAATGAATAATCATCTTTATGCAGGTGAAGGTTTTGTAATTTGGGCCTCACAAGGCCAAAGAGAAGGAATCGATGTGAAGTTATGACTTGGTTTCCTAGAATCTCCACTAACTCTGGAAAAAGACTCCAATCAGGAAGCAATTAGGAAGAATATAAAAGTAAGTTTACATCCTTATGACATTTTCACTTTTCTGCTAGCCTAGGAAGATGAAATATGAAATATGACTTTTGCTCAATGAAATCTCCATCCATCCACTCCTTCCACCTCTAAAATAATCAGTTTGAGTTGACATGCTGAGTTAAAAGTGCAAAGGGGCTGCCTTCTTTCCAATAACCTGTGACCCTCTCCAATACCTGATGATTAAGAGCTTCTTTCCAATTCTGTTCTGAAATGTCTAAGGGGCTGAAGCAGTTTGGAATAGGTTTAAGAAGAGGAAAAAAGTGAAAGTGGTTTATAGAGTAACTCTCAAATTCATCGTCCAAGCCAGGACACTCTTGAGAGGGAAGAGGACTGCAGAGCTTTGGAGCATGACGACTAGGTGAAACTTCTTAGCAACAAAAAGTTTAAAGACATTCATTAAAAAAGAAAGTATCTAGTAAATAACAACAGCAACACACATAAAATCTCTACAGAAAAAAAATAGTAAGTAATAACTGTTGCTGCTGCTAAGTCGCTTCAGTCGTGTCCAACTCTGTGCGACCCCATGGACTGCAGCCTACCAGGCTTCTCCATCCATGGGATTCTCCAGGCAAGAACACTGGAGTGAGTTGCCATTTCCTTCTCCAATGCATGAAAGTGGAAAGTGAAAGTGAAGTTGCTCAGTCATGTCTGACTCTTAGCAACCCCATGGACTGCAGCCTACCAGGCTCCTCCATCCATGGGATTTTCCAGGCAACAGTACTGGAGTGGGGTGCCATTTTGCCTTCTCCAAATAACTGTTGACTCAACAGCTATTTTCATTTTCTTACTTTTCTTTGACCTTACAATGAAATTTTTCCACAGCATATAATAACATTGTAAATGTCTGTGAACACAATAGTTCCACGGAGTCAAGCCTATTAAATAATCTCTTCATTCTATTTTTGTCCTGAAAAATTCCATACTGGAACTCCCTTCTTTTGCTCTAATCTTTACTGCCTACTCTCTAGTCCTAATTTTCATAATTTTTATCCAATCCTAATTTTCATCCTGAAAATTCCCTTTGCCTTTCTTTTCTTTTGCATCCTGTATATTGCATCGTCTTCTTTTTTCTTTGCTCTTTATTTTGGTGGAGCATATCCTTCAAAAGAATTCTCAGAAGAGTGCATGAGAGACAATTTTTTGAAATGGTTTTTATCTGAAAATATTTCTATCCTGTCTCCACACAAAGTTGATATTTTGTCTATAGACAGAGTTCTAGATTGATAGTAATTTTAATTTTCACTCATAATTAAAACTATTGTCCCATTGTTTAATAGCTTCTGTTATTTTTATTCTTGATCTTTTGATGTGATGTTTATTTTCTTTGGGGAAAAATAGTTCGGGACTAATGAACTAAAATAATTTATTACTAAAATAGTTTATTGACTAATGGACTGTAGAATTACAATTACTTTGTTGCATAATTATTACAATACCTTCTCCCATTTATTTGTATCAATTTTAATTTCTTTTGATGTTTTTATGTTCTCTACATTTAAAAGTGTTTTTTCTGAGCTCATTTTCCCTTGTTTTAGTGTGTTTTTTGAATATCAGAGTCTTTCCTCAAATATCAGATGATCTTTGGCTGCCCATTCATTTTTAATGCTGACATCCTGAAAATCTAAGAAATATGTCTGCACGAATACAGCTTACTAGCAGTAGATTTCACTCTAGGCTGATTAAGTGACCAACTGAATTTTTATTAGAGAGCCCTAGATTTAAGAATCTGCAGTATTTTACTTGAGATACTTGAGTTTCTCAGAAGGATACACATATCTCTTGCCAGAGCTTTGGAGTAGAGGTAGGGATATAAGCCTGGCTGCCTGCATTCTCTTAAGGACTGTAGCTGGGGCTGATTATATTGTTCAATATGTTAGCGTCCATTTTATCCCCATTGTCAATCCAGCATCTCACCACATAGACAGCTTGCTACATGCTTTTGGTTACACCCAGCTAAATTATTGATAACAGTCTACCCAGTACAATCAAGGGCACTCATTGGAAATCATCCTACCTGGGTATTCAAATTGCTGGTATACTATAGGAAAGAAAAAACATTTTTTTTCCCCAGCTAAAGTTGCAAACATAAATCTATTAAATGATGGTGAATATCACAAAGCTATAGAGTTTGAAGGTTTTCTGGTATGTGTTTTATTATGAAACTCTAATCAAACAATGAATTCAAATAATATTCATTTGTAAAGGATAAGAAATAATATTAGGTGCATTTATATATTTTAAGATGCATTTTCAGATTAATGTCAATGATATTAAAATCAATGCAATAGCAGAATTGCAGTCAATGCATACTCACAAACACACATACACATCTTATAAATGGAAGGACAAAGATAATTCTGTTAATTGAACCAAATATTCTGCCAGTTTCTTTCCTCTAATGGTTCAATAAAATGGAAAATAAAGGTGTAGAAGTAAGATAATCTTCATGGTCTTTACCCACATCAGTTCCTCTATAAGAAAATACCTTGTGGCCTAATGAAATCACTTTCAATGGTGTGTTCATTAACTTCTTCAATATCTTTCTGTTGGTGAAAAACAAAGATATAACTTTCACCATAATCTGTAAACCAGGATTCAAGATTACATATATACATTACATATACACAACTTCATATATATATGAAGTTGCCTCTATAGACTGTAGCTCACCAGGCTTCTCTGGCCAAGGGATTCTCCAGGCAAAAATACTGGAGTGGGTTGCCATGCCCTCCTCCAGGGGATCTGGAGGGATTGAACCTGCATTTCTTATTTCTTGTATTGGGTCCCCACTAGGGCCACCAGGGAAACTATCAGATCAGATCAGATCAGATCAGTCGCTCAGTCGTGTCTGACTCTTGGCGACCCCATGAATCGCAGCACGCCAGGCCTCCTTGTCCATCACCAACTCCCGGAGTTCACTCAGACTCATGTCCATTGAGTCAGTGATGCCATCCAGCCACCTCATCCTCTATCATCCCCTTCTCCTCTTGCCCCCAATCCCTCCCAGCATCAGAGTCTTTTCCAATGAGTCAACGCTTCACATGAGGTGGCCAAAGTACTGGAGTTTCAGCTTTAGCATCATTCCTTCCAAAGAAATCCCAGGGCTGATAAACAGTGTCAGACTTTATTTTCCTGGGCTCCAAAATCACTGCAGATGGTGACTGCAGCCATGAAATTAAAAGACGCTTACTCCTTGGAAAGAAAGTTATGACCAACTTAGATAGCATATTGAAAAGCAGAGACATTACTTGGCCAACAAAGGTTCGTCTAGTCAAGGCTATGGTTTTTCCTATGGTCATGTATGGATGTGAGAGTTGGACTGTGAAGAGAGCTGAGCGCCAAAGAATTGATGCTTTTGAACCTGT
>NW_011494931.1:931483-932025 GCF_000754665.1 Bison bison bison
ACAGCCTTATGATCCAGCAATCCCACTGCTGGGCATACACACCGAGGAAACCAGAATTGAAAGAGACACGTGTACCCCAATGTTCATTGCAGCACTGTTTACAATAGCCAGGACATGGAAGCAACCTAGATGTCCATTGGCAGATGAATGGATAAGAAAGCTGTGGTACATATACACAATGGAGTATTACTCAGACATTAAAAAGAATGCATTTGAATCGGTTCTAATGAGGTGGATGAAACTGGAGCCTATTATACCAAGTGAAGTAAGTCAGAAAGAAAAACATCAATACAGTATATTAACGCATATATATGGAATTTAGAAAGATGGTAATGATAACCCTATATGAGAGACAGCAAAGGAGACACAGATGTAAAGGACAGTGTTTTGAACTCTATGGGAGAAGGCGAGGGTGGGATGATTTGAGAGAATAGCATTGAAACATGTATATTACCATATGTGAAATAGATTGCCAGTCCAGGTTCGATGCATGAAACAGGGTGCTCAGGGCTGGTGCACTGGGATGACCCTGAGGGATGGGA
>NW_011494931.1:932125-932484 GCF_000754665.1 Bison bison bison
ATGCTCAACATCACTCATTATCAGAGAAATGCAAATCAAAACCACAGTGAGGTACCATCTCACACCAGTGAGAATGGCTGCTATCAAAAAGTCTACAAACAATAAATGCTGGAGAGGGTGTGGAGAAAAGGGAACCCTCTTACACAGTTGGTGGGAATGCAAACTAGTACAGCCACTATGGAGAACAGTGTGGAGATTCCTTAAAAAACTCGAAATAGAACTTCCTTATGATCCAGCAATCCCACTGCTGGGCATACACACCGAGGAAACCAGAATTGAAAGAGACACGTGTACCCCAATGTTCATTGCAGCACTGTTTACAATAGCCAGGACATGGAAGCAAACCTAGATGTCCATTG
>NW_011494931.1:932611-945153 GCF_000754665.1 Bison bison bison
GAACATATGTACACCCATGGCTGATTCATGTCAATGTATGGCAAAAACCACTACAATATTGTAAAGTAATTAGCATCCAATTAAAATAAATAAATAAACAAAATTTTTTTAAAAAGTGAATCTGTCATTGATTCCAGAAACTAAGGTCCTCTCCTTGCATTTCTTCTCAGACCCATGGTGTCACCATCTGTTCGTTCTTCCGAGCTAGAAGCCTGAGACTCAGAATTATCTTTGAGACATCCCAACACACACTCACACACACACACACACATCTAACTCTTCATAAAAGCTGGTCAAATCTATTTCAAAATTTCTCTCAGTTTCAGTCCCTCTTTTCCAGATGTATTTCTGTCATTATCATTAATGACAAAGCCATCTCTTTGCACAGACTTCCTTTTCAAATTCCCTGTCTGTCTTTAATACTACCACCGGATTTGCCTCTGGCCATAATCTGCAAGTGGAACTCTTCTTATTAATGTTTCTGTGACCATCTACACCCAGAGGATAAAAGTATACCATCTATACCCTCGTGATTTGGCCCCAATCTGTTCTACGCCTTGTACCTTATACTATAGTGACAAGAACACGACTTCCTCCTTATGTGTGATAGTTGCCTTGCACACCATGATTTCGAGTTACTCGGGCTGGTCTGTTACATCTAACTAGAAAGTTGTTTGCTCTCACTCCCCAGGTCTGGCACATTCCTGTTTGAAACCTGGAACAGATACTTTGCTTATCTCTTGTGGGTAGATTCTGTCATATCTTCATAGGTATTTGTTCATACTTATCTCATGTCACTTATTACCTTTGACAGTAACTTACTTAAATTATCTATAATATACTACATACAACTATTGCATGACATTTATCATAGATCTTATACTTAGAGCTCTCAAAGTGCATAAAATATCATTAAAATGTAATTGGAATTCTATAAGTTTAATGGATAGCTAAAGCAATTTCCCTGATGTCTCAGGTGGTAAAGAATCTGTCTGCAATGCAGAAACCCAGAGTTTGATCCCTGGGTTGGGAAGATCTCTTGGAGAAGGAAATGGAGAATTCCATGTACAGAAGAACCTGGTGGGCTACAGTCTATGGGGTAGAAAAGAGTCAGACACAACTGAGTCACTTTCACTCACTTTCAAAGCAATTTTACCTAATTTTACCAGATTGTCGGTCATTCCTATGACCTTAAGCAACATCCATTAGGCCCGTGTTACCTGTGAAGCTTTATTGCTCTGAAAAAAAAAAGAAAATGAAGTTTTCCTGAATAATTCGATAAACTCTGGTATGAGAAAGAATTTAAATAAAAAGTCAGAAATAATTTTCACGAATGACATGTCCATTTATTTTAAATCTTTGAAAATTGAATTGTTTTATTTCATAATCAAAACCTGTTTTTACTCTAACAGGATAATTTCCACTACTTTCTAATACTTAAAATTCTTACATCTCTACTCTTTTCTCACGTCTACTCTGCTCTTCCAAATAGAAAGGATTTTCTTCACTTGTTTCCAAAAAGAATAAATGCTTTTTACATAGTTATCTAGTGTTTATATTTAAAGTATATCCTGTGAGATGTTGAAAATTCAACTCAATTGGAAAACCATATGCTGATTTCTACTTTTTGCCAGGTACTGAAGTAATATTCTAACTGCTTTGGAAAAAAATGATATTATGATATAAGTAAAAGCCTTGGGATCCCAAGTCAGAAGATCTAGATTCAAACTCATGTTTCATTATTGCAAACTGCAGAAGCCCATGCAAGTTAGTAGAACATTTGTTCTTTAAGGACTTTCTTTGTTTCAGTGACATTTTCTTGATATCCTCCCTGCCTCAATTAGGGCAAATTTGGTTGGAAAAAACAAATTCTTTGTATTAATTTATATAAAAGCTTGCATATCTTTCACAGTTCTGTAGAGAAAATAGAAACTTCTATAGGTATTTTAAACAGAAAGGGATTTAATATAGGAATATAAAAGTGATCAAGCCTCTAAAGTCACTAGAAAGGTTAAAGGAGCTGTAAAAAGGAGACTTACAATGGAACCATTGAGTGTAAGAATTGTAAACCATAGCTTTGTTCCAGGGATCATAAATACCCACTAAATATCTCAGCTGCCTCTGGACACCCATGAAGCCAGTGATCAGACAGGAGCTCAGAGACCAGTGTCCATTTCCAGGACCACACTGCTTCTCAACACTGCCCACAGAAACAGCAGAAGGGTGAAACCACCCCCCTCACTACCAGCTTCCAAATCCTGCGTAAGTGTATCTAACTGGTATCCAGAGCTAGATGCAAGAGTCTAGAAATGCGGAATTTTGTTTCTCCAGCCTCTGAAATGAATTCAGGAAGGCACATTGAAAGAGGGAAGGATAAAAATTGGTCACCTATTAATCATATCCAGACTGGAGAGTATTAATCATATGCACACTAGAAGCTGATCACCTATTAATCATATCCACCCTCATATTCAGGAAGATAGTTTATAAGGCTATTCATAACTTTCTGGCATTTAAGGACAGAAATGAAGAAGATGTAGCTGTACATATTCAGATGAAAGCTAGAAAGGGAAAAGCAGTGATCTTGGATTAGTTCCCTACTGTATCCCAAGAGCTATGCCTTTTTCATCCCCATTCTTGCTCTTCCCCTCATTTTTGCCCCCCAACCTCTCTCTCTTTCTCTCCTCCTTCTCCTGCCTACACAGATCTCTACAACATAAACTAAATGACTGCAGGATGAGGGGGAAAGGTAAATTATCTTTAAAATGGAAGTGATCAAGCAGGCAATAATCCTTTTTGTTAATTTTGCTTTTACATCTTAGTGTATGTCAAGTTATCTAGGATGTGAAAAGTGAAATTGCTCAGTCGTGTCCGACTCTTAGCAACCCCATGGACTGCAGCCCACCAGGCTCCCCCGTCCCTGGGATTCTCCAGACAAGAGTTCTGGAGTGGGGTGCCATTGCCTTCTCCATATCTAGGATAAAGAGACAAATAAATAGAATTTGCTTCAGTTTCTTCATGTCTGAAGTGAAAATGGGCTTCCTTGGTGGCTCAGATGGTAAAGAATCCTCTTGCAATGTGGGAGACCCGGGTTCAATCTCTGGGTTGGGAAGATCCCCTGGAGGAAGACATGGCAACCCACTCCAGTCTTCTTCCCTGGAGAATCCCCATGGACAGAAGAACCTGGCGAGCTACAGTCCATGCAGTCGCAAAGAGTCGGACACAACTGAGCGACAAAGCACAGGAAAATGAAAATGATATCTGCTCCTTTCTTTCAGGGTTGTGAGAATCAAACGAGATAACCAAAAAAAGGCTTGTATAAATGTTATCCTTTTTCAATGAGATGCACATCATCAGTTTTAAAGTATTATTTAGAACATCATCTTCCTATATGTTTTACTACAGTTTATATAGCTATATTATCTGATGCTGGGTCTCTAGTTCTCAGCAAATACTAATTGAATTGAATATACATGTGCACTCATGTGTTTAGTAAATAGCGTCAAAGCATCCATCTGTGAGATATTTTTATCATTGCTAATACCAATCCTTATTATTTTCTTCTGTGAAATCATCTGATAACAGACTGAATTTCTAACTGAGAAATTTGAGAACCAATCTGAGTGTCATTCTATGGAACAGTTATCCCGCAACTAGTACATTCTGTTCATTCTCAATAGAGTTCAATTTATTCCAGAAATATGATTCCAGTACTTTCATGGGGCATTGAACTATAGATAAGACAATTGCAGCCATAAAATTCTATACTTCTGTTGGCACTAAATAGCAATAGGTTTTACTATAAAAATTGAAATCACTGTAAGACAAAGTTAACTCTCTCCACAGCTCTAAGTAACAATTTCCTAGAAGCCAAATATGAAAGAGAAAAGAAATAATATTTATTGGTGGACCACCTTAATCATTTTATATGTATTATTGTACTTGGACCTTTTATTGATTAATCAGACCTGTTTCAAATAATTTAGACAGACTCATTTATTTTTCTTCTTTTATTTATTGAATGAGAATTTAGAATATGCCAGGAAGCATCCTGGGAACATATTGATAAGAAAGATCAACCTCTGCCCTCAAGGAACTTACATTCAGAGGATTTATGAATAAAAAGCCCACTGCAGTGTACTGCAAATTTGACATTAGTGTGCTGTGGGAAATCACGGTAAGGACTCTTAATTCAGCCTCTGGTAATTAAGAAAGACTTTCTGGAGGAAGTACCAGCTAAGGGACCTGAAGATGAGTAGGTCTGAGGCATAAGGAGCGAGTGTTAAAGCAACAACACGTGAGACTTCTGTAAGGTCTTGTCTGACTTGTTAAGGCATTTGACTTAGTGAAAAGGGAAACCAAGGACTTCAAGTACAGAGAGATGTGATGAAATTTGCATTACAGAAGATCAGTTTGTCTGTGTCTGGAAACAGACGGAAGGCTGGCGAGAGTAAGAGTGAAGCCTGGACAGAACACTTGAGAGAAAATCCTTATAACAAAGGTGATGGGGGATGGTGTCTTGTTCGAGGCAGAGCCAGTGGGGCCTGAAAGAAGAAATATTTTCACTGTTTAAATGAAAGGATTTTGTGATTCAATAAAGGGGTAGAGACAAAGGAGAGGTTATGGATGGTATTGATAACTCATGTTTCTGGTTCAGATGGGACAACTGGAAGGATGAGAGGGTCATTCATTGACATTGGGAGACAAGGAAGAGAAAGCAAATTCTGGAAGAGATAACATAAGCTTTGAGCATTTTGAGAGCGAAGTGCTTCAAGGCCTCTGGGTAAAAATAATAGACACTACTTTCTTTAGTTCTCCAAGTAGGTCTGGGGAGCTCTCTGAGAGCAAGATCACAGAACCCAGGAGAGTAAGAGAAACTACCTGGACAGAGTATGAACTGTGTCCTGAGGGACATGAACACTTGCGGGCACCAATATTTGAGGACATGAAAATAGGCAAAAGAGCAAAGTTTCCAAAGGAAACAAGAGAAAAAACAAGTAGAAAAACGTTGGGTCATAAAGCCAATGTAAAGAGTAAGAAAGAGTAAGTGGCTAACAGTGGTAAATGCTACTGGAGAAACAAGTTCAATAAGTATTGGGAAGTGGCCCATGGGGTTCACTGGGACAGAAGCAAGATGATAATGAATTGGAAAAAGCAGATGTGAAGGAAAGAAGCTAGTGAGTATCGAGAGATAGTTCATAAAGTTTGACTGCAAAGGAAGTAGAATGATGGAATAATAGTTGGGGAGACATTTCATTAACAAGAGCTCTTCCCATTTTTTTGGTTTGCTTAAGATGTGAAAGACATGCATAAGTGTAAATGTTGAAAAAAGGAAGAACCAAAACAACAGAAACAGAAAGGTGTGAAGTACAGGGCAGAGAAGATTCTCACCTCAAAGAGGAAGGAGAGGAACCAGAGCTGGATAAAGATGCCTTGACTTCAGATCCATTGAGTCATTGACTCAATGAATACTTATTGAGAGTTCACTCAGGTCTGGAGATTTGAAAGTGTGAGGAAATAGAGGTAGAGGGAAAAAAGTAAGAAAGTTTTGTGGAGAAAAATGTAAAACACAGAGAAACTGAAGATGAACATGGTAAACAATGGGATTTGTTATTAAATGAAAGAGCATTCATTCTCTGGGAGGCATTGAATTTAATAGCATTTTCCAGCTTAATATTCTTCACTGTGCTTTGCAAACTTTTTCCAACATCATGTCTCTATCACCTTACATCCCTGTTGAATCTTAGATCAGCTTATTGCCTGTAAAGGAGTTAATCAATCCAAGGTATTGTCTTTCTGGCTTTCCACAAAGCAACTCACTTATAAAAAGACAGGGCTCATTAGTCAGCAGGATTATTTTCTTAAATGTCCAGAGAGATGTGGTCAAGAGAGCTCATTGAAAATCACCAATATTATCAGACAGGAACAATTACAAACTCAAATGATAATAATAATGAGGAGCAGGCCACATCCCATGAACCTGAGGTCATTTAACATCTTTTCATTCAAATTAATCAACGTTTTATAAAATTATTAGTTGTTGGTAGACTCAGACCAAAATAAAACAGTGTCCTTGTACAAGGAGGAACTCACACACAACTTTCCGCGCTGCACATGAAAGACTCTGAGCAGAGGAGAATAATGTGTGCAGGCTCTTCCGAAAATGCTCCTTAGGTCTAGACCTCCAAGGAATCAGACTGACAATTGCATGAAAGGTTCTGATTCAACTGCTCCTTTCAAAAACACTTCAAAGGATGGTGATGAGAGATACCAAAGGGATAAAAGTTTCTTTCAGGGCTGTGTTAATTTATTTGAGACCAAAGAACAAATGTCCCAATTGACAAGGTAGGTGATTCAGTCTTCCTGATTGCAGTGACAAACTTTAGAGAAAGACCAGGTCAGGAGGAGACTGGAAGAAATTTTAATCAATTGCACACCAACTTGCCTGTGAAGTAAGTCCCTTATGTCACTCTGATTGGAATTTATGTACTGACGGCTAGACCCAGAGAAAAGTCAATATAAGTGAGGTCTGGGAAGGGAAGTCAGGCAGATGGGAGCAGGCACTGATTTTGCTCTCAGGCTTCTAATGACCTCTCTCTGGATGCAGGAGACAGGTGCAGAGACAAAGGAAAACCAAAGATATTTTGTCACAACCAACTGCTGTGAATCTATTATAGTTAGAAAATGTACTGGACTTGGAGTTTGAAGTCTTGAGTATAGATTCCAAAATGTCATTGGTTAGCTGTGAGACTGACAGCAAGTAACTTAATTCCTCTGTGTTACAATGGAGGCAATTTCTCAAGAGTAAATTACAGAGCCTTTGAGTGCCTTAAATGAGATAATATATTGATACCTTAAGGTGCTTAGTAAACTCTAAAGCACTACATGTTACTCTTTTGTAGTTATATTTGCAAGAATTAAACACATAATATTGTGTTAGAACTTTAAAAATCATATGAAGAAAGTCAGTGGTAAACATGTCACTAAGATACCTGAACCGGGGACAAACAGGAACTCAAATAAGCTGAATGAAAACCGAACTTACTGTAAATGTTGGTAGCAATCCAGAAGTTACATTTTAAAAGATCCAGCAGAATAGATGGAACAGAAAAGAAAAAAAATGTGAAATCTTGTTTTTGTCATGATTTCAGCATGACTCAGTTGAAAGGCATTTGAGAAAGAATCCAATGCAAACTGCAGAGAATTGTGCTTAAACTGCACTTTTGTTTTCAGCAGTAGAGATGATAAATATCTTCCTCCCTGCATTTTCTACCATATTTGTTTTTTATAAACATGAGTTTTTTAATTGAAGTATAAAAGCAATGGCACCCCACTCCAGTACTCTTGCCTGGAAAATCCCATGGACGGAGGAGCCTGGTGAGCTATAGTCCATGGGGTCACTAAGAGTTGGACACGACTGAGCGACTTCACTGTCATGCATTTGGAGAAGGAAATGGCAACCCACTCCAGTGTTCTTGCCTGGAGAATCCCAGGGATGGCGGAGCCTGGTGGGCTGCCATCTATGGGGTCGCACAGAGTCCGACACGACTGAAGCGACTTAGCAGCAGCAGCATAGTTGATTTACAACATCGTATTAGTTTCAAGACTAAAGCATAGTGATTCTGGTTTATTTGTTTCCTCTCCAAAGTTTATTATTTGTAGACTTTATAATGATGGCCATTCTGATCAGCGGTCAGGTGGCACATGGACCTTCTATCGTATGTAGTTTAAGTGCATCCTTTGCTTCTCCCCTTTACATAACACTTAAGCTATAAAAGGAGCCTGATTTAATTCATAATAAAGGTCGTACAAATTGACATGACACCATTTTCCATCCATTTAGTAGCAAAAATTCAAATTCAAACATACTGTGTTGGCAATGATGTGAGAATGTAGGCACCTCTATATATTGCTGGTGAGTGTAGAAACTTGGATAAGTTCAGTACATGACGAGTTGTCAATATCTGTCAAAAATACAAGTTCATTGACTAAACAATCCCACTACTAGGAATTTATCTTAGATTTTGCACATATGAGATGATGAAATTATTTGTATTTGTTATAAGAAAAGATTGGGGAAAATTGAATTTTTTCTCTATGAGGTTGGTGAAATGAATTATGGAATAAAATACAGTGAAAATTATGCACCTACATAAAATAATAAATAAGATTTTCTGTACTGATATAGAACAATCTCCAAAATATGCTGTATACTGGAAAACACTAACATATAAAATAGTATGTGAAATAATCTAGTTTGTGAAAATGTTAAAAATAAATATTCATCTTTATATTTCCATATATGTTACAATCTATGGAAAGATACATGTGAACTTAGCAACACTGCCTACATATTGGAGGGTATCTGTGAACCAGACAATGGTGGAAGGGAGAATTTTTATTGATATTTTAATACTTTTTTATTTTAAAAACATGTAAATGTGTCATGATTTCAAAAATTTAGTTTTTAAAGAAAAGTATTTTACTTAAAAATATGTCTCCCTACCAGATTATGTACTATCCCTTGTTCATTTCCCTTCTCATTACCTAGCCATAACACCTGTTCAACAAACACTTGGTAAATAAACACTGAATGGTAGAATGCTGTAATTGAAACTTTCTTGAAGGAAGGATCCTATCTTCTTTCCCAACAGAGTTCTTGATGTGATGAAAGTAAGTGACATTATGTGGAAAGAACATGGAGACACATCAAAAAAAAAAAAAAAGCAACTGAGAAGATAAGAAAATGGATTTATGTGCAAAATCCTAATTTGAGATTTCATTAATTTTATACATCTTTTCAGAGTTATAGTTCAGCCAAAAATGGAGAAGCTCTATACAGTCAGCAAAAACAAGACCAGGAGCTGACTGTAGCTCAGATCATGAACCCCTTATTGCCCAATTCAGACTGAAATTGAAGAAAGTAGGGAAAACCACTAGACCATTCAGCTATGACCTAAATCAAATCCCTTATGATTATACAGTGGAAGTGAGAAATAGATTTAAGGGCCTAGATCTGATAGATAGAGTGCCTGATGAACTATGGAATGAGGTTCATGACATTGTACAGGAGACAGGGATCAAGACAATCCCCATGGAAAAGAAATGCAAAAAAGCAAAATGGCTGTCTGAGGAGGCCTTCCAAATAGCTGTGAAAAGAAGAGAAGTGAAAAGTGAAGGAGAAAAGGAAAGATATACCCATTTGAATACAGAGTTTCAAAGAATAGCAGAGATAAAAAAGCCTTCCTTGGTGATCAATGCAAAGAAATAGAAGAAAACAATAGAATGGGAAAGACTAGAGATCTCTTCAAGAAAATTAGAGACACCAAGGGAACATTTCATGCAAAGATGGGCTCGATAAAGGACAGAAATGGTATGGACCTAACAGAAGCAGAAGATATTAAGAAGAGATGGCAAGAATACACAGAAGAACTGTACAAAAAAGATCTTCATGACCCAGATAACCACGATGGTGTGATCACTCTTCTAGAGCCAGACATCTTGGAATGTGAAGTCAAGTGGGCCTTAGGAAGCATCACTATGAACAAAGCTAGTGGAAGTGATGAAATTACAGTTGAGCTATTTCAAATCCTGAAAGATGATGCTGTGAAAGTGCTGCACTCAATATGCCAGCAAATTGGAAAACTCAGCAGTGGCCACAGGACTGGAAAAGGTCAGTTTTCATTCCAATCCCAAAGAAGGCAATGCAATGCCAAAGATTATTCAAGCTACTGCATACTTGTACTCATCGCATATGCTAGCAGAATAATGCTCAAAATTCTCCAAGCCAGGCTTCAGCAATACGTGAACCGTGAACTTCCAGATGTTCAAGCTGGTTTTAGAAAAGGCAGAGGGACCAGAGATCAAATTGCCAACATCCACTGGATCATGGAAAAAGCAAGAGAATTACAGAAAAACATCTATTTCTGCTTTATTGACTATGCCAAAACCTTTGACTGTGTGGATCACAATAAACTGTGCAAAATTCTGAACAGATGGGAATACCAGACCACCTGACTTGCCTCTTGAGAAACCTATATGCAGGTCAGGAAGCAACAGTTAGAACTGGACATGGAACAACAGACTGGTTCCCAAAAGGAAAAGGAGTACGTCAAGGCTGTATATTGTCCCCCTGCTTATTTAACTTATATGCAGAGTACATCATGAGAAGTGCTGGGCTGGAGGAAGCACAAGCTGGAATCAAGACTGCCGGGAGAAATATCAATCACCTCAGATATGCAGATGTCACCACCCTTATGGCAGAAAGTGAAGAGGAAATAAAGAGCTTCTTGATGAAAGTGAAAGAAGAGAGTGAAAAAGTCGGCTTAAAGCTCAACATTCAGAAAACAAAGATCATGGCATCTGGTCCCATCACTTCATGGGAAATGGATGGGGAAATAGTAGAAACAGTGTCAGACTTCATTTTTTGGGACTCCAAATTCACTGCAGATGGTGACTGCAGCCATAAAATTAAAAGATGCTTACTCCTTGGAAGGAAAGTTATGACAAACCTAGATAGCATATTCAAAGGCAGAGACATTACTTTGCCAACAAAGGTCTGTCTAGTCAAGGCTATGGTTTTTCCAGTGGTCATGTATGGATATGAGAGTTGGACTATGAAGAAAGCTGAGCGCCAAAGAATTGATACTTTTGAACTGTGATGTTGGAGAAGACTCTTGCAAGTCCCTTGGACTGCAAGGAAATCCAACCAGTCCATCCTAAAGGAGACCAGTCCTGGGTATTCACTGGAAGGGCTAATGCTGAGGCTGAAACTCTAATACTTTGCCTACTTCATGCGAAGAGTTGACTCATTGGAAAAGACCCTGATGCTGGGAGGGATTGGAGGCAGGAGGAGAAGGGGACGACAGAGGATAAGATGGCTGGATGGCCTCACCGACTCTATGCACATGTGTTTGGGTGATCTCTGGGAGTTGGTGATGGACAGGGAGCCCTGGCATGCTGCAATTCATGGGGTCGCCAAGAGTCGGACACGACTGAGCGACTGAACTGAAGTGAACTGAACTTCCATAGTTTGACAGCCACGGTTGGGGTGGGTAGCGTGAGAAAAAAAACTTCAAAATGTACTTTGAAGAGAGAGAAAAGAAAAAGAAATAAGGGAAAAGAAAGAGGAGCACAAAAAAAGTTTCAAGTATTAAGATAATGGTTGCTGTGAACTCTGGAGCATCGAGGTGATTTGGGGACTTTCTCAGTACTCTTGCCTGGAAAATCCCATGGACGGAGGAGTTTGGTGGGCTAAAGTCCATGGGGTTGCCAGGAGTCAGACACGACTGAGCGACTTCACTTTCACTTTTCACTTTAATCCATCGGAGAAGGAAATGGCAACCCACTCCAGTGTTCTTTCCTGGAGAATCCCAGGGACGGGGGAGCCTGGTGGGCTGCCCTCTATGGTGTCTCACAGAGTCGGACACGACTGACGTGACTTAGCAGTAGCAGTTGGTATCAGATAAACAATTTTATTTAGTGTCTCCTGCTTTTTAAATGCTTGTGGATTTAAAATATTTAATTTATACTTTGTTTTCATGTTTTTTAACTATTATTTTCTGAAAGCTTTTCCTTTTTCCCAGCTTCAAAATATTCAGCCCACATTTAAGTACGAGGGGTGAACACACAGGTTCTGTCACCACTGTGGCTTAGAGCAGTGGTTCTCAATCTTGGCTGGGCATTGAAATTCACAGGGACTATTAAAAATTATACTGATACCTGGGGTCCACATCCAAACAAGCTGATTTAATTCATTTATAGAATGACTTGGGCATCAGAATTTTAAAATCTCTCCCAAGTGATTCTAGCATGCAGCCAAGTATAAGAGCTACTGATTAATAACTTTCTTTATCTTTGTCAGAAGAGAAACTCTCTCCAAAATCAAATATAGAACTTATTTATTTTGAATAATTAACTTTTACAGTGAAGATTATAAAACAAAATGCCATATCCATTTTCTTTCTTTTTGAGGGTATCCAAGCATTCACTATCTTCACCTCCTTAATAGAGGAGCTACATATTGTGACAAGCTCCTATTCACTTTGTAGTTATGATCACAGGTCATAGCAACCTGAAGTGATAGCTGTGTGGGTTCTTAGATTACTACTGCTCCTGTCACTACACGTTTCCCCAGTGTTGCTTAGGAAAGCCTGTTGGGCTTGTTCTCAGATGAGTCACCTGTGTTTGCTCAACAATATCTGTGTAATTGGAGAAGCAAAAAAATGGAAACAATTCAGATGCCTGAATCAGAAGAATGAATAAGTGATTTTCTTTATATTATATATACACACACATGTACAGGTGCACACACATATATATAAGACCACATTTGTGCAGTAAAAAATAATTAGCTGGAATCATATGTAATAACATGGAGTAATCTTACAGTATCAAGTGCAAAAACAATTCCCAGAAGACCACCTACAGTCATGACGTTCTTTTAGATCACCAAAATCCCATGGACAGAGGAGCCTGGTAGGCTGCAGTCCATGGGGTCGCTAAGAGTCGGACACGACTGAGCGACTTCACTTTCACTTTTC
>NW_011494931.1:945253-973662 GCF_000754665.1 Bison bison bison
GAAGGAAATGGCAACCCACTCCAGTGTTCTTGCCTGGAGAATCCCAGGGATGGGGGAGCCTGGTGGGCTGCCATCTATGGGGTCGCACAGAGTCGGACACGAATGAAGTGACTTAGAAGCACAGCTAAATTTGACAACTTACTTTTTGAGGGATAATGACTGGTTTTCCTATGTTCCACCTTGACGAGCTAGATACTGGAGAAATGACAGTGAAAGTGCTAGTTAAGAATATTTTTTCACAGTACCTGTTAATCATTTATTTACTAAGAGAGATTATTCGTTAGCCCAGATATTCATAGTTCATAGTTCAGGAACATAGGTAAGTGACAGACTTCCAAGGAACTCAACCCCAAAAAGCTCTTTATATTCCAAATAACTTAGCAGTCTGAAAGATAAAATCTTTCCTGGAATCACAATTTCTGTATAAATCTGCACGTGCCTTCTTTCTTGCTTCAACCTCAGCAAACTTATAGAAAGTTCCAACTCCCAGGGAGTCAATGAATGCTCCAACAATATGAAATTGCAAATCTTGGCCATAAAGCCACACGTTTGAAGTTCTGTCAGAGAACTGGACATGATAGTTTTTCTTCTTGACAGCTCAACAATGATGTCCTTCCAGACTGATGGAGAAATGGACAAGAATAATTTTTTTAAGGGAAAAGTCCATATCTTAATGGAACTTACAGTCAAAAGAAACTCAAACAGGGTGAGCAGGAGATTTCTATGTCAGTAGAGGAGTAAAGATACAATCCTGTAAGAAAAGATACTATATTGTTAGTACCAGCGAGAGCTTCCTGAAGGAGTTGACATTTAAACTGAAGAATGTGTAAAAATATGTCCAAAGAAGAGTGTTTAGGAACACAGATTAGCAGGCACAAATGGAGGAGAGAGTGCAAAAAGCATGCAGTGTCTCTGAGCTGACTGGAGAGACAGGATTAAAGAGAGAAGCAAAAGAGACATTGATGTATAGAACAGTCTTGTGGACTCTGTGGGAGAGGGAGAGGGTGGGATGATTTGGGAGAATGGTATTGAAACATGAATAATATCATACATGAAACGAGTTGCCAGTCCAGGTTTGATGAACGATACTGGATGCTTGGGGCTGGTGCACTGGGATGACTCAGAGGGATGGTACAGGGAGGGAGGAGGGAGGAGGGTTCAGGATGGGGAACACGTGTATACCTGTGATGGATTCATGTTGATATATGGCAAAACCAATATAATATTGTAAAGTTAAGAAAAAAGAAAAAAAATAAAAAGAGAGAAGGAGAATTGAAGATAACAAGAACCAAGGCAAGAAAACACAAGTAACAGACCAAGAAGGAACTTGGTCTGCCAGAGATCAGAGCTGTGCTGATGAGCAGTGTAAACTGACCCTGGGTCACATGAAAGGGAAAGATTTTTCTGGAAAACTATCAGAGAGAATGCATTTCATTCCACAACATGCACTGGTAGTTTTCCTCTATTCTAAAGTAGAGGATCAGATGTAGATACAAAATAAATAAGCCTCAAAAAGAGCAGATGAAACAAAACACATTCTAAAGAACCTTGATTTTATTCTGTAGACAATCAGGGGTGAATAAAGAGATTTGTGTGTCCAATCTGCATTACCTGTCTAAAGACTATTCTTGCACTAGTGTGAATAAATTGAAGTTATGGAGTGGAGATGAGAGCTGTTACAGTAATAGAGTTGAGAGATGACAGTGACCTAGATAAGGGTAGTAGTCATGGGGGAAGAAGAAAATGGAGAAGGATAGACGTGGGAGCTGAGTTTGATCAGAATTGTGGCAGAGGAGGTGTGAGCTTCCTGATGGGAAGCTCTCAGATGGGGGTGGCTTTGGACAGTGGAGAGTTAGCTGCTCTCTTCTTGAGTATTCCTGTGTGGTCCCAGAACTGCCCATTACCCCCACTTTCACCAATGCGGAGGTTGTCTGTTTCATTTTCAAACATCTCCTGTTTGGTCAAAACACCTAACCTTGACTGTCCTCCATAATGAGATGTAAATTTATTAACACCCTTTAGACACTTGCCTGGAACTATATATTTTGGCCACCTCCCAAGTCTTTAATTCCTTTATTGATGCATTTTGTGATGGTTATTTCTTCTGTTTAAAAGCATTTTGCAAAAAATAAAAAAATAAAAATAAAAGCATTTTGCAATCTTTGAGTTTGGGGAATACTATCTGTTTCTCTCCCATCCATGCTTTCATTAAAATTGATTTTCTCAGCTTCTCAAATATTTCTGTTTGAGGCATAAAATTTTCAATAGATACCACAACCTAAGCACCAGAGGTAAAGATGGGGACAACTGAGATCTGAGTAATGTTATTTTAATTGCAATTTAAAGCCAAAAGGCAAAGACTTAGTAAAGAGCTGTTTTCATTACAGTTGTTCCATGCATGAAATGAACCATTACATATTGGAAAAGAAGAAATCATTCCAGAGCGGCTTAGTTCTAACAAACAAAATGAGTTCCAACAAGCTGTTTTTAGTCCCACAGCCAAAAAAATGCATTCTTCTGGTATTTAGGAATTTTTTTCTAATGTGGTATGATATTCTTGAAATGTTATTTCTTGTTATACTCTCTTTGTATAACATATTTGCATTGAATAATGAGAAAAATGACCGGCTAGTCTGTTACAAAGTCCTTTATTGCAGGCAGCAGGTTGATGGTAGATGGCAATTTTAGGTTCAAGTCTCACTCTGAATAGATTTGCATCACCTTTTTGATGTGGGATATACAACCTTTCCCTGGTCTATGAGAGTGATGGTAGGGTAGTTTATTAAGAAACTCATTTACATTGTTGTTTTTTTTTTTTTTCCTTACTTCATTAAAGTGGGGAAGGCTTTGGATTCACTTTGGCTGAGTTTCAAGATCAAAGGTGGAAGTCACTCAACCACAACCCTTCTTAACCTTTTGCTCTGAAAATCTGAATCAACTAAGGAAATGAATGAGAGGGGGGAAAGGGAAAAGAAGGTCTTTGGGGTTGGAAAGCTGGAAGAACAATTCCATATCTTTGACAGAGGACATTCTGCAAGCCTGAAAGGGAGAAATCAGTGCCTGATGGAAAAGTAGGATCGGCCCTGACTCCTTCACCAGCAAGGTTGTTAATCTTCAGAGGCTGTACACTGGGTACCAAGATCACCGCTTCTGTCCCTAGGCTTGGTGAAAGTGAGGCAGGGCCATCACATTAAAGAGACATAGAGAAACAGAGTCTTCTGCTTTTGGAATGATCGTGGAAGCTTAAATAATAAATATCTTTGTAATCATCATATGGAAGACAAAAAACCCTAATCTTTCATAAACTGTTTAGACCCTGATTCTCTTGTGTGACCTTGTAAGTGCAAGACCAGGATCACTCCCACCCAGTCCCATTCCCTTATCACTGGAAATGAATTTCTCACCATCTTGCTGATTAGAGATTTAGAATCTGGTTAAAAATACTCTAAAGATAGTGTGATATTTCTTTTTTTAATTTAAATTTATTTATTTTAATTAGAGGCTAATTACTTTACAATATTGTATTGGTTTTGCCATACATCAACATGAATCTGCCACGGGTGTACATGTGTTCCCAATCCTGAACCCCCCTCCCACCTGCCTCCCCGTACCATCCCTCTGGGTCATCCCAGTGCACTAGCCCCAAGCTTCCTGTATTGTGCATTGAACCTGGACTGGCGATTCATTTCTTATATGATATTATGCATGTTTCAATGCCATTCTCCCAAATTATCCCCCATCTCCCTCTCCCACAGAGTCCAAAAGACTGTTCTATACATCTATGTCTCTTTAGCTGTCTTGCATACAGGGTTATCGTTACCATCTTTCTAAATTCCATATATATGCGTTAGTATATTGTATTGGTGTTTTTCTTCTTGGCTTACTTCACTCTGTATAATCGGCTCCAGTTTCATCCACCTCATTAGAATTGATTCAAATGCATTCTTTTTGATATTTCTTGCATTGGAGTATAGTAGAAGAATGTTTGAAATTTTCACAAATGTGGAAAGACCATTATTTAAGGTAAAACAATATAAAAGAAAGGGTTTTGAAGCTATGATTCCAGATCACACTGTGTTTTAATTATTATAAAAATTATGAGAAATATGAATATTGTACAAGCACAATGGTGGGGGTGAAGTAGATTTTCTCATTTCCTGAGAAGTAGATTCATGTCCTGAACCAGCATTCCACCACTGCTTTCCCAGTGTCCCTAAGAACCCTTGTGTTTCTGTTCTGAGTCCTTCATGTAGAGATGGGGATAAACTCCAACTCTTCATAGTCTTCTTGCTGTTGTTGTTCAGTTGCTAAGTCACGTCTGACTCTTTGGGACCCCATGTATTGCAGCATGACAGGCTTCCCTGTCCTTCACTATCTCCCTGAGTTTCCTCAAATTCATGTCCATTGAGTCAGTGATGCCATCCAACAATCTCATCCTCTGTCATTCCCTTCTCCTCTTGCCTTCATTCTTTCCCAGCATCAGGGTCTTTTCCAGTGAATTGGCTCTTTGTATCAGTTGGCCAAAGTGGTGGAGCTTCAGCTTCATCATCAGTCTTTCCAATGAATATTCAGGGTTAATTTCCTTTACATTGACTTGTTTGATCTCCTTTCTATCCAAAGGACTCTCAAGAGTCTTCTCCAACACCACAGTTCGAAAGCATCAATTCTTTGGCACTCAGCCTTCTTTTGGTCCAACTCTCACATCTGTACATGACTACTGGAAATACCATAGCTTTGACTATATGGACCTTTGTCACAAAATGATGCCTCTGATTTTTAATACACTGTCTAGGTTTGGCATAATCTAGTGTATCACTGTTCTTCACAAACCAAGATGGTTTGCCTTTCTCTTCACTAGGCTCAAGATTCTATTAGACACCTCCCAATGTCTAGCTTCAAAGGTTTCGTTCTTTTCTTTACACTCTTTAAAAGCACTTCTGTTTTCATATTCCATCAGCCATTTGTACTTGAGATCATTAAGGGCAGGGGAGCATAATGACAAGAACCAGGGAACAGCCCCAAACTGAAGCTCTGTGGGATCTTCAGAGGCAGCTGGAGCTCATCCATTCTTTTCCCTTGTGGCTCAGTGGTAAAGAACACACCTGTAGTGCAGGGGACACAGGAGACGTGGATTCGATCTCTGAGTCGGGAAGATCCCCTGGAGGAGGAAATGGCAACCCACTCCAGTATTCTTGCCTGGAGAATTCCATGGACAGAGGAGCTTGGCGGGACTCCAGGGGGACTGGAGTCTCATGGTATCGGGGGAGTTCCATGGGGGGACTCCCACGGGGGAAGGCTCCCTGGGGTCACAAAGAGTTGGACACAACTGAAGTGACTTAGCATGCACTCATGGAGCTCTCCGAATTCAGACTCTGCCACTTCCCAGCTGTGTGAGAAGTGCTATAAACTTCCCACCAGTCCTATAAACTCTCTATGGCTCCATGTCCACATTTGTATTAATAATTTTCAAAACTTTTCTGTATCTCAGGTTTTGACATCTTGGAAGACCTTACCGACTGCTTCTCCCTGGGCTAGTTAGTTCCTAAAGGTACTAAACATCCTACTTGGGACAAGGTCTTTCATATGCTAATCAGCCAATACGGGGTCTATACCCACCTTGTCTACCTCTCACACAGCCTCATATTTTCCCCACCCTAAAGCATCTCAGGACCAGATACCAGACAACTAGAGACCATCTCTAGAGAACGACTGTCTCATCTGCACTTTGTTTTTGAGAAGCTTTAGCCACATTTCTGAATAATTTCCAAATCAGAGCCACATTTTCTGCCTGTTTTCTTGTGTTCAGTGTGAGCCACAAACTCCAGCCCAGAAGTGGTTCAGTGTGAGCCACAAACTCTGCACTCAAGGGCCGTTCTGGACCGTGTTGTCTGTCTAACCTGTCCTGAAGCCCATGCTGGTCCCCCCTACACACCTTCTGAAGCTATCCCAAACCCTTTAAAGTGATGTAAGGCACACACATGGCAGGGAACTGAAAAAGGAGTCACGGGTGAGGGAAGGGCTTTTCTGTGAAGAGAGTAGCAGTGACCCCAAGCTTCTCTGTTAAACACAGATGCCCAGTGCTTTGCCCCACAGCTGTGGTAGAAGGAAAAGGGGTAAGAAAACAAAAAGGCACAGATTCTTGAGAACCTTAGCAGGCATCATGATCACCTCGAGGGCTTGTTGAAATGTAGGCTGGATGACTTTTCTTCCAAGAAAAGGGAGAGGCATATTTTCCCTACTCCTCTGACTAAATACAATTCAAATCCAAACATTTCATATGTGTAATAAACCTAAGAAGACTCTGAAGAAACAGCCTGACTAGGACCTTGAGACCTAAGGAGGGACAATGTGGAGAGTTTCCTGAGTTTTCTTTTTGCCTCACATTATCCCAGGCTTGGAGCAGAAGAAACCACCAACCAGGAAATGCCAATGGTCTCAGACTAAAAAAAAAAAAAAAAACTCAACAAAAGGATTCAGAAAGAGGCAGCCTACCAAGACAGAAACATTCTGAAAACAATAGTTCCATTCCAGCAAAACACCACGGAAAAACACCCAGCCACACCTTCGCCCAGGCCAGCAAAGACCTAGACTTTCACCCTAGTAAGACTGGAATGAAATGCCCCAAGCTCCCTTCTGGGTGGTATTAAAGATGCCAAGCAAGGGGCCAAGACTTTCTTCCCCTCCAGCCAGTGATGAGCTCTCACCATGTCAGTGGAGACCACTTAAGGCTCCTGGATCTTCATCACCACCTGCAGTAATGAGGTGCCCTTGCCTCTGATATCAGAGAAGACCAAACAGAGAATCCAGGCATTCACCTATTATCCAGGAATGAAGAGGCCATCCTCCCCATAAAGTCAATGGACACCACTTAAGGAGCTTGAACTCCCACCCAACTCAGCACTATGGAGCCCCCTTCTTGAGCGTCAGTGAAGCTGGGTAGGGAAACTAGATATCTACTCCCACCTGGTAGTAACAAGGTAACACATTGCCCCTCATTCCCCTTCTAGAGCAGTGTCAGGCAAAGCCAGCCAGCTTTAAATAAGATCCAGAATCTCCCAAAACACACACACAGTTCAAATTTCAATTGAAAGTTACTCATCAGACCCCAAATCAGGAATATCTCCAACTGAATGAAAAAAAGAAAAAAGACAATCAACATCAAGATTATGGCCACGTTATAATTATTGGACGGTGATTTTAGAGCAACCATCATACTGCTTCAACGAGCAGTGAAGAATGTGCTTGAGACAACAATAAAGGGAAAAATCAAAAGCCTCAGCAAAGAAATAAAAAGTCTTTTCAAAATAATACAAAATATAAAGAAGAACCAAATGGAACTTTAGAAGTGGAAAATATAATAACTTAAATTTAAAAGTTCATTGGATAGAATTAATAGTGGAATAGAGAAGACAGAGAAAAGAATCAGTGAACTGAGAAATAGAGATGGAAACTCAATCTGAACAACAGAAAGAAACAAAAAACAAACAAACAAAATATAGAGTCTCAGGAATCACAGAACTATTAATATTGAAAAAGATCTAGCTTTTCTGTCATTGGAATTCCAGAGGAAAGGAGAAACATGAAAGAGCTTAAAAAAATACTCAAATATTTTTGAAGCAAGGGCAAATAATACGGGGCAAGGGAACTTTGGGGGATGATAGAAGTGCTAGTTGTCTTTATTGTGGTGTTAGTTACATGAGTGTATACATTTGTCCAAACTCATCAAACTGAACCCTTAAAATGGGTGCCTTTTATTAAACGTAAATTATACCTTACAAAATCAATTAAAGATAAAATTAAGAATGAAAAAGACTCAAATAAATAATAGCTGGAAAGTTCCCAAATTTGGCAAGATCCCCAAACAAAACAAACCCAAAGAAATTCATTCTGAGACATATCATAATTAAGCTTCTGAAAATAAGAGACAAAATATCTTGATAGCAGCTAGAGAAAAACAACTCTTGTGGTCGTAAAACAAACCAATGACTGCAGATTTCTCACAGAAGCCATGGAGCCAGAGGGAAGTAGCACAATATTTTTCAGGTGCTGACAAAAAAAAAAAAAAAAGAGAGAGAGAGAATGAATGAATGAAAGAAATTCAATATGAGATCCTATGTCCAGAAAGAACATTCTTTAGGAATGAAAAGCAAGACATTTTCAGGTGAAGGAAAATTAAGACAGTTTGTTTTGAGCAGACATACATAGAATGGCTAAAGAAAGTTCTCTAAAAGAAACTGATCAAAGAAAATATTCTGAAACATCAGAAAGGAGAAAGAATACAGGAAACAAAATTATAGACAAACACAACAGGCTTTTCTTATCATCTAGAATTCTCTTTCTTTAGAAAAAAGCTTAAAAAAAAAGAAGCATTCTCTAAATTATGTTTATGTTTGAAGCAAAAATTATAAGACTGTTTTATAGATGTGATTCTAAGAATATTTAGAAGAAATACTCAAGGCAATTATAAATAAAGGAGATAAAAGGACATAAAGAGAGGTAAGTTTTCTATATTTCACTTAAACTGCAAAAATGATGCCAATAAATTTGATGAGTTATGTATATATAATAGGAATGTAAAATGATACAGTCACTCTGGAAAATAGTTTGGAAATTCCTTTAAAAATGTAATATGCAACTACCATGCAAGGCAGTAATTGTTCCCTCGGTGTTTATCTAAGAAAATGAAGACTTATGTTCACACAGAAACCTGTCCACAAATGTTTATAATAGCTTTATTTGTAATAGTAAAAAAAGAAAACCCAGATGTCCTTAATGGGTGAATGGTTAAATAAACTGTGATTCATCTATACATGTACTTTTATTCAGCAATAAAAAGAAATGAACTATTGATGCAACAGCCTGGATGAATCTCCAGAGAATTATACTGAGTGGAAAAAAAAACAATCACAAAAGGTTACACATTCTATGACTCCATATATATTGCATTCTTGAAATGACAAATTATAGAAATGGAGGGCAGATTAGTGGTTGCCAGGGGTTAAGGAGGGGGTGAGGACAGAGAGGAAGTGAATGTGGCAACACTAGGGCAACAAAGGAATTAGAAACGGTCTGTGTCACTGTTGATGTTCTGGCCATGATATTAGTGTATTACAGTTTTGCAAGGTATTATCATTGGTGAAAACTGAATCAAAGGTACAAGGGGTCTCTCTATTGCCTCTTGCAAGGACATGTGAATATATGATTATCTCCAAATAAAAAGTGTAAAAGCATGCAGATTGCAGAGTTTTTGATTTAGTGAGTCCAGGGTAATGGCTGATAATCTGCATTTTTAAAAATTTTCCCAGTACTGATGGTCAGGACCACCCTTTGAGAACTACTATCCTAGGTGCCTCAGTCGATAAAGAATCCACCTAAAATGCAGGAGACCTGGGTTCGATCCCTGGGTTGGAAAGACCCTCTGGAGAAGGAAATAGCAACCCATGCTAGTATTCTTGACTAGGAAATCCCATGGACAGAGAAGCCTGGAGGGCTATAAGCTATAGGGTTGCAAAGAGTTGGATATGACTGAACTACCACCATATATGTATGTGTATGTATGTACCATGTATCCTAGAGAAAATGGTCTCCCCTGGTGGCTCAGTGGTGAAAAAAAAAAAAAAAAATTGCCTGCTAATGTAGGAGACACAGGAAAAATGTGTTCAATTCCTGAGTGGGGATGATCCCCTGGAGGAAGAAATGGCAACCCACTCCAGTATTGCTGCTTGGAAAATCCCATGAACAGAGGAGCCTGGTGGGCTACAGTCCATGGGGTCACAAAAGAGTTGGACACAACTTAGCAGCTTAACAACAACAACACCCTAGAGAAAGAGGGATTTTTGTCACCAGAGCCACCACAGGAGGCATCCTAACCAGAAACTCTTTCCTCTTGTCACAAACCAAAATGTCAATATAAATAATCCTTCAAGGGTACTAAGTACAGAAGCAAAAGAAAAGAAACAGATTGGAGAGAAACCAATCTTAGGGCTAGACCTGTTTTAGCCTCAAGACTAGAAATGTGGAAGTATCAGTGTGGTGCTATATTGGTCAACAAGACCAGATCATGTCACCAGAAAAAAAATCAGTGAGTCTATGATCACAGCTGGGGCGGGGGAGGGGGTGGGGGGCTTCATCCTGGTCTGGAACCAGAAAAATTTGTGGTAAAAATACAAGTTTTCTGGACCTCCCACTCCCACCATCACACAAAACCAATGGAATCAGAATCTCTTCTTGGAGGGCCCAGGATTCTATATTTCTCATCTTCTCAGGTGAGGTATGTGCAATAAGAGAAACACTGGGCTGGAGACATGGGATGCAAAGAAAAACCCAGGAAGGAGTACAGATCAAGCTGGCAGCTAGAATAGTCTGGATCATCAGGGGTTCCCAGGACCTTCCCTGCCTTCCAGGTAGAAGGGCTTTTCCTTCAGCAGTTTTATTAATTGCCTTTTGTGGAGCATCTGCTGTGTATGAGACATGATACTTGGAGCATTGCAGACTTTCTCTAATTGTATTCTCACAACTGTCCTGCAAAACAGCTGTTATTATCCTCACTTTATATATGAGGAACCGAGGTCTAGAGAAGTTAACTGCTCAATGTCATAGACCTGATTAGTAATCGAGCAGGGTTTCCAAGCTGGACCTTTCATCTGGCTAAGCTCAACTTCAAAGCTTACTTTGAATCACTGTACCACTTGGATTCTCTGTGACAGTGTATGAGAAGGGAATGGTAGGAGCGAAGGGTTAAGGTGAATCAATAACAGAAGCAAAATAGAGAAAGCAACCACTAAAGTGGTTTGGGGGAGCAGATTACAGAGTGTTTCAGGGAAGGGCATGGCCCAGAGAGTAAGGATTGGTTGCACAAGGTCAATAAAGGGTGAGGTGGGCAGACAGAGGGTTCCTTGGAAGGATGGAGCATGGAGCACTTACTGCTAATATTATAAAACTGGTTTATTTTAAATTCAAATGGAAATTTCTATTTACAAAAAAATAGTGCTATATAAATATTATTTAGAAAGCCACATATGCTTTAACGAAAGAGACTTAGCGTAGTTTCTAGGGCATATAAATTACCAGAATAATGTACAACCTCATTGCTACAAAGAGGAAAACGTCTTCAGCTTTGCTAATTTCCAGTTGAAACAGTTGTTTTCTTAGAACATATGTCCTATAAATAATCTAACACTCAATATAAAATCTGGCAGCGAATCTAGTCCATTAAACTTCTACCATTGTGCTTTCTTTATCTGTCATGTTTTAATGTGATTTTATTAACTGTGATAATTGCTCCTTTACTGCTAATGATAGTATGACACTGTTAAAACTCAACTTCCAAGGTAATTGTTTTTATTCTTTCCACCTCCCCTGAATCCTTGTACTTAAACTTTGTGCATGAGTCTTGAGTTAAAGAGGCTTGTGTTTTTTGTAATGGAATCAAATTGGTCTCCTCTGTCAATTTTAGTCACTCAGTCGTGTCCAACTCTTTGCGACCCCATGGACTGTAGCCCACCAGGTTCCTTCCTCTGTCCATGGGGATTCTCCAGGCAAGAATACTGGAGTGGGTTGCCATTCCCTTCTCCAGGGAATCTTCCTGACCAGGGCTCAAACCCAGGTCTCCTGCATTGCAGGCAGATTCTTTACCATCTGAGCCACCAGGGAAGCCCAATGGTAAATCCAGGACTATGCTATCCCATTCCTCCAAATTTCCATGGTTTTACTTAACCGCAGGAAAATAATACCCTTCCCCACAATTGTGTTGATTAAATGTAATAACAGATTACAGTGTCTACTGCACTACATGCTTATAATAATTGACAGTAGTAATTATATAATTGACAGTAATTGTATATAGTAACAGTAGTGGTTGTAACTGATAGCGAACAGTGGTGTGTGTATGCCCAATCACTTGATCATGTCTGAATCTTTGTGACGCTATGGACTGTAGCCCACCAGGCTCCTCTGTCCATGAAATTCTCCAGGCAAGAATACTGGAGTGGGTTGCCATTTCCTACTCCAGGGGATCTTCCCAACCCAGGAAATTGCATCTGCTGCTTTGGCAGGCAGATTCTTTACCACTGAGCCACCTGGAGAGCAATAACTATAGTAATACCCAACAAAGGAATGAGCACTCCATATCTGTTGGTTTGGTTAAAGCAAGTTACCTTCCTTGCAGAGATTTCTTTTGTGTTGTTCAGAGGGGAAAATGTGAATATCTAGCCCATCCGAAGAGATATTTCAGGTTATCATTGTTTCCTGACCCCAGCCCTGAGGGCTTCCAGCTAACCTTTCTTGTTCTGACTCCATGATTAGCAAACAACCTCTTGGTAATGGTTCATCTTTCCATGTGGGTTTTTCACCCAGAGAAAGCATACACTGACCACCTCTGGCTTTTCATATTTTTCTCTCATTATAATCTAGTTTACAAAAAAAATAGAAAGAAAATGAAACTTCTTGCCTTATGGAAATTCTAATTTAGTGCTTTTTTCCTATTTCCTTTTTATTCACTGAATTCTTCACTGAGTAGGGAAACATTTCTGCAGAGCAAAGGAAATAACAAAATGAAAAGGCAGCCTACAGAATGGGAGAAAATATTTGCAAACCCTATATCTGACAATGTTAATTTCCAAAATATATAAAGAACTCATACAACTCAATAGCAAAACATAAAAAATAAAAACAACAAATAACTAGATGTTTTCTCAAATGGGCTAAGAACTAAAATAAACATTTTTCCGAAGAAAATGCTACCAGCGGCATCAACGCCACTAATCATCAGGAAAATGCAAATCAAAACCACAAGGTATCACCTCACATCTGTTAGGATGACTATTTTTTTGTTTTTTAAAGTAATAAGCAATGGCAAAGATGTGTACAAAAGGGAGAAAATGCACTTTGGTGGGACTCTAAAGTGACACAAACACTATGGCAAAACAGTATGGAGGTTTCTCAAAAAATTAAAAATAGAACTACTGTATGATCCAGCAATCCCACTTTTGAGTGTATATCAGAAGAAAGAATCTTGACGAGGTATCTGTACTCCCATATTCACTGTAGTATTATTCACAGCAGCCAAGATATGGAAACAGCTTACATTTCCATCAATGGATGAATAAACAAAGATGTGAAATACACACACATACACACACAGATAGTATCCAGCCTTAAAAAGAAGGAAATCTTGTCATCTGTGGCAACATGGATGAACTTAATGCTAAGTGAAATAAGCCAGTCACTGAAGGACATATACTACAAGATGCCACTTATATAATGAATCTAAAATAGTCAGACTCACAGAAGCAGAGGGTAGCATGATGATATGGGGGGTTTGGGAAAGGGAAAACAGAAAGTTGCTGTTCATTTGGTATGAAATCTCAGTTAGGCAAAACAAATACACTGTAGAGATCTGCTGTAAAACATAATGCCTACAGCTGATAATACCGTATTGTTCACAAAAGTTTGTTAAGAGGCCAGATCTCGCGTTAAGTGTTCTTACCACAATTTAAAAATGAAAAAACCAAAAGGTGAGCCTTGAAGATGGTTCTCTGAGAAGAAAATAACAAAATGTTAAATATACGTCTTAAGTTTTTCTTAAGAAAGAAGCTTTTTAAAAAATAAATTAAGAAAAGTAATAGTAAGTAATAAGAACTCAGAATTCTATCCTGGAGTTACTAACTATAATGACCTCTGACAGGTTGCATTCCCTCTCTAGCTTCAGTTCCCATCACTAAGTGAAGCGGTTGGTCCAAGACACTATACCAAATAAAATATGTGTCAATGAGGGTTGCATATGACCAGGAGCCAATATTTGTTTTATCTTCCAGATCAATACTACTCTGCTCCAGATGTAAAAATATTTCCACATTGTCTCTCATCACCTAAAATTCAAAATAGTCATAGGGATGTTTAAACAAACTGAAATGTGGTTTAGGTTGGTGTTGGTAATTATAGGTATATTATCATAAATGTTGAAATTTTCTGAGGCATGGTAAACCAGCTTCCACTGCAACATTGATCCAATTTCCCAAACATTTTCTTCTCAGCCAATATAGACATGGTAATTAATTTCTTTTGGCCATTATTTGTTTCTTGTTTATAAAAAAACTTGTGATTTTTTTCAGTTCAGTTCAGTTCAGTCACTCAGTCATGTCCGACTCTTTGTGACCCCATGAATTGCAGCACGCCAGGCCTCCCTGTCCATCACCAACTCCCGGAGTTCACTCAGACTCATGTCCATTAAGTCGGTGATGCCATCCAGCCATCTTATCCTCTGTCGTCCCCTTCTCCTCCTGCCTCCAATCCCTCCCAGCATCAGGGTCTTTTCCAATGAGTCAACTCTTTGCATGAGGTGGCCAAAGTACTGGAGTTTCAGCTTTAGCATCATTCCTTCCAAAGAACACCCAGGGCTGATTTCCTTTAGGATGGACTGGTTGGATCTCCTTGCAGTCCAAGGGACTCTCAAGAGTCTTCTCCAATATCACAGTTCAAAAGCATAAATTCTTTGGAACTTATCTTTCTTCACAGTCCAACTGTCACATCCATACATGACCACTAGAAAAACCATAGCCGTGACTAGACTGACCTTTGTTGGCAAAGTAATGTCTTTAGTCCTGCTTAAAACTGGGCTTTGTGTTGTAGCCTATGCATCTGGAAAAGTAAGGAAAAAAAAAAATAGAATTACTTTTTCTTCCAGATTGTCACTCAGCTGTCTATGAAACCAGTGCATTGTTACTAAGGTCTTAGAAATCTATAGACATACCGGGAAAGCCTTCAAGGTTTATTAGAGTGTGTTTATATTAATTCTGTGGCAGCTCAAACATTTGTTCCATGTGGTAGACTGTGAAATTTAACTCATCTGTGCTGTCTAGCCTGTCAGTTCTTTACAGTAAGACTGGATGAAGAAGTCATTGTGAAGTGGAAATTTGACTATTCAACTAAAGTATGTTTTGGGAGACATGATGTTTCCAGTAAAAATATGCAACCACTACTTGGATTACCAAATAGTCTTGTTATTTGGGAATCAGTCTCTGAAATACATACCAAAATAAACAGATAATTCCTCCAGAGTGAACATAATAAGAGATTTTTAACTCCTGCTTCTTGCAAATATACATCCTTATTGCCATTGTTCTCCTAAGCAAATATTTTTTTTTAATCAGACTGCAAAAGAAAAAACAGAATAATGAAGAAAAAGACCTAAAGACAGTGCTGGCATTCTTGAACCAGTTTATTAAAGCATATCTGCTTTGGTCTTATGAGACACTTACATGGTGAGATTATTTTAGGCATTGTGAATGGAACAGACTGTAAATACTACTGTTATCACAGTTTTCATTTACTGAGCATCTACACCCTGTATAGAACAAAGCATCACACACACACTATGTGTGCGCTCAGTCACTCAGTCGTGTCCCACTCTTTGCAACCCCACGGACTATAAGCCCACCAGGCCCCTCTGTCCATGGAATTTTCCAGGCAAGATTACTGGAGTGGGTGGCCATTTCCTCCTCCAGGGGATCTTCCTGACTCCAGGATCAGACTTGCCTCTCTTGTGTCTCCTGCATTGGCAGGCAGATTCCTTACCAATGCACCATCTGGGAAGTTTTGTTTCCCTATAAAATGTGCATTGTTTCCCTACAAATCCATGGATAGATATTGTCATGACTGTCTACAGATGAGGAAATTGAGTTTCCAAGAATTGTAATGAATTCCTCAAATCACACACATCTACTTTGCAAAAGGTAGATCTGGGATTTGAACCCAGCTTCTAAGACTTGGTAGACAGCCCTCTAAAGAAACCAGATGTCACAAATTCCACTAGTAAAGTATTTTATCCTACAATGACCTTAATTTAAAGATCACCCAATCAAACTACTCAATCCTCATTAAGGTGGTTGAAAACGTTAGATAATTCCTGCTATATTTGCATATCAGCCCTCCCCTACCTCTCATCTAACACTTAGAATTTCAAGTCTGAGATTCTGACAATTTTAAGCAGGATCACACATACAGAGGGTACGTGGCACTAGTGATAAAGAACTTGCCTGCCAGTGCAGGAGACATAAGAGATGCCAGTTCTATTCCTGGGCACGGCAACCCAATTCAGTATTCTTGCCTGGAGAATCCCATAGATAGAGGAGCCTGGCAGGCTATGCTCCATAGAGTCACAAAGAGTCTGACAGGACTGAAGTGACTTAGCGTGCACGCACACACACACACATACAAGGGAAGAAGATTCAATTGAGCTAAAAGACAGAATGAACTTGGATCTGAGCAATTTCATTCAGAAAGAAGAAAGGACATTTTTGGGGGGGAAAAAAAAGTCTGTTAGAAAATAAGATGGAAGTTCTTAGGATAAACTTGTTACTTTTGTGACTTCCCTGATGGTCCAGTAATTAGGACTCTGCACTCTCAATGCAGGGGGCACAGATTCAATCCCTGGTTGGGGATCTAAGATCCCCTGTGCTGCATGGGGTGGCAAAAAAAATAAAACTTGCTACACTTCCTTTAAAGCAGCATATAAACAAAGGGAACTGTTCTGAAGCTTTTTTGATAAAAATAAAAATATTTCCTCAATAGGGTATTAGAAAATGTTCATTAAAAAAGATGTTCAAGCTCCTGTGACTGCCAACTCTGAAAGACACATTAATAGTTCAAGAAAAAAAATGGAACAAAGAAATGAAAAAGAGGAAAAGGGGGAGGAATAAGAAAAGGGAGGAGAAGGAGATGAAGCAGATGAGCAGCAGCAAGAAGTAAAGAAGAAAAGAGAAAAACGAAGGGAGAATAAAAGAGACATTTAAAAATGAAGAGCTGCTCATTTGCTTTTATTCCTTTCCTTCCATCAATCTTTAACTTCTATTGAACAACTACTCCCTAAGGTATTTTATGGACCATATCATTATTTTTGCTATGCTCAGAATGTTAAATATGTCAGGTCAGAAATTTCTTTTTCTTTTTTTGCTTTCTTTGCTGTTTTGTCTCCAGCATCTAGAACATCATAGGCATGTAGAGGACATACATTATGTTTGATGAGTGAATTTTCAAACCAAACCTTCAAGTGCATTGAGTGATAGTTAGGCAATTAATCTATTTCTCATATTGAATGTGTGTGTGCTAGTCACTCAGTCATGTTTGACTCTTTGCAACCCCAATGACTGTAGCCCTCCAAGCTTCTCAGCCTTGGAATTCTCCAGGCAAGAATACTGGAGTGGATCGCCATTCCCTTCTCCAGAGGAACTTCCCAACACAGGGATCGAACCCTGGTCTCTGGTATCACAGGCAAATTCTTTACCGTTTGAGCTACAGGGAAGTCCAGGACTCAATATTTAAGTCCAGGACTAACATTGAATAACAGCAATAGAGAGAATAACTCTCTGAGGATAGAATGAACTTTTCTGAGCAAATGCATTTCAATTTAATATCTAACATGCCAGTTGTGAGATATTTCAGGCACACAGTAAATTATCAAATTGGTGTCAGTTGACTCAATATGCCACAAATTTGGAAAACTCAGCAGTGGCCACAGCAATGGAAAAGGTCAGTTTTCATTCCAATCCCAAAGAAAGGCAATGCCAAAGAATGCTCAAACTACCACACAATTGCACTCATCTCACCTGCTAGTAAAGTAATGCTCAAAATTCTCCAAGCCAGGCTTCAGCAATACGTGAACTGTGAACTTCCAGATGTTCAAGCTGGTTTTAGAAAAGGCAGAGGAACCAGAGATCAAATTGCCAACATTCGCTGGATCATCGAAAACACAAGAGTGTTCCAGAAAAACATCTATTTCTGCTTTATTGCCTATGCCAAAGCCTTTGACTGTGTGGATCACAATAAACTGTGGAAAATTCTTCAACAGATGGGAATATCAGACCACCTGACCTACCTCTTGAGAAACCTACATGCAGGTCAGGAAGCAACAGTTAGAACTGGACATGAAATAACAGACTGGTTCCAAATAGGAAAAGGAGTACGTTAAGGCTGTATATTGTCACCCTGCTTATTTAACTTCTATGCAGAGTACATCATGAGAAACGCTGAGCTGGAGGAAGCACAAGCTGGAATCAAGATTACCAGGAGAAATATCAATAACCTCAGATATGCAGATGACAGCACCCTTATGGCAGAAAGTGAAGAGGAACTAAAAAGCCTCTTGATGAAAGTGAAAGAGGAGAGTGAAAAAGTTGGCTTAAAACTCAACATTCAGAAAACTAAAAAAAAAAGAAAGAAAAGAAAAGAAAACTAAGATCATGGCATCTGGTCCCATCACTTCATGGGAAATGGGGAAACAGTGGAAACAGTGTCAGACTTTATTTTGGGGGGCTCCAAAATCACTGCAGATGGTGACTGCAGCCATGAAATTAAAAGACGCTTTACTCCTTGGAGGGAAAGTTATGACCAACCTAGATAACATATTCAAAAGCAGAGACATTACTTTGCCAAAAAAGTCTGTCTAGTCAAGGCTATGGTTTTTCCAGTAGTCATGTATGGATGTGACAGTTGGACTGTGAAGAAAGCTGAGTGCCAAAGAATTGATGCTTTTGAACTGTGGTGTTGGAGAAGACTCTTGAGAGTCCCTTGGACTGCAAGGAGATCCAACCAGTCCATCCTAAAGGAGATCAGCCCTGGGATTTCTTTGGAAGGAATGATGCTAAAGCTGAAACTCCAGTACTTTGGCTACCTCATGCGAAGAGTTAACTCATTGGAAAAGACTCTGATGCTGGGAGGGATTGGGGGCAGGAGGAACATGGGACAACAGAGGATGAGATGGCTGGATGGCATCACTGACTCGATGGACATGAGTTTGAGTGAACTCTGGGAGTTGGTGATGGACAGGGAAGCCTGGCGTGCTGCAATTCATGGGGTCGCAAAGAGTCGGACATGACTGAGCGACTGAACTGAACTGAACTGAACTGAGTCTGTGTACTGACTAGTTCCTATCTCCTCTCAGAAATTCTTTATTTATTATCTCTGCCAACAGGAAAATTTTTCATGATGCCCAAATTAAATAGAATTGGGTGAGGAATGTGATAATTTTGACTGTGAAATACTTCTAGTCACAAGTCCAAAGAGAGAGTAAATATGGGCTGTGTCATTTTTTGCCCTTTATTACTTTATTCTAGAAAAGATCAGGTTGTTCTGTAGGTACTTGTGTGAGTGTAGCTACTACCATCCAAACATATATAAATATGTATATGTATATGTATATGTATATGTTGTTGGAAGAGGGTGTTTGCTATGACCAGTGCATTTTCTTGGCAAAAGTCTATTAGTCTTTGCCCTGCTTCATTCCGTATTCCAAGGCCAAATTTGCCTGTTACTCCAGGTGTTTCTTGACTTCCTACTTTTGCATTCCAGTCCCCTATAATAAAAAGGACATCTTTTGGGGGTGTTAGTTCCAAAAGGTCTTGGAGGTCTTCATAGAACCGTTCAACTTCAACTTCTTAAATGTTACTGGTTGGGGCATAGACTTGGATTACTGTGATATTGAATGGTTTGCCTTGGACACGAATAGAGATCATTCTGTCATTTTTGAGATTGCATCCAGGCACTGCATTTTGGACTCTTTTGTTGACCATGATGGCTACTCCATTTCTTCTAAGGGATTGCTGCCCTCAGTAGTAGATATAATGGTCATCTGAGTTAAATTCACCCATTCCAGCCCATTTCAGTTAGCTGATTCCTAGAACGTTGACATTCACTCTTGCCATCTCTTGTTTGACCACTTCCAATTTGCCTTGATTCATGGACCTGACATTCCAGGTTCCTATGCAATATTGCTCTTTACAGCATCGGACCTTGCTTGTATCACCAGTCAGATCCAAAACTGGGTATTATTTTTGCTTTGGCTCCATCCCTTCATTCTTTCTGGAGTTATTTCTCCACTGATCTCCAGTAGCATATTGGGCATCTACTGACCTGGGGAGTTCCTCTTTCAGTATCCTATCATTTTGCCTTTTCATACTGTTCATAGGGTTCTCAAGGCAAGAATACTGAAGTGGTTTGCCATTCCCTTCTCCAGTGGACCACGTTCTGTCAGCCCTCTCCACCATGACCCGCCCATTTTGGGTGGCCCCACGGGCATGACTTAGTTTCATTGAGAGAAGATCATGGCATCTGGTCCCATCACTTTATGGGAAATAGATGGGGAAACAGTGGAAACAGTGTCAGACTCTATTTTGGAGGGCTCCAAAATCACTGCAGATGGTGACTGCAGCCATGAAATTAAAAGACGCTTACTCCTTGGAAGGAAAGTTACAACCAACCTAGATAGCATATTCAAAAGCAGAGACATTACTTTGCCAACAAAGGTCCGTCTAGTCAAGACTATGGTTTTTCCAGTGGTCATGTACGGATGTGAGAGTTGGACTGTGAAGAAAGCTGAGCGCTGAAGAATTGATGCTTTTGAACTGTGGTGTTGGAGAAGACTCTTGAGAGTCCCTTGGACTGCAAGGAGATCCAGCCAGTCCATTCTGAAGGAGATCAGCCCTGGGCGTTCTTTGGAAGGAATGATGCTAAAGCTGAAACTCCAGTACTTTGCCCACCTCATGCGAAGAGTTGACTCATTGGAAAAGACTCTGATGCTGGGAGGGATTGGGGGCAGGAGGAGAAGGGGACGACAGAGGATGAGATGGCTGGATGGCATCACCGACTCGATGGATGTGAGTCTGAGTGAACTCTGGGAGTTGGTGATGGACAGGGAGGCTTGGCGTGCTTTGATGCATGGGGTTGCAGAGTCAGACATGACTGAGCGACTGAACTGAACTGAGATATGTATGCTATGCATGCTAAGTCGCTTCAGTCATGTCCGACTCTGTGCGACCCTTTGGACAGCAGCCCACCAGGCTCCTCCATCCACAGAATTCTCTAGGCAAGAATACTGGAGTGGGTTACCATTTGTATATGTACATGTATATTTATACGTGATCAATGGTAGCAACAACACAAGCCTCAGTCATTTTATTTAGCATTTACTAGATGCCAGGGGCTTTTTTGAGTGTTTTCCATGTAGGAACTTCTTTAATCCTCAGAACAGCCCTGCAAGGTAAACACAACTTGATTTCTTTGGAAGTCTCTCAATTCCTTTTCACCATCTCTCACCACTGAAGCTACAAGGATCTGTTTCTGAGGTTGGTAACTCCTGTTTGTTGCCTGTTTCTATAAATAGTTATTGGCAAAGAGCCACGCCCATTCATTTCTGTACTGTCCACTGCTGCTTTTGCATTGAAAAGCAGTTGTAATGGAGACTGGAGGATCCACAGAGCCAAAAGTGTTCACTACCTGGCAACTGAGGAAGGTCAGTCAACCCTTGACTGCAGTCTGCAGAGGAATTCAGCAACTCTTGTTTCTTCCTTTCCAGCTGTCTGGAAGTTCCACTCCATTTGTGTTTCTCCAGTCCCCATGGGTCCTGACACTCTCTTCTGGAGGGTGCAGACTTCAGACCCTGACTGAAAGTGAAAGTGTTAGTCGCTGAGTCGTGTCCATGTCTCTGTGACCTCATGAACTGTAGCCCATCAGGCTCTTCTGTCCATGGAATTGTCCAGGCAAGAATACTGGAGTGGGTAGCCATTCCCTTCTCTAAGAGATCTTCCCAACCCAGGAATCGAACCTGGGTCCCACATTGCATGCAAAATTCTTTATAGTCTGAGCCACCAGGGGACCCAGACTGGTGAGGCTCAGATTCCTACTGCTCTGCAACCTTGGCAAACCTGCTCAAATCCTCTGTGCTAAAGTTGTGTCCCTGTGGCAACTGCTCCCTTTCTGCTCTACTGTTGCTGTTTTGGCCACTCTCTGCCTTCATCTCTGCTATACTAAAATAAGAGTCCCAAGGAATAGCCACCTGTGTGTTTGCTCTCAGAACAGACTCCCAAATCAGGTTGACCTTGCTGTCCCTTTACACAAAGCCAGAAACTGTGGCCTCCCATGAAGCTTTCCATCTTCAACCCTTTATAGGGAAGTGTCTCCTAGAAGCTAGAGTCGCTTATGGATGCTGTAGCCAAGCTGGATGGAGAAGGAAATCTGAATTTCTTCTCCCCAAGCAGTTTCCAGGAGTCCCACAGTGCCCTCTCTGCTAGCTTCACTCTACAAGGCTGCCCACAGCTACTTAACTGCCCATGTCCATTTGACTCTGGATGAGGATGAGGACACTAAGGGCTTCTATTTGTGTCCCATGAAAAACATTATATAATGAAATGAACTCTACAAGTGGAATTGCCTTAATTCTAGTCCTGGCTCTGCCCCAAACAGCTTCATGACATTAAACTATCCCTTTAAGTCTGCTCTACTTTCCTCTTCTCACCTCTAAAATCAGGCACACTAGATAATAGCTGTAGGATTTTTAAGATGCTATATAACCCTGAACTGACTGTAAAGGACCCTTAAAACTTGCCCAAATGGAGTCTATTCAAAGAGAATTCAGCCTGCGACTATCAACTGTCTAGACGGCCTACAGAAGCAACGGCCTTTGTCTTAGAGAAAGGGGTTAATGGGTCATCCCGCCTGAAGTTCCTTTATATCAAACAGGTTCAAAAATTGTAGAGAAGAAGAAAAAAAAAAGAGCTTGCATTGTCCTTTTAGATCTACTGCTGGCGAGGGGTTTCTTGCAAAGAAAAAGAAATGACTTACTTTTCTTAGCAATAATTTCTACACCTCAAGCTATATTTTAACATGAACCTCTAGGCTCTTGGCAGAGGAAATATATGACAGTATATTGGAGAAGTTTACATGCCAGATTTATTCAATGTTTTCAAAGCAATAGCTTCAATAAAAAGGGGGGGAAAGACATCCAAGGACTAAATTTGGGAACAAATATTAAAGGCTGTTCATCGTGTGAAGAAGGCGGGGGAGGAGAATGACAAGAAGATTTGGGAATTGAAAATCATATGAAAATGTGGATGTTTTAATTTCAATAACATAAAATAAAATTTCAAACTCTCCTTGATACATTGTGAAAGGTCTTTAATTTTAATCCTATTTCAAGAGAACAGGATTAAAAGTATTGAATTTTGGTTTGTGAGAGACATTCCTCAAATTCCATCCCTGAGTAAAGAATGACTGTAGTAAACACAGGTATTTGGCCCTAAACATTGTAAAGAAACCTTTGAGGGCATGTTCATGGGCCCCTTTGATCAGTGACATATTGAAGATTATATTTCTCAGGTGCTATTTCAAGAGTTTTCTCACTTCTGTTCAAACCCATTTAAAATGAAGAGGAGAGAAATCAAATTCAAAAACTAGCCTTTGGGTTTTGTCATTTATGGAGTCCAGTAAATGACTTCTTACAAATGGATTTATAATGCTTTTTTCCAAAAAGGATATTAGTGATTCCTTAGTTTGGAATGTGTGTGTGGAGGGGGTTGTGCAAAGAAGTGACAAATAGCAGGAAGGGGTCATTCATATTTTTATCCGGGTAGAAGAACTATGTTTAAACAGCATACCTATCACTCCAGTAGCCTCTGCAAGGCATGGTAGTGCCCAAGATCGAAGGACAATCTGCTTATGGAAGTACAGGGGCCATGGCAGGTAAGTTTCATTGTCCACCTTCTACTGATGCCAGCCTGTTGGGCTTTGCAGCACACTTACAAAGCTTGAATTTCTAGAAACACATTCAAAAAGGTTTAGAAACTCAAGACAGCTTTCAAAAATTTATCAGCAATGACAAGACAGTTGTTACAGTCTAACGGTGTCTCCTGTTGTCTGTGAAAGCATCTGTGAGTTACCCTATCACTCACTTCATTGACTTTCCTAGTAGTAGTTGAGATGGTAAAGCATCTGCCTGCAGTGAGGGAGACCCGAGTCCAATCCCTGGGTTGGGAAGATTCCCTGGAGAAGGAAATGGCAATTCACTCCAGTATTCTTGCGTGGAGAATTCCACAGACAGAGGAGCCTGGTGACTAACACACACGTAGTGGACCATAAGCAAGCACTGCACTGAGGTCTCATGTGACTAGAACTGTTTCTTTTGCCTTGATCTCACTCTTATATACTCAAGAGGCTGAGGTCTCCTCTTGCATATTCCAATAAACAAGTCCCCCAGATTTGGCCCTGGCTAGCCTGCATGCTGAGCCTCCTACTTGTAACCCTACTGAGATGTACACTCTTCTACAGATGTAGGCATGAACGTCTCAATCCCACATTCATTCAACAGGCCATACTGTGGTAGAGTGTATAATCACTGGTAACCAAAGTGAATTTTACACCTTGATCAAAATTAATTCGTGTAAAGACTTCATGCGTGCGTGCTGTTGTTTCATTCTTGTCAAACTCTTTGCAAAACTATGGACTGTAGCCTGCCAGGCTCTTCTGTCCATGGGATTCTCCAGGCAAAAATACTGGAGTGGGTTGCTATGCCATCCTCCAGAGGATCTACCCCATCAAGAGATCGAGCCTGCATCTGTTATATTTCCTGCACTGAAAGGCAGGTTCTTTACTGCTAGCACGACATGCCTGGGAATTCTGATAGGTAATCACTGAGTAATTAAAACAAGCAAGCAAACAACAACAAAAATCTGATAATTCAATAGGCTTAAAGATTTAATGATTAAAGAGTCTAGGGTGCTTGATTTTTATGTGATGATTTTTAACTAAGACACACACAAATGTATTTTGCCACATATAATCCTTTTCAGACCCATCGTTATTTAAGTCATATTTAAATGTTAAAATGTTCATGATATTTATGTCCCTTGCATATTTGGCTTAACTACTCTGTGCTGCAGCAAGTTTCATGATTATTTTCCCTTTTGGAGCTTTCATAGTAATTTTATATTCATCTTCTGAGATGCTGCATTGTGTTCCCTTTCAACTTACTAAATGACTTGGACATCACAGTCAGTTGGGCACATTTGCCCTTTGTGGGTTTCAGGGTTGGGGAGGCAGGGGATTGTTAAGGAACTGGATAGATTATATGGTATGGTATTTTAGTGCTCATTTGTATCCGTATAGCAGACAGAAGCTTATATGTCACCCAGTGTAGCGCCACTTAGGCTGTCAACACTGGTGCCCAATAGCAGATTGATTGTTAAGTTATTCCTAGAGGAGCATGTGCCTGCCAGACACACAACGGCGCTTCCCCGTCTCGACTTTCTTTCATGTCCTCCCTCTCACAGCCAGAGTCTGGCACAGAGGACTGGACTTCCAGTTGGTACTTTAGGTCCACTGGGCCACCATTGTCAAGGCAATGAACACACTTGACATTTATAGAACGTCTGCTCTGTATTCACAACTGTAGCAAATAACAAGAGTTGAATTAATGAGTGACCAACACTCAGAGTTATAGACCATCTCAATGGAGACCTCCCTGGAGTGTCAAAGCTTACAAACAGAAACAAACACATTTGGAAGCTGAGAATGGTTTATGGATTAAGTGCACCAAATACATGCAAAGCTCAGCAGAAAGAATACAGCCAGGTATCTGAATTGGAGAATTGGAGAGCAACTCATGAGTTTCAGGGGAAGGGAGCTTGACCTCAACAGGTGTACCCAGCTTAATATAAAACTTGTATCCACAGTTAGCACCCAACTCAAGAGTTTCATAGTTTTGTATCAAGCCCAATATTTCTTTATTTGACTGGTTGTTGAATAAACATATAAGAATTGTGCAGACTGGTATTTTCTGACAATGAAGGAAATTAAGTCTCTCTTATCACCCTTAGAAAAAGAGGAAAGAGTATTCCTTTGTTCCTTTTCATTATTATAAAGAGATACACCTTTGTTAAAAATCAAAAATTCAAAAAGAAGAATATAAAAACCACCTTCCATCCTTATCATTCGAATAGACTCTATAAATAGTTTGGTTAATATCCTTCTAGTGTCTTTTCAATATGCATGTATGTCATTAATTTTAAATATATATATTAATAACACAAAGTATAAAGTATAAAAATATACAACATGCTTTTATTTTTCATACCAACACACAGTTTTAATCTTTCCATGACATTAGTCTTCCATTGCTTAATTCTTTATTCCAATACAATGCTACTGTAATTTACTTAACCTCATGCATTTATGTTACATCCAACTGTTTTGTTACTACAAGCAATGCTGTAATGAACATTAAGAGGCATGGTCCTTGAAACTGGGTCCAGTTTTAACATTTCCAAGCATCTTTTCTGCCCTTGCATCCATTTTAAATTATCTATGCACCTCCCTATTTGCCAAACATCTAGTTTTCATTTTTCATCTGGAACTGTACTGAAGTCTTAACACAAATTGACAGGAGATAGTCAAAGAGCTGCCATGTAGAAGATGATTTATAATGGTTCAATGTTTTTTCTAGAACAGAACCTGGACCAATGGTGAGAAATTACAGGGCAACAGATGTCTGTCCACTCAACATGCAAACTTTGAAACAGTGGAATAGGCAAAGCTGTAGAGTGAGGAGTTCACGGCCCTAGGATTCGAGCAGAGGCTGGAAAGATATCTGTCTGAGGTAAGAGATAGATGGGCCCCTGGTTCGGACAGCTGGTGTTTGTCAAGAGGAGTAAAATTGAAGGTTTGTTCTCACCCAGACACTCCAAGGAAAAACTGAGCTCTACTGAAGTAAAGAGATAAGATGACCACTCCTGAGGTCAAGGAAGATTTCCCTGTCTGCACATGTGCAGGAAGGCTTCTTGGCAGTCAAAAAGGGAGGGGGTGCCACTCCATAATGATTATGGACATACCCCCACAGTTCAGACAGTAAAGAATCCACCCACAATGTGGGAGATCTGGGCTCAATCCCTGGGTTGGGAAGATCCCCTGGAGGAGAGCATGGCAACCTACTGTAGTAGTCTTGCCTGGAGAATCCCCAGAGACAGAGGAGCCTGGGGTGGGGGCTACAGTCCATGAGGTTGCAAAGAGTCGGACATGACTGAGCAACTAAGCACAGCACATACCCCACAGGCCTCTGCTGTGGGATCCATCTTAGCAAAAAGTTGAGCACACATCTTGGGGAGGCTCCTATGTCCAATCAGGTGTGAAAAAAAAAAAAAAAAAGATAATTGGCCAATTGTGAACAAAGACCAGGAAGGACTATCCTTTATAATGATTTAAATCACCTCTTTACTGAGTTCCTCATGCAGTACTCAAGCACTGCTCTCTGGATGTGTATCTCTGCCTACCGTCTGATTTATTGTGCTCTTCTTCATTAGAGAGGCTGCTCATACCCTTTCTCTCTGGGTACGTATTTCTGCCTTGCTTCTGTCTTAAATAAACTATTTCTCTGTATGCTCTCCCACACGTTATGCTATGTCTCTAATAACAAACTTTGTACCTGTTTTTACAGTTTTTGCCCTCTGAAGCATTCTTGCTTTCAAATGAGGGAAAGAACCAGGGTCACGTTGCTTCTAACCTCTAGCCCCTGGCGGTCTGGTGTCTAGGATTCCATTTTTGTCCAGGCTACCCAGGTTCGTTTCTTGGCCAGGGAACTAAGATCATGTCCAAGGTGTTTTAGAAGAGATTCTTATTTTGGCTGGGGAATAGATTAGATTAAACTTTTTCAAGCTTTTTGTTTTTCAGGTGGAAGCTTACCTGCAAATTTGTGTGAACGCTGTATAAACAATAGCAGCATTTTATTAGCATAAATGTGATTTAGTACACTCAGCTTTTGTCACTTACTTATTGTGAAGCCATTCATGAGAAAATTTGAAAACTGGTGGTCCCCAATATATTTAAAACTTAGTATCTGGCATTATTTGAAGAGAGCTTTATTTTTAGTAATTTACAAATTTATAAAGTATAGTCCAAAAAATTGTTTTGAATCAAACAATTAGAGTTCTTGAACTATCTCTGTAACTTCACGGTTTTTGTGGGAAGAAGATTGAAAACTAGAGCACCAGACTGTCCTTAAGAACATTTCTAGTTCTAGGAATCCAAATTTCTGCAAAACTTGGAAAGGATTATATCTGTAGAAGCCAGTTTCTTGATTTAAATGTTGCTATATTCTGTTCAGTGATGCATCTATTGACAAAGAATGCAACAATTGTAGAGTATATGTGGAGTATTATCTTTTATTATTATTATTTTTTACTTTACAATATTGTATTGGTTTTGCCATACATCAGCATGCATCTGCCACGGGTGTACACGTGTTCCCCATCCTGAACCCCCTCCCACCTCCCTCCTCATACCATCCCTCTGGGTCGTCCCAGTGCACTAGCCCCAAGCATCCAGTATCGTGCATCAAACCTGGACTGGCAACTCGTTTCTTTTTTTTTTTTTTTTGCTGAGACTCAGTATTTTTCTTTTTCTTTTTTTCTTTTTTTTTTTAATTTTATTTTATTTTTAAACTTTACATAATTGTATTAGTTTTGCCAAATACATGATATTTTACATGTTTCAATGCCATTCTCCCAAATCTTCCCACCCTCTCCCTCTCCCACAGAGTCCATAAGACTGTTCTATACATCAGTGTCTCTTTTGCTGTCTCGTACACCGGGTTA
>NW_011494931.1:973762-997439 GCF_000754665.1 Bison bison bison
CCAAGCATCCTGTATCCTGCATCGAACCTGGACTGGCGATTCGTTTCTTATATTATACATGTTTTAATGCCATTCTCCCAAATCATTCCCCCCTCCCTCTACCACAGAGTCCAAAAGACTGTTCTATACATCTGTGTCTCTTTTGCTGTCTCACATACAGGGTTGTCGTTACCATCTTTCTAAATTCCATATATATGCATTAGTATACTATATTGGTGTTTTTCTTTTTTTTTTTTTATTTTATTTTTAAACTTTACATAATTGTATTAGTTTTGCCAAATACATGATATTTTACATGTTTCAATGCCATTCTCCCAAATCTTCCCACCCTCTCCCTCTCCCACAGAGTCCATAAGACTGTTCTATACATCAGTGTCTCTTTTGCTGTCTCGTACACCGGGTTATACTTCACTCTGTATAATAGGCTCCAGTTTCATCCACCTTATTAGAACTGATTCAAATGTATTCTTTTTAATGGCTGAGTAATACTGCATTGTGTATATGTACCACAGCTTTCTTATCCATTCATCTGCTGATGGACATCTAGGTTGCTTCCATGTCCTGGCTATTATAAACAGTGCTGCGGTGAACATTGGGGTACATGTGTCTCTTTAAATTCTGGTTTCCTCGGTGTGTATGCCCAGCACTGGGATTGCTGGGTTGTATAGCAGTTCTATTTTCAATTTTTTAAGGAATCTCCACACTGTTCTCCATAGTGGCTGTACTAGTTTGCATTCCCACCAACAGTGTAAGAGGGTTCCCTTTTCTTATGTGGAGTATTATCAGTCAGATTGAGGCAGGATTTGAACTTGAGATCCAGAAAAACCTGGAGTAAGTTCTCATTGGTTCTCAAAAGAGTTCAGACTAACAAGTGTAGGATGGGAGAGTGAGTCAGGCAGCAGGGATCAAAAGCTTAAGACAACAAAAGTTGAAATCTAATTCATGGGTATTGATATTAGGAAAAAGCATCATCAAGGAAGAAAGTAGCTTATTATATGGCAAATTTCATACAAAATGGGAAGTCTTTCTCTTTTTCCTGCCAAAACCAGGTCATACTCCCAAACAGAGGGTATTCCTGAGCTCAAAATTATAGGTTAGTAAAAGGTTCTGTTTTGGATGGCATGAAGATGCAGAGGCAGAGTAGAACATCTCTGACACAAATAGTGTGTGGATGGACAGCTAATTATGCTTAGAAATGGTGTTTGTTGGTCTGGTAAAGTTTTTAAGGACTCCGGGCCTATGAGCACATGGCATACTCTGGAGTGAGGAAGTCTAACATGATGATATGAGGAAAAACTTTCAGAAAATTAATTTCTGTTCCATTCTGAAGCAGAGAATGAATGAATCAATATGGAGTCATAGTGGTATTTTCAGGGCATCCCAGGCTCAATCCTTAGTTTTCTATCCAACAAAAGGAAGAAGATGAAGAAGCTGTACTTGTTTTCTAGGACACTGGTGGTCCCCAATACAGTGGCTTTGTTACCAAACAAAATTTGAGTCTTCTCACTGAAGGCACAGCAAAGCCAGTCTACTGACACCAACTGTGGTGAAGAAAAGTATAGCATTTACTGTAGGGCCCAGCAAGGAGAATAGGAGGCTCATGCTCAAAAGATCCGAGCTCCCCAGAGGTTTTGGGGAAAAGGGGCTTTTTGTTTGTTTGTTTGTTTTGGCTTAAACAACATATTTATTTCTTAAACAACTCTGGTGGCTGAGAAGTTCAAGATCTAGGTGCTAGCTGATTTGGTTCCTGGCAAGCACCCTCTTAATGATTTGAAGATAGTTGTCTTTTCACTGCATCTTTTCATGGCATAGAGAGTGGCTCTTGGTCTTTCTTCTTATAAGCATACTAATCCCATTGTGGGGGTCCCACTGTCATGACTTCATTTAAACCTAGTTATCTCCCAAAGACCCTTCCTCCAAATACCATCATATTGGGTATTGGGACTTCAATATTTGAATTTGGAGAGGACACAAACATTTAGTCCATAACAACATACATCATGTTATGTGTGTATGTATGTATGTGTGTATATATATATATATACACACACACACTTATATATGGGCTTTCCTGGTAGCTCAACTGATAAAGAATCCACCTGCAATGCAGGAGACCCCAGTTCAATTCCTGGGTTAGGAAGATTCCCTGGAGAAGGAACAGGCTACCCAGTACAGTATTCTTGGGCTTCCCTGGTGGCTCAGAGGTAAAGAATCTCCCTGCAATGTGGGAGACCTGGATTTGATCCCAGTGATGGGAAGATACCCTGGAGGAGGGCATGGCAAACCCACTCAGTAATCTTGCCTGGGGAATCCCCACAGTCAGAAGAGCCTGGTGGGTTACAGTCCACTGGGTCACAAAGAGTCGGACACAACTGAGCAACTAAGCACAGCATACTGAAATATAGATAATGTATATAGGTATCCCCCACTTTTCAAAAGCTCACTTCACATCACTTTGCTTTTATGAAAGACCTACATTAGTACCTGTTTTCACTAACCAAAAGAAATCTAAAGAGAATTTTCATTGCAGCACTGTTTATAATAGCCAGGACATGGAAGCAACCTAGATGCCCATCAGCAGAGGGATGGATAAGAAAGCTGTGGTACATATACACAATGGAGTATTACTCAGCCATTAAAAAGAATACATTTGAATCAGTTCTAATGAGGTGGATGAAACTGGAACCTATTATACAGAGTGAAGTAAGCCAGAAAGAAACACACCAATACAGTATACTAACGCATATATATGGAATTTAGAAAGATGGTAACAATAACCCTGTGTACAAGACAGCAAAAGAGACACTGATGTATAGATCAGTCTTATGGACTCTGTTGGAGAGGGAGAGGGTGGGGAGATTTGGGAGAATGGCATTGAAACATGTATAATATCATGTATGAAACGAGTCACCAGTCCAGGTTCGATGCATGATACTGGATGCTTGAGGCTGGTGCACTGGGACGACCCAGAGGGAGGGTATGGGGAGGGAGGAGGGAGGAGGGTTCAGGATGGGGAACAGAGGTATACCTGTGGTGGATTCATTTCGATATTTGGCAAAACTAATACAATATTGTAAAGTTTAAAAATAAAAGAAAATTAAAAAATAAATAAATAAAAGAAATGACAAAAACAAAAACTTAAAAAAAAAAAAGAAATTTATTTACAAAAAAAAGGTGAGAAATGAAAATAGCATTCAGCATTTGTTTTGCAGCAGAGTCATTATAGAGGCAGCACATACTCTGGGCAGCCAGGATGGCACCACCAAAATGGGGAAGAGTTTTTAAAGGCTGATTTGTGGAGGCAAGAATTGTTACAGGGTGTGTGATCCACTCGTGGACATGTTTCTAATTGGCTGGTGGTGAGGCAACACGGTGGTATTTCAGGAGTCAACATTATAAACTTTCTGGTCGCAGTCAATCTGGGCGCTCTGTGCTGCTAGTGAGCATGCTGTTTCCTCCACCTGCTGGGGGTTTTGTTGTTTAGTCACTCAGTTGTGTCCAGCTATTGGTGACCCCATGGACTACAGCCCACCAGGCTCCTCTGTCCGTGGGATTCCCCAAGCAAAAATATTGGAGTGGGTTGTCATTTCCTTCTCCAGGGGATCTTCCTGACCCAGGAATCGAACCCGTGTCTCCTGCCTGGCAGGTGAATTCTTTACCATTGAACCACCTAGGAAGCCCAGGTGGGGGATTTAGTATCTACAAAACAACTTAAGAATATATGTCAGACATAGTTTTACCTTTGAAACAGAACTGAGGGTCCTTTTGACTGATTTATTAAGTTATGGCTACTTTCCTATATGACTGTCCTCTGTTCCTGCAGTTTTACTTCCCCAAATATTGACTGCTAGGCCCTGTTCTTTGCTCCACATGCAGAACCTAGGAGGGTTACAGTTCAGTTCAGTTCAGTCACTCAGTCGTGTCTGACTCTGCAACCGCATGAATCACAGCACGCCAGGCCTCCCTGTCCATCACCAATTCCCGGAGTTTACCCAAACTCATGTCCATCGAGTCGGTGATGCCATCCAACCATCTCATCCTCTGTCGTCCCCTTCTCCTCCTGCCCCCAATCCCTCCCAGAAGGGGGGTTCCAATCAGGGTCTTTTCCAATCAGTCAACTCTTCGCATGAGATGGCCAAAGTATTGGAGTCTCAGCCTCAGCATCAGTCCTTCCAGTGAACACCCAGGACGGATCTCCTTTAGGATGGACTGGTTGGACCTCCTTGCAGTCCAAGGGACTCTCAAGAGTCTTCTGCAACACCGCAGTTCAAAAGTATCAATTCTTTGGCACTCAGCTTTCTTCACAGTCCAACTCTCGCATCCATACATGATCATTGGAAAAACCATAGCCTTGACTAGACGGACCTTTGTTGGCAAAGTAATGTTTCTGCTTTTGAATATGCTATCTAGGTTGGTCATAACTTTTCTTCCAAGGAGTAAGCTTCTTTTAATTTCATGGCTGCAATCACCATCTGCGGTACAGTGTATCTCTAAAACCTCTTTTCTCAGTCAACAATAAGCAGGGATGCAGACGGATCTGTAGCCAGGAAAGCCCCTACATGTTCCTGCTTGGTTTCAACTTATCTATGTAAATAATACCCTCAGAAGTCATTTCAGAATCAAAAACTGCTATGTATATATATGCTTATATATGACTTTATAGTTATGTAATTATTTTTATTTTGAAGGGAACGTATTTATTCATTAAATAATCATTCATTGATTAGCTATTTTTAGATCTCCTTATGCTAGATACCGGAGAAGGTGATGGCACCCCACTCCAGTACTCTTGCCTGGAAAATCCCACGGACGCAGGAGCCTGGTAGGCTGCAGTCCATGGGGTCGCAAAGAGTCAGACACAACTGAGCAACTTCACTTTCACTTTTCACATGCATTGGAGGAGGAAATGGCAACCCAATCCAGTGTTCTTGCCTGGAGAATCCAAGGGACGGGGGAGCCTGGTGGGCTGCCGTCTATGGGGTCACACAGAGTCGGACACGACTGAAGCGACTTAGCAGCAGCAGCAGCAGCATGCTAGGTACATAATTAAATGACTTCTGTGTTTAAGGAAATTAAAATGTTGCTGAGAAACACACAATATATACTTTCAAGCAGCAGTCTGATGCTACGTGTTTTGCAGATTCTTTCCAGGCGCTATCTCATTTGTTTCTCAGCATTTCACAGATTTCCAGCTGAAAGAGATCCAGAGATCATCTCCTCCACTGGGGTATAAATGAACAAAGATGAGACTGACTTGCTTAGACAATTAATATTAGAACCAAAATCCTTTGACCCAAGAGCAATGCACAGACTACATTCACTCTTCCTGAGCAAATAGATATGCCAGTGCTTCTTTTACTTTTTAATACACATTTAATTTTCAGTTTGTCTAGTTCAATTCCAAACTTGTCAAATAGCTTGAACTACTTTTCACATATTTGAGGTTTGGCTTGATATAAGTCATATTTATGAAGAACATTTTATTTTAATTTATATATATTTTAAGGAAGAATTAAAACATATGCTTCTGATTTATTTACAATTAACTCAACCTTTTATTTTTCAATAGTCATTTGATGCTTAGATACTTCATTGTGGCTTCAAAATAGTTTCTCCTAAAAGTTGAAATCATAGTTCATTAAGATTAAATAAATTACCTCTAAAAAATCATTGTGTGTGTCTCAAAACTAGTTTTCATAATATTTTATGAAATATTTGGATTCCAAACTTAACAAAAATTTCTCATTTTTACTAAGGCAAACTTATTCTCCATTTAAAATCTTTTCCAACTCCTAATGTGCTATTCAGACAGTGATTCTATTTTACATTTTCTCAGAATCCTTTAGAATATGTATATTATAGTTATTAAAATGGATTTGTCATCAAAAAGGAAAGGAGGAGGAAAAAACACTGAGGTTTTTTTTTTTCAAGAAAAGGTAATAAGAAGACTTTTAAATGAATACCTCTTTTCACCGTTCAAACATTAGTGAACTTGGCATTAAACCCATTCTTAATTCAACCCATCTGTTCAGTGCCCACTGCTTTATTTTTAGTGCCACCATTTAAACCACCTGAAATACTTCTTAGTGAAAATTAACAAAGAACACAACATTCCCAATATAATAAGTATGTATTATATATTCCCATTACTATATACATATATATATATTCACCAATGAACCATTTTCTCTGATATGGTATGTTTATCTTGTGTCTCTTAATACGAACTATACTTTCTGAAAAAAATTCTACAATTTTTATGTCAGAGAAGTTTAACCACTAATCAAGTGGTCTATTCAGTGTGGCATCTGAGTGTAAATTACTCATTTAATGTAGTGTCAAATAAATAGACTGAATGTTAGCACTTACTAGCAAAAAAGAAAAAAATAGAAGACAGAGGCATACTTTATCAACGTATGAAAATGTAAGAGGCAATGAAGACAACCAGCCTCCATATATTTACTAAAATTCTGTAGGTGGGTTTGTCTGCAGTGGCCAGCTGTTTGTTGAAGCTCAGACTTTGTCCCTGTCTTCACACCTCCTGACATCCTACAGCAGTACAGTGACGTGGAGGCAGCCTGCGACAGCAACCAGCAAGCCCTGATGGTCTGCACCCAAGCTTCCCCTGCTGACCCTCCTCTTTCCAAATCAGCCCTGAGAGTTTCTCAAAAAGACCTAATTGTACCTCTTTGGACTACAGTTTCAAGCTCTGTGCACCAGAGTTTCAGAACCAGAGTTTCCTGTTTCAACAGGAATTCCTGATATTTATTTTTAAAGCCAAAAATCAGAAGTTCCTCATACTCTAAAACTTTTTACTTTACATGAGCTGAACATCAAAGGTACATAACCAGGTAGCTTTCATTTTATGAGATCCTGCAGTTTCAGCTTCTGGGGTAATATGTTTTTTGTAGGATTTTTTTCTTAGTCTTTTCATTTCTAATAAGAATCTAAAAGCACTGGTGGGGATGGAGAGAATAAAAATGTGTGCAGGTAATTGCATAATCCAATGTTTTTCTAGTGTTGAGCATATTTTTAAATATAATTATTGCTATTATAAGAGACAGGGTAATCTAGTAGAGATGACAAAGTTTCATAGCTGCAAGTGACCTCAGAAAGCACATAGTTGAATTCCTTGGTGCACAGAAGCAGCCTTGCAAGGTTAAACAATATCCCTGAGCAACAGCCATCAGCTGACCCAGTCCTCAGGTTCTACATCCATTATCTGTTCTCTCTGCCCCACAACCTGGACTGGGAGTCAGAACATGGTCTTTAACTTTCCACCAACCCTATGACCTTTCTGGGACTCAGTTTCCCCACCCCTGAAACAATGGTGGTTAGACCAGACGGCCTTTCCAGTATTAACATTCAATGTGTTCTAGACAGAAAGTTGCATATTTTTAATTTAAAGAATACACATTTATTTTTGAAAAATGTAGAATTCTATATTTTATCTTCTAATCCTTCTTGAATGATTGGTTTCATTGTTCAGTGTGATATTGAGTGTGAAGACCTAAAAATGCCTAATACTCCATACACAGTAGCTCTTAATGTTCTCATTTTTTCCTGAGGAAGCAGGAATATGTTCACTTCTTTGCCAAAAAGTCTTCTCTGCTAATTCTGACAGGACTTGGGCTCACCTCACTCCCTAGTCATGTTCTCCAAACTGAAAATGCAAACCAGACAGGAGAGGCTTGAACAAAGGAAGCCACGGAGCTGTGGAGGCATTGGGAGGGGTGAGACTGAGAAAGTGTTAGAAATGGAAAGAAATCTCATAATAAATAGCAAAAAAGAAAATACTTAAAGATAAGTCTTAATAGTCGACTACTCAGATTAATTAAAGAGGTCAAAAGAACTTCTGGGGATTTCCAAGTAACTTCCAATCACCCAAGGGATAGAAAACATTAAGTATTCAGTTAACAGTGCCCAGGGACACCCAGGGAAGGCCTGATACAACTCTGAGGGTTCTCTATGCATAATTAGACCTCACTCCAGGGCTTAGAACAGCTAATATGCAGCTAATATTCCCATCTTGCCTATCGTGTATGTAGAATGTGCACTGCAGCAACCCTTGGGATTGCTTTTTAATTCCTGCTGGTTTTCCAAATGCTTGGATGCTGTAGCTGTAGATGTGACATATACCAATTTATTCAACTAGTTTCTCCAAGTTTTCCAAATAAGCTGAATCCCAAGTGAGTTTTTCTTCCAAAGCCCATTATGAAATAAACACTGCCCAATCATGCAGCAAGGTATTCTCAATCCACAGATGGCCTGTCAATCAAAGGAGAGAGTGGGTGACTTCTAATTTTGAATACCCAGGAATCCAGCTGGATTAGAGAAATGATCCCTGGAGCAAGATCCTATCCATGGCCAAGTTTCCAACCCACCAGGGTACAGTTGAGTGCTCAGAAGCAAGAATCTGCTAAATTAAGCTCTGGTATCCTCGGGAAATGAAGGCACCTGCAAAAAGAAGTTCCTGGGGAACAGTGTACTCAGGCACAGGATCTGGCCCCAAGGTTAATACGCCACCTCAAGGCTCCATGAAATTGTTTCCATGCTCAGAGGGAAAAAGGAGAAATGAGGCAATGATTCTGGCTACTCTGTCTGTTCTCCCTTACAGTTATGCAGAGCCCTTTCTCTTCCTGAACTTCTGGAACAGTTTTCAGCTTGAGACATTTTGGGCTAATGAACTGTGTAGTAGCCTTCTGGGAGTTAATCTTGAGTTTAACTGGCAGACTGGCAGAACAATCTGCAGCTAGAGACCCCTTTGCATTTTCAATTCCCTTATCAAGAAATGGGGATAACTAGCCTTGGTTCTCCACCTCATGGTGGTCTATGTGATTAAGTAATTAATGTGAGTCAAGTTCATTGAAACCAGAAAGAACCATATAGATGCTAAGAAGTATTATTATAACAAACCCCAGTGGCTTGTCTGGTTAATTTCCTTGCTAAGTCAGACAAAAGGAGAAACTGAATTGGATTTGTAGGATGGGTATGACTGTTTTGAGTCAGCTGTGCCATGGTGACTTCAGATTGCTTATAGTACTTGCCAGAGTGATTTTTCCCCTGAAGACAAGAAGGATTTAAATTAAATTGCATTCTTTCATCCTTTGACTATGGAAAAGATCTAATACTTTTTCCTAACCCCAGATTTTATTTGACACCATCCTCTGTTTTACGGTCAGTGAGAATTTATTCAGTACCCACATACTGAATATATGTAATGAGAGATGGAAAACCTTCACTTTGTTAAACAAGCTTCTCTATTCAGTCTATTGCTGGTAAGTGTTATGCCCCAAAAAGGGCCTCCCTGGTGGAGGCTCCGGGTAAAGAATTGTCTGAAATGCAGGAGACCCAGGTTTGATCCCTAGGTCAGTAAAGATCCCCTGGAGAAGGGAATGGCAACCCACTCCAGTATTCTTGCTTGGAAAATCCCATGGACAGAGGAGCTTGGCAGGCTATAGTCCATGAGATTGCAAAGAGTCGGACATGAGTTAGAAACTGAGTACACATGCACCCACACATGCCCTAAGATTGACACCAAGTTGAAAAAAAAAATACAACCATGCTTTATGGGAAGTCACAGTCTAGCTGGGTAGCTGGACCCATACACAGACAGTGAGAATGCAAGGGATGCATGAGTGGTATCACCTAAACACAAACATCTTCCAAGCATGAACTTCCTAAAATAAAGACACACTCTAACCCAGGAGAGGGAATAAATTGCATGTAGTAAGAAAGGCAGCCCTTGGGAAAGACCCTGATGCTGGGAGGGACTGGGGGCAGGAGGAGAAGGGGACGACAGAGGATGAGATGGCTGGATGGCATCACTGACTAGATGGGCATGAGTTTGGGTAAACTCCAGGAGTTGGTGATGGACACGGATGCCTGGAGTGCTGTGATTCATGGGGTCGCAAAGAGTCGGACACGACTGAGCGACTGAACTGAACTGAACTGATAGTTATAAAATTGGCTATGTTCCCCTTATTGTACAATATATCCTTGTAGCTTATTTTATACATAATTATTTGTATCTCTGAAGCCCCCCTCTATGTTGCCTCTGCCCACTTCTCTCTCCCCATTGATAGCCACTAGATTTGTCCTCTATGAAGAGTCTCCTTCTTTTATTTTAGATTTGCTAGTGTGTTGTAAATGAGTCAACTCTTCGCATGAGGTGGCCAAAGTATTGGAGTTTCAGCCTCAGCATTAGTCCTTCCAATGAACATCCAGGATTGATCTCCTTTAGGATGGACTGGTTGGACCTCCTTGTAGTCCAAGGGACTCTCAAGAGTCTTCTCCAACACCACAGTTCAAAAGCATCAATTCTTCAGCTATCAGTTCTCTTCACAGTCCAACTCTCACATCCATACATGACCACTGGCAAAACCATAGCCTTGACTAGATGGACCTTTGTTGGCAAAGTAATGTCTCTGCTTTTGAATACGGTATCTAGGTTGGTCATAACTTTCCTTCCAAGGAGTAAGCGTCTTTTAATTTCATGGCTGCAGTCACCATCTGCAGTGATTTTGGAGCCTCAAAAAATAAAGTCTGACACTGTTTCCACTGTTTCCCCATCTATTTCCCATGAAGTGATGGGACAAGATGCCATGATCTTTGTTTTCTGAATGTTGAGCTTTAAGCCAACTTTTTTTTTTTTTAAGCCAACTTTTTCGCTCTCCTCTTTTACCTTCATCAAGAGGCTCTTTAGTTCCTCTTCACTTTCTGCCATAAGGGTGGTGTCATCTGCATATCTGAGGTTATTGACATTTCTCCCGGCAATCTTGATTCCAGTTTGTGCTTCCTCCAGCCCAGCGTTTCTCATGATGTACTCTGCATAGAAGTATACAGCCTTGACATACTCCTTTTCCTATTTGGAATCAGTCTGTTGCTCCATGTCCAGTTCTAACTGTTGCTTCCTGACCTGCATAACTATAAATGGCATATAAACTTAAAAAATTCCAAATAACCATATTGTATATCTGTAAATTATATATTATACAACAACTATGTTAAATTTTTTTTAAAAATTCTTTAAAAATAAAAACACAGCCATGCTCTTCCCAGGCTTCCCCCATGACTCAGGTGTGAAAAATCTGCCTGCATTGCAGAAGACCCAGATTCAATCCCTGAGTCAGGAAAATTTCCTGGAGAAGCAAATGGCAACCCACTCCAGTATTCTTGCCTGGGAAATCCCATGGACAGAGGAGCTTGGAGGGCTACAGTCCATGGAGTCGCAAAAGAGTTGGACACAACTGACAGACTAAACAACAAAAACAAGAACATGCTCCTCCCATCTAAATCATGGTCTTCAGGATAAAGTACAAACCTTAATATGGTTTAAGTGAACTTCATAATCTGGCCCCTGGTTAGCATCCAGCACCATCTTGACCTTCTCTCACCTCACACCAAACAGTCAAGTGACCCTTATCATTCAGTTCCAGTTTACCAAATCCACTGAGCTCTCTGTCACCTCCCTAGCACAAGGTATTCCCTTAGCCAGAAAAACATTTCCCCCAGTGTTCCCTCCTTCATTTCTCCCCAGCTCCTCCCCATTTGTCTAGTTTCTGCCTCAGTCCCAAAGTCTATATGGGATATCCCAATGGGCATATTTCAGTTTACAGTCACATCCTCCAGGAACCTTCCCTGATGGCTTCAGGTCATTGTTATGTGACTCTTTATGAACTTGAATTTCTCCATTCTTAGCTGTTACTGTGCAGTATTATGATGCCTGTCCTCTTGTATTTTGCACTAAGCTGTTAGCTCAAGGGTGGCAGCATATGTTGCTGACACAGCACCAGCATAGCAAGCGCACGATAAATATTATGTGAGTGGATGAATGAGTGAGTATATAGTTGAAGAGTCTACCCAGAGCTGCAAAGTGCATCACGTAGCTACAAGAATATTAACCCCATTCTGTTTCATTTCTCTAAGACTATTTTCATCTCAACTAAATTATGTCTGGGGTCTGTCTCTGGTGCTCAGATGGTAAAAGAATCTTCCTGCAATGTGGGAGACCGGGCTTCAATCCCTGAGTCAGAAAGATCCCCTGGAGAAAGAAATGGCAACCCACTCCAATATTCTTGCCTGGAGAATTCCATGGAGAGAGGAGCCTGGTGGACTACAGTCCATGGGGTCAGACAGTCAGACATGACTGAGTGACTAACAAATTATGTCTAAAGCTAGGATCTATAGCTAAGATCGCTTTCTTATACTATATCTCCTTAACAAGTATATATTGTTTACACAATAATGGGGTTTCTAGTTTTTATGCAGTGCTATTGTAACAAAAATACCAACCTCAAGTGACGTTAAAGTCTTAGTGTACTTTTAATTATAACCTTAAATTGAGTTTCTGTATAGTCCATATCATTCATAAAGGGGAAACAGATTTATTGGCATGTTTGATACAATACCCAAATCAAATAAGATGTTTTTCAAAAATTTTAATGCATGCTGTCAATTTTAATTTTCCCTGAAAATCCATTTTGACATTGATCCAAACCCATTCTGTAAAAATGGTATTTTACTGCATATAATTATGTACTTCATGTTGCTCTACAGCTGTTCTCTGGTACTTTCATCAATCAATCAACCACACTTATTGAGTGCCTGCTAGGGGATTGCTCAGCACTAAGATGGGAGCTAAGGGGGGAAGAGAGAAAAAGTATAATTAATCTGCTTCCTGGCCTCAGGCAGTGTGTAATCTAGTTAAGCAATTGACTGACAAGCACAAACTGATTTTAAAATTCAAAATAATTATGGAACAGGTGCAAATATCTATCCACAAGCTTAGGGAAAAATGAAATGTATTTTTCTTTACTTCTTTCCTGCTCCAAGTGTGGCTTGAGAATCCACAGCACCAGCAACCACGAGAAGTTTGTTTAGAATACAGATTCTCATAGAAATTACACTCCAATAGAAAAAAAAAGAAGAAATATGATGGACCCAAATTAGGAACTTAAAATTTTCTAGTAGTACCAATAAAAGTTGAAATAAAACAAGGAAAATTCAATTACATATTTTCCTTATATAAATTATTTAGAGTATTATAATTTCTGCATATATTCATAATAAAATTATTATTGAGAAAAATTAATAAATTCAAATTCTCAGGCCTGGTCCTGGAACTACTGAATCAGAATCTGCATTTTAACTGGGCCCCCAGGTCATCAGGATGCTGAGAGAATCAATTCCTAGGCAGGTTGATAAGAAGTCCAGGGGTCCCCAAGGAGAGAGGGGTCTGGAATTCTCAAGGAGGAGGAAAGGACAAACTTTTTTTCCTCTACATTCCTTAGGATTATATAACAATAATGTATCCTGCTTGAGGACATTTTCTGGAAAAAAACCTTCTGGCTAATCCTGTAATCTTAACATGTAAATTATGGGAGTGGGTCTAGTAAGATCTTTACAACCTCCAGACATTCTTTTGATTCATTGTAATAAATAATTAAAAAGTATATAACTCCACTGCTAACACAGCAAGAGGGTACTCTTTCTGCCCCCTTCTGATGTCTATGTCAGAAGGTTTCTCTATCTCTTTTATACTTTAATAAAACTTTATTACACAAAGGCTCTGAGAGATCAAGCCTTGTCTCTGGCCCCAGATTGAATTCACCTCCAGAGGCCAAGAATCCTGGAGTCTTTTGTGGTTCAGCAACAACCTTTCAATGCATGGTAAAGCTTTTGAAGCACTGGTCTGGTAGATTATTTTTCAAAGGAGTCCACAAATGACCTGCATTAGATCACCATGGGGCACTAGTTAAAAATGCAAGTTCAGCCAAGACCTATAAAATCATAATTTCTGAGTATCAAACCCAGGAATATCCAGTTATAAAAAGCCTGTCAGGTGAGACATATACTATCTAACATTTGAAAATTTTTGCCACGCTGCCTATAAATGAGGGAGTTTTATCTAATTATGGAATTTAAATTGCTTTTCAATAAAACCATACAAATAGGGTCTAAACATTGAAAAATGCACTTATACATTTTGATGGAGAAGAAAAGATTTATCTGATATGTGTTAGATTGATCACAAAAATACAAAATGCTTACATTTCCAAAATATTTTAGAATTATATTCCAGTGTAGTTCAACTAAGTTCAACAAACATTTATTTAGCATCTGCTATGGATAAATATTGGAGAAGGCAATGGCACCCGACTCCAGTACTCTTGACTGGAAACTCCCATGGGTGGAGGAGCCTGGTTGGCTGCAGTCTATGGGGTCACTAAGAGCTGGACATGACTGAGCAAATTCACTTTCACTTTTCTCTTTCATGCATTGAAGAAGGAAATGGCAACCCACTCCAGTGTTCTTGCCTGGAGAATCCCAGGGGCAGGGGAGCCTGGTGGCCTGCCGTCTATGGGGTCTCACAGAGTCGGACACGACTGAAGTGACTGAGCAGAAGCAACAGCAGCATGGACAAATATTACATCATTGCTAGAATAATTAACTGAATGTACATTTATTAATTTTCTATTGTGTGTCAGGGGTTGCATTGGGAGAACAGCGATGTAATATGATATGGACTCATTTATCAAGGAAAACCAGTGAAGGAACATTGTGGAGTTACAGTTTTTCTTAGAAGTATGTGTGTGCATGTGTGTGTGCTCAGTCACTCAGTCGTGTCCAACTCCTTGAGACTCCATGGACTATAGCCTGCCAGGCTCCTTTCTCCATGGGACTTCCAGGCAAGAATTCTGAAGTAGGTTGCCATTTCCTTCTCCAGGGGATCTTCGGAACCCGGGGACCAAACCAAAGCCTCCTGTGTCTCCTGCATTTCAGGCAGATTCTTTACTGCTGAGCCATCATGGAAGCCCTTGCTCAGAAGTATCTCACCTTAAAAAGGAAAGAGTAGAAAGAAGCTTGTCTGTGGGAATCTCTTAAAGAATATGGTTAATGACTATTTTACCTTAGTAGAAGTATATATCATATGGAATATGTTTTTATAGTTCAAATGTATCAGATTAGGTAAAATTTCATACTTATCATTGAGACTAGAACACAAATATTTCAGATTTTGTTATTAATCATCTTTGTTACATAATTATATCAAGCAGAATAGGCTATTATTCTGCACTAACAAACAACTCCAAAATCTTTGTGGTTTAAAAACAAGTTTATTTTTGTTCATGCTTTATGTGAATTATATTTGACCAAAAGGGCCCTTTGTGGTAGTTACTCAGGGATTGGGGCTGATGAAGGCTTCATCTTGACACAGGCTTCCCTGATTAAAGATCAGGGAAAAGAGGATATAATGGACAAACATGCTGACTCTCAAAGCTTCTGCCAGGAGGTGATGCATCTCACTGCAGCTCTCTTTTCATTGGCTAAAACAAGTTAGATCACTGCCCAAGCGCAACAGAATGGGGATGTATTGGGTTGGCCAAAAATTCACCTGGGTTTTTCCATAACATCTTACAGAAAAATCCGAATGAATTTCTTGGCCAACCCAGTATCATCCTTTTGCCTGGGGAGGCACCAAATATTTATACAGTCTATCACAGTAAACAGATAAAACGCTCAATAGAATGATAACTAAGTCAATCAGACTTCAGATCCAGGTTCAAATAGTGAAATCTATAGTTTAGCCAGAAGCAGGGGAAGGGGAAGAAAAAATAACAGGGAAAATCCACATACTGTTTCCAAACTGAACTTGGGTCTACTCACCTGACATGGAGGAAAGCCAGTCTACTAACATCAGGTTGAGGTGAAGCAAAGTAAGTATCTATTGCAAGTCAAAGCAAGGAGAAGAGGAAGCTCATGCTTAAAAGACCCGAATTCTCCAATGACTTGCAGGAAAGGGTTTTTTAAGACAGTGTAAAGGAGAAAGAGGGTTGTGAGGTACGTGATCAGCTCTTGCTCTTCTCTAATTGGTTGATGGTGAGGTGACCGGGTGATGTTTCAAGAAACTCATTCATCAACCTTCTGGTTCCAACCAGTCTGGGGTCTACATTCTGGTGATCAGCATGCAGTTAACTTCCTCCACCTGGTAAGGGGTTTAATCTCTGCCAAACAACCCAAGGATATGTCTCAGGATACTATCCACAGTCCTTGAGGAGGAATTAGAAGGCTCTGACTTTGTTTTATGACTAGGTTATCAGCATTGTGTCTTTCTTGACTGCTTTTCTTTGTTTCTGCATTTTCTCACTTCTCTGGTTAAATTTATCCTTTGGAACTTGGGAAAGGCCCAGGAGGCCAAAGTTTTTTTTGCAAACAAGAGGCAGAGGACACAGGGAGAGGTGGCCCTGTCCCTAGGAAGGCCCTGCAGAATCCTGCTCAGTTTCAAGACAAGGAATGGAACTGCGGTGGTATACACCTAATTTTTTCAGTAAATGCCCTGAGATTCAATGTGGTCCTTCTGAATTTCTTCTTCAAATGAGCTATACCCAGCAGTATTCAAGTCATTGTCTGGAGAAGTCATTAATTCTTTTCCATGCCAACCATTTTACTGCCAAAGGTAAATGCTTTAATCTTGAAAGCATCAAGTTTGGCATCCAGAGGTGGGAGAGATCCACTAGCTGGGAGGTTCATTTTTTTTCTCCTTTTCCCATCCTCTTTTCTTTATTTAAGTGTTAGGAACGCTTTATTCCACTGGTTTATGCAGGTTAGGGAAGAGTGGGATAATCCATTTCCCACAACTTTAATTCCTTCATCAAATAAACAGAGGTTTTCTATATATCTTAAACAAATATTACAACACATTTGCCAAGAACTGCTGTTAGAGATGTAAAGGTAATGCTGAAAAACATTGGGTAAATGGGTAAAATATGTTTTGTGCTTTCAAGTGTCCCACAGTCTCATATTATATAAGGATGTTCAAAGATAGAAAAATTCAAAAATTTTCAGAGCAGAGTGTCTAAATACTGAAGAAGTAGAAATCAAGGCAGAAAATGTAAAATGACCAAGTTGTCTGGTCAGGCACATAATGGACAGATATGACCCACAAATTAAAGAAAAACAATCTGGGGGTGGTGTGCAGTCAACAGAGTCACAGGGACGAGGCAGAAAGATATTGCATTAGGCTGGATTGGGAGGGGCTGGCAGAAGTAGAATTTAAAAGATCTGTTGACTGATGGAAGGTACAGGAGGTCAGAAGAGAAGTCAAGATTGACCACCAATCTTGTTCTCTCCCTATAGGAAGCCCCTGCCTGTTTGGGAATATCTACTGGCAGACAAGAAGCACCAGAATTCAGGAAGTCCACCTAAATATGAAACCACCATGTAAGTAGGACTGTACAGTTTCCCTCAGGGTTTTGTCCTAATGAGAAGAGTGAATATAACCAGGTTACAAAGGTTAGTCATTGCTTCTGCAATTGAAGTTATGTCAGGTCGTAGCTCTCAGACCACTCACCTGACCTTTCATGTTTCAGGGATTCTCCCTTGGATTTGTCAAAATACGGCTTCCCGTATTTTGCTACTTCTTTTGCTACTTATTTTCTTGCCAATGACAATCCATTCTTATGTCAATGGCATTATCTCTTTTCATTCTGTTACTCTTGGACAGGGGAGCAAACTTCTGTTTCCATGGTAACAGAGATGGTTAGACTTTATTGTGTTTCCTTCATCTGAGAGAAGAGATGGTTAGAGTGGGTTGGGTTGATGAGATCTTCTGAGACCACGAGAGTCCAATATTAGAGCTACAAGTGCCCATTTGGCTCCTTATGATCAGGTAAGGGCCATGGGGACTGTGACGGGAAACCTTCAAGTTCATTAAGAAGATATACTTGGTCTTTTTCTCCAAAAGCCTCTTCCCAAAGTAATAGTCATAAAGTTCCTCCCATCGATATGTGTCACTAAAAATGGAGAGAAGGAAGGTAACAATGATGGAACAAATGATGTAAGGAGATGGGCAAAAAAAGTGAGGGAAGGAAAGGGAATAGTGAGAAGATAGGAATAGGTAAGTAGGAGGAGTTGATCTATTGAGAAGGAAAGTTGTGGAAGTGGATTAAGACATTAGAAAAGTAGCATTTCTGATGGGCAGTAGTGATGCAGAGGCATTTAGTAAGGCACAAGTGCTCTTCATGAATCTGAGGACCAAGTGGCAGGACAGAGCAGGGATCTGTTATAGATTCTTTTATCTTCTCTCTCAGATCCTGGTGAGACAAATAGTCCTTGGTGTGGAATCAGTGTGACACAAATGAGAGCCTAGGTGAACAGTGCTTTTCAGAAATGTGCATACTGCTGCTTCTAACTTCACCCAGACACCCATAAATATATTGGTGAATCAACTATGTGAGGGTTTTGTGATGTTGAATTGTGAGTTGGAGGGGGAGGGATTTGAAGACTACTGCATGGAGGTGAACTCCCTAAAGACATGGTCGGTTGCTGAGGCTATATGCTTCTGGTTATGAAGAGCACCATTTGTATTGATAAAATTTGTAGATTACTTTTAGGGTTGTTTTCTTTTTTCTCTCCTAATCACCCCACTAAGGGACAGTGTAAAATGGGTGGAGGATTAATGTATGAGAATTTCACGTACTATTTTAAAGAAGGTGAAAGCTGTTCTCTTGTTCCCCTTTTAATGCTGATTTAAATAGGGTCAGTGTCATTCCACAGCCCTACAAGAGGCCCCTAACACTTCTTAGGTACACAAATCCCATGAGAAGAAAGGGTGAGAGGGAAACAGACCATCATAAAGGTATTATAGAAACCCCAATGCAAGAACTGTGATTGCCAAAAAAAAATGTTTTTTTCATCTTCAACTCTGGAATCTCTATATCTTTCATGAGAAAACTAATCCCACAATTTATGATGCATTTATGTCTCATTTACACTTAATTTATCAAAGCCACATTTTTCAGATAATTCTAAGATAACAGACGGATGACAGGCTTCTTTATTAAGCCAGTTTAAGGGGTAATTCTTGAAAGTGAAAAAAATAGACTTTACCCAAACTTACTAGAATTTGTTCTTGAGTTGGATTCAACTCCGAGTATTTCACAGCTTGGAAGATTTCAAACATGAAACAACCTGCTCTCCAATCTAATTATCAAGCTAAGCTTTCATTGACAAGGTATATTTTATTTATCAGACACTTATGTCATCAAGGGTTTTAACCAACTCTATATTGGGCAAGACCTGGCTACCTTCCAATTTATAATGTGCCATCTGATCACTTCGGAGCCACGGGGCCAGCAATTATCCAAGTCATCTATACTGACACAATAAAAACAGATTAGCCTTCTAAAACAAATGGATTTACAATTAGGTCATTAAGAAGATGGCCACCCTTCTAACCCCTTTTCTCCATCTCTGTCAGAAAGAAGGCCAAATAGGTCTGCTCATTTCCCACTATATTTCCCCTAACCCCTAAGGTATTTGGTGAGTGAAAAACCTATAAACTTTTCCTAATGCTTTTTATCTTCTGCTATTCTCCTCCATCCTGCCGCAGGTCATTTAAATAAATGTTTGCTGCTTGAATTCATTTGTCCTGGTGGCAGTGATTAATGTACCTGCTTGGTTTAATTTTATATGCATTTTATATCACCCATTGTGCATTTTCAGACTTATTAAATAAGTGCTCAATCTTTTTACATAGTCAGTAAGCATTTTATTTATATAATGTTTGTGTGTATATATCTGATTTTAAAAAGCATTTTCTTTTCCTTTGAAAATATAAATACCTATATCCTTAACCACCAGGGTTATGTTTGTTTTCTAATGCACGTGCTACAATGCAAAGTGAAGACAAAGCTCTAAAGTTAATAATCAGCTTCATTCATTTAAAACAAAACAGCTTCAAATTTAACTCCTTATTGACAACACTTTAAGTAGATTTCTTAATCACTTACCCAGAAGCAAATATCTACACTTTTCTTAACAAATGACTGGGTTAGAGGACTTTATAATATGGTTTATAGGCAGGATTTTACATGATTTTTATAAACTCAGTTTCATTAATGTGAAAAGTCCCATTTTGATTTTATGTGCATGCTTGGTCACTTGAGTCATGTCCAACTCTTTGCAACCCTCTGGACTGTAGCTTTTCAGGCTCCTTTGTCCATGGGATTCTCCAGACAAGAATACTGGCTTTCCCAGGTGGATCAGTGGGTAAAGAATCCGCCTGCAATGTAGGAGACATAAGAGACGCCAGTTCAATCCCTGTTATGGAAGATTCCTTGGAGGAGGGCATGGCAACCCACTCCAGTTCCATCACCAGGTGTGCAAAGAATTTTGCTAGACCTAGTGTATTAAATCACTAATTTCAAAACTTCTTTATTCTGTCTTCAGTACATTAAAGGTAATATTTTCTCCTCTATACCTGCTCCTACAGTTTGAATATGATGCCACTAAAGAGCACTAAAAGCCAGAGAGTGTTACCAGTGGATAATTATGACTAAATGTACATACAAAATGCACACAAGCACATACATACACATACACACAATACTAAGAGGTTAAACAAAAGCATTTGATTGAAAGATAATGCTCATCTAGACCAATATTTTCAACCAGGATCTTTAAAATCCCCAACTTATTCAAACATTCTGGAACATTCTGCAAACTTTTGGTATAAATTTTGATATATTTTAAACTCACTTTAAAACTATAACTAAAAAAGCAATAACCCCACTCAAAATTGCTGCAGTAATACATTTTGCCAGTTGGAGGCGATCTGCGTACTAACTAGGATGGTTAGGTTAATTGAATTTTGTGCCAATCTAAAAATTAATTTTCTTCTGCCACATCAGCATATATGTCATATAACTTTGAGGTAGTAATTCTGTGAAGTTTTGTTCATTTGTTTATTTGTTTGACTTTTTAAAATTCAAATTTGAACATGTCTATATCTATAGAAGATAGTTCTTACTAGCATAGACTCTGGCCATGGCATAAAATTTAGTTAGACAATAACAAACAATATTATTAAAGTTCACATTTATTCAGCAACTTACTATGTAACACACAACACTTTAAGTTCCTTGCACAATCTATCTGGTTTAATGCACACACAACCCTATAAACTAGCTACTACTATTAACAAAATATTGAATAAATGAGGAAACTAAGGCACAGAGAGGTAAGTAAGCTGTCCCAAATCATGTAAGTAGTAGTCAGAAGAGCTTCCCAAGTGGAACTAGTGGTAAAGAACCTACCTGCCAATGCAGGAGACATAAGAGATATGTGTTCAATCCCTGGGTCAGGAAGATCTCCTGGAGGAGGGCATGGCAACCCACTCCAGTATTCTTGCCTGGAAACTCCCATGGCCAGAGGATCCTGGTGAGCTACAGTCGATGGGGTCACAAGGAATCGAACACAGTTGAAGTGACTGAGCAGCAGCAGTAGGCAAAAGTGGTGAGTTCTTAACCTAGGGGTGTGTGTGTGTTAGTTGCTCAGTTGTGTCTGACTCTTTGGGAGCCCGTGGACTGTAGTCTGCCAGGCTTCTCTATCCATAGAATTCTCCAGGAAAGAATATTGGAGTGGGTTGTCATTTCTTCTCCAGGGGATCTTCCTGATGTAGGAATTGAACTCAGGTCTCCTGCCTTTCAGGCAGATTCTTTACCATCTGAGCCACCAGAGAAGCCCTCTCAACCTAGTTGGTCAGGTTTCAATGCCCATACAGATTGCATTTAATGCCCATACCCAACTGTTTCTCATACTTTTTTGTTTTAAATGAGACTTCTGAGACATACGAATATATCCACATCTGTCTAATCATGGGAAATGCTGATATTTATAGTCTATGAGATAAAATTCTCTTTCATTTGTTAATGTAACTCTGCTAAGTCATTCACGCTTGCAATTATTTGCCTGCCCAATAAATCTTGATAAGAATATATGCTAGGTACTGGTAAAATAGAAAACACACTTCTTGCCCTCAAGTTCACAGTCTCATCTGTGAGACAATTGAGTCCAGATAATAAAAATACTCTAATTGGTATGATAGACTGAAACAAAATTCTGTGGGAACAGATAAGAAGGATATCTCACAGATGGGAAAATAAAAGACTTCCCAGGAGTGATGGCTGAGCTGATCTTTAAGGATGCTTTGACATCAATGAAATCAGTCCTGAAAATTCATTGGAAGGACTGCTGCTGAAGCTGAAACCAATATTTTGGCCACCTAATGCAAAGAACTGACTCATTGGAAAAGACCCTGATACTGGGGAAAGTTGAAGGGAGGAAAAAGGGATGACAGAGGATGAGATGATTGGATGGCATTACCAACTTGATGGATATGAGTTCGAGCAAGCTCCGGAAGTTGGTGATGGGCAGGGAAGCCTGGTGTGCTGCAGTCCATGGGGTCACAAAAAGTCAGACATGACTGAGCAACTGAAATGAACTGTCAATGAATCAAGCAAAGGTGGGAAAGCCATTCCAGATAGGGCCATTAGTGGGGAATTTCAAGTAAATAACTCAGTATGGCTAGAGTTCAGGGTTTAGTGAGGGCAATAAGGTGGAGATTTTGAAAAATGAACTTGGATAACCAAGTTGGATGAAATTAAAGAGGGCTGTGTGTGCTATGAAAGTAGCTTGGGTGCTGGTATGAAAGGAATGAGAAGAGTCCTTGCAGATTTTAAGCAAAATAGTGACCTTGTAAGCTTGCGGAAATGAATTGAAAGGGGAGCAGGGAATGGATGAGGAAGGCCACAGATAGAATCCATGTGAGAAATGAAGTAAAGGAAATGGTAATTCCAGTGATGATAAGGGGAGGCTGGATTAGATGAACGTCTCTCCTATGGACTGAGAGAAACATGTTCTCTGGCTGTGGAGGACTGAGATGTGAATCTGAGATTCCTGGCAACTTTGTCCTCTAACCTAAGAAGAGGCCAGTCTACACTAGAAGATAACGACACCAATATTCAGAAAGAAACAGAAGTGAGTAATCCTTGTTCAAATGCTACTAGCAAATTCCTCTTTGCAGTTTTTTTTTTTTTCTATTTTCATTTGCAATAAAGTGTCCTTGAATAATACAAGCAGAAAAAACTGAGCAAGTGGTCTTAAACCAAGGATTACAATAAAAAGTTGACACTGTGGGAACCTCAATGTATGACTTCCTCAACTCTTCACTCTTGTTATTTATTTGGTAAATTTCAGTTGTCGATATATGAAAATAGTCAAAGGGAGTTTCATCAGAGATAATGTCTTTGCCTTGTCCCTTTCCCCACAGTTTCCAAAGTCAATGACATATTCATTCATTTATTCTGCACTTGTTTACTGAGTATAGTATCTACTGGAATAGTATCTACTATTCCAGGCACAGAGGATAAAACAGTAAAAAAAGGAAGTCCAGTGTTCATGGAGCTTACATTTTAATAGAGATGTATAATAATGTAACAAGAAAGTGGAATGAAGCTAGGGACTTTCCCATATGAAAAATAGTTTATTTTCAGGTTTATGTTCTTGTGTTACTCCAGTAAGCTTGATTTTGCCTCAAACAATGCCTAGTATTTTAACTACTCACTTCTGATCCTAATGCTGGGAAAGCTTGAAGGCAGGAGAAGGGGATGGCAGGGGATAAGATGGTTGGATGGCATCACAGACTCAATGGACATGAGTTTGAGCAAACTCCTAGAAATGGTGAAGGAAGGGAAGCCTGGTGTGATGCAGTCAAAGGGGTCGCAAAGAGTCAGACACAACTCAACAACAATAACAACAAATGTAGAAGTATCCATGGCAATATAAAAAATAATGGACATGGTTATGTTCCAATAAAACTTTATTAACAAGAATA
>NW_011494931.1:997539-1013297 GCF_000754665.1 Bison bison bison
AGGTGGGTTAGGTTTGGCCTGTGAATTGTAGTTTGCCAACCCCTTGACTGGATCATAGGATTTCCAAATCTAGGAGACTTTATGTAACAAACTACACAACCTAAAAGATCAAATGGGTTCCCCAGTGGCTCAGTGGTAAAGAACCCACCTGCCCATGCAGGAGACACCAATTCGATCCCTGCATCAGGAAGATCCCCTGAACAAGGAAATATTAACCCACTCCAGTATTCTTGCTTGGGGAATCCCAAGGACAGAGGAGTCTGGCTGGGCTACAGTCCATGGTGTCATTAAAGAGTCAGACATGACTTAGCCACTAAACATCACCAAAGGATCAAATACTTTTTTGCCAGAAGTTTTTGGCTGACTTCCAGAAGGAGCTGTTTAACTTCTGTTGCTGCTGTTTAGTCACTAAGTCATGTCCAGCTCTTTGAGACCCCATGGACTGTAGCCCATCCAGGCTCTTCTGTGCATGGGATTTCCCAGGCAAGAATACTAGAATGGGTTGCCATTTCCTTCTCCAGGGGATCTTCCCCACCCAGGAATCAAACTGGCATCTCCTGCATTGGCAGGCATATTCTTTACTGCTGAGCCATTGGGAAGCCTTCTGTTGAACTTTAAGGACAGTTAAATGAAGAAAAAGAAAGCAAACTGTGAGTTAAACCAAAGTGAAAATATATCATAAATCCTTATATGCTCTAAATATGGCTTGAGATTATACTGTAAATCCCAAAAGTACTAACAAGGTGGGGATCATAAACATGCATGCATGCTCAGTCACTCAGTCGTGTTTGACTCTGTGTGATCCTGTGGACTGTAGCCCAGCCAGGCTCCTCTATCCATGGGATTCTCCAGGCAAGAATACTGGGAAGGGTTGCCATGCTCACCTACAGGGGATCTTCCCAACCCAGAGACAGAATGGAGTTTCTTATGTCTCCTACAGTGGCAGGCGGGTTCTTTACCACTAGCACCACTTGGGAAGCCTTTTTTTTTTTCTCTTAAAACTATTATATAATCTATGGTATTGTTTTACTATAGATAGCATCTAAGAATTGAGGAGAAGGAACTGGCAACCCACTCCAGTATTCTTGCCTGGAGAATCCCAGGGACAGAGGAGCCTTGTGGGCTACCCTCTATGGAGTCACACAGAGTGGGACACAACTGAAGTGACTTAGCAGCAGCAGCAGCAAGAATTGAGGAAACATAGTATTCCTTTCATGAGTAAGTTTGTTTCAACAGAAATTGTGTAAAAGTAGAATTAAAGCTTAGGGATGTATTTGGGTTTATCCAGTTCTGTTTAAAAGAGAGTATACTCTGACAGGGAGAAGGCAATGGCACCCCACTCCAGTACTCTTGCCTGGAAAATCCCATGGGCGGCTGCAGTCCATGGGGTTGCTAAGAGTCGGACACGGCTGAGCGACTTCACTTTCACTTTTCATTTCATGCATTGGAGAAGGAAACGGCAACCCACTCCAGTACTCTTGCCTGGAGAATCCCAGGGATGGGGGAGCCTGATTGGCTTCCATCTATGGGATTGCACAGATTCAGACACAACTGAAGCGACTTAGCAGTAGCAGTAACAGCATACTCTGACAGACATGAGTATTTCAGTGCCTGTTATAGTAAACACAGTAATGGGCAAATATTTTTCAAGTTTGATTAAAATAGTCTATAATAATAGAAAAATCAAAAATAATTAGCAACTTTCTTTTATCATATTTGATGTTCATCCAACTACCTACTAATTATTCATATGATTTTCTAGGTACTAGGACAACGGAAACAGATCATGCTCACATGAACTTCATTAATAATATCTACTGCTTATTGACTGACTCTACTTGCACAAAATGCACTTTATATAAATTGTCATGACAATTTCATGGAATGGGACAATTATCTTCATTTCATATTGAATAGGTGGGGAAACCAAGACTTATGGAATTATGTAAATTTATAGGAGAAGGCAATGGCACCCCACTCCAGTACTCTTGCCTGGAAAATTCCATGGACGGAGCAGCCTGGTAGGCTGCAGTCCATGGGGTTGCTAAGAGTCGGACACGACTGAGTGACTTCCCTTTCACTTTTCCCTTTTCATGCGTTGGAGAAGGAAATGGCAACCCACTCCAGTGTTCTTGCCTGGAGAATCCCAGGGACAGGGGAGCCTGGTGGGCTGCCGTCTATGGGGTCGCACAGAGTCGGACAGGAATGAAGCGACTTAGCAGCAGCAGCATACAACTAGTAAGTAGTGGATCTTAATTTAAGTTCAAGATTGATTGATCCTAATACCCACGCTATTAACCTCTGATTATTCTTGCCACTGGAAAGAAATAACCACCCACTGAAAACTATTAAATGGTCCTTCTGGGTAGTAAACTCAGTTCTGTTGAGATGAATTAGTTGCAGTTGCTAAACTATATAGGTAGGAACAGATCTTTGAATGCCAGTGGTTCCAATGTGATAAGTGCCCCAAAATGACCCACTCATACTTTATTTTAAGCCATTATTCTGACAGTTCAACTGCACCATTACAGTAGTTAATTTTGATAACATTCCTAAAAATAAATAAATATACGGTATAAATAAGCACAAATTCTAGAGCCAAACTTCCTGGGCTTGTATCCCCACTTACCAGCTGTGTGGCCTTGGACTGGTTACTTAAGCCTGAATTTACTCACCTATAAAATGGAGATTCTATTTGGATCTGCCTCATAACGTTATAGAAATGATTAAATGAGATAATCTATGTAAAGCACTTAATATGGCACTTAGAACACAGTAAATGAGTAACAATTCATATCTTTTTTAAAAAAGCCATGACTCAGATAATTGATTGGCAGTGTTCAAAAACAATCCTCTTAATGTCTCCCTCTGCCATACTGAAGCCAAAATGATTGACTGCTTTGCTTTGAGAAACAAATCCACATCTGTAGCAGAGTACATTTAAGGTAAAAGTTCCAGTTTTTCAAAGGTCCCTCAATTCCCCCTTGACATGTCTACTAAATTTTAGATGACATAGTAAAATGCAAGGTGTCCTTTCTGAATGGCATTTCAAACATGAAGCCCAAAATTAGAGATTGGATCAGCCAACCCAGTTTCTGCCCACTTAATGGGGTAGTCAGTTCTGTCCTAAGGCTCACTACAAAATTATCACTAGCAAAATTATTTCAATGTGTTAGAAGCTGTCCTTCTGGACTGCTTGCATCAGTCATGGAAATCATATGATGAACTACCTAGCTGAGGTCAGGCAAACAGTGTTCTGAAATTTAGTCATGACACTTAAAGACTGACTGGGAAGAGGCTGCCATTCATACCACGTCAACTCCGCTTCCTCAGATCAGCTTACTCCAAGCAAGCCACACAGCAGCTCTATTATACAGGCAGATGAATGTTTGTGAAAATGTTAATAAAATGGCTGTTAGTTAAATCTGACAGCTTTGAGATTTGGGAGCCAGTCCTCTAGATAAATATGAAAGTAACTGGACAATTGCTCTAATCTGAACCTAGCCTTTATGTCTGATTCTGTGTCTGTTTCTGGCATTTTTCTAAGTATGTGCTTAGAAATAATAATTAGAATATATCGGCACTAGTGCAAGTGATGTGTCTTTCTTTCCTCTCAGGTATAATTCTGATTTTTAGAAACGAAGAGTTATGAATGCATTTTGCAAATGAAGAAACTGGAAAAAATGATGGAAGAGGACCATGTGGTATATGAAGGTATTATATTTTTTAGATTCCAACCATATAGCTTAAAGTTAATTTCAGTCCCTGAATGGACTATAATGCAAATATTACTACAGATAAAAATTGCAAAATCAAATAATTACCTTGTCAAAAACTAAAATTAAAAAAAAAAACGTTTTAGGGCTTCTTTTTCACTTCTGAAAATATCTATTAGTATGTAAGTTTATTATTATTACAAAGATGCTTTACTTCAACTGTTTTAAGGCTTTCTTTTTCTTTTTCTTAAATTGTAAATATTCTCTAGAGTATCAGTTACAAATAGATCAGTACACTCAATGTACTATAATAAGTACTAATGCAGTTTTTGCAACTTACAGCACTTTCTATGCTTCTGAAAGCATTTTTATGAATAATAGTATTGATCCCTAGACTAACATCATTTAAGGTCCAATTCAAATCTAATCTCTTCTACAGAACTGTCTCTAAAAGACTCCAGACTGAAAGACATCTAATGTCTTAAAGTACACATTTTCTGCCCATGCACTTGATTTTTATCTTTTATTTTCCATCACCTAATTAATGACTTAATTATCTGCTCATTTGTAATTATTCACCTCCTCATTCATCAATTCAATCTTTAATAAATGTGTCCTGAGTACATTCAATATATCCATCATTGTGCTGAAATCTGGGATATTAAATTACATAATAGTAATTGCTATATAATATAAAAACAGGACCAGAAGTCAGAAAACCTACCTCTGTTAAGAGGAGTAAAAGAAAGCATCACAGAGGAAAAGACACTGGGACTGGGACTTCCAGGATTGGATCCTGATAGTTTGCTAGGTGAGAAAGAGATCATTCCAGACCAAAGGATATGAAGAAATTATAAAATGGCAAGGAAGTTCAGAAAAGTGGATACATTTTCCCTGGTATTTCAACTCTCAGCCTGGATACATCATTTCCCAGTGGCCACTTTCTTCTGAGCATGGAGGCTTTCTCTGTTCACACTTGAATGGAAACACGGTCACACAAGTCCCTATTTGGAAAGGATCCTTCGAGGGAACTAGATAATCTTTCAATTATCAGAGTAATTAAATGCCCTGGGCTTCCTTTGTGGCTCAGCTGTAAAAATATCCGCCTACAACGCAGGAGACCTGGGTTCAATACCTGGCTTGGGAAGATCCCCTGGAGAAGGGAAATGCTATCCACTCCAGCATTCTGGCCTATCGAATCCCATGGACTGTATAGTTCATGGGATCACAAAAAGTCAGACACAACTGAGCGACTTTCACTTCACTTCACTTCACTTCTGAGTAAGACACCCTGTTGTGACAGAATACCTTTATTGGGAGGGTACAGAAAGAATGAATTGATCAATCTAATGCTCCTGGCATACAATTATAAAATCTGGCCCTCTGGAAAAGCATATGCTGTAGTTGTCAAGGCTAGATATTGCCCTTTTTTGTAAAGACGCACACGTGTGTGCATGCTCAGTCGCTCAGGGGTGTCTGACTGTTTGCAACCCAGTGGACTGTAGTTCACAAGGCTCCTATGTCCATGGAATTTTCCAGGCAAGAATACTGCAATGGGTTGCCATTTTTTTCTCCAGGGGATCTTCCCCACCCAGAGATCAAACCTGCATCTCCTGTGGCTCCTGCATTGGCAGGCGGATTCTTTACCACTGCACCACTTGGGAAACCCAAAGTTGCACATACTTTTATATAAAAAGACATCTTAGTCAAGCAGAACTGCGTGGATTGCCCATGTAGAAAGTTCTTGGTTTCACCACCTTCAGTTGGAAAGTTTATTTCCTCTTTTTTAGAATGAAGTATACTAACTATTCCTAAGTCTTTTGTAAATGTGTAGAGATCTTACCTCATGTTAGTAATTTTGCTCACTCCTGGATGGTACCAAAGTCTATAAAGTAAAGACTGGAATTAATGGTTAGTAACCTCAACAAAATAAACTGAGTTCATGAGGAAATCACAAACAAAATCCTACTGTGTGTGTGTAAAAACTAAGTGAATGGGAAAAATTCAATATGGAAAACTGGATTTCTGCTAACTTAATGTCAGGGTTGGAGTAATACAAGCATTTCCTTCATTAAGCTTCATCCTCATCAGATTCTAATTATTACCTGTCACAGGTAATTATTTTAGGTGTTACCTGTAGCTATGATAAGGCTTCCCAGGTGGCAGTAGTGTTTAAGAACTTGCCTACCAATGCAGGAAAGATGCGAGTTCTATCCCTGGGTCAGGAAGATCTCCTGGAGGAGGGTGTGACAACTCACTTCAGTATCCTTGCCTGGAGAATCCCATGGACAGAGGAGCCTGGCAGGCTATAGTCCATAGTGTTGCACAGGTGGCATGACTGAAAAGACTTAGCATATGTGCACATAGCTGTGATGATGGCTCTCTGTTTCTCAACTAGGTAAGTCATTTGGCAAAGGAATTTTTGAAGACTGGAAAACAAATTTAAGTGGAATTTCTTTTAAAGATCTTAAAAGTCACATTTCATTATCTCTTTGTCAACTTAACTTTTGTGACAGAAGAAACTGTGTTCTAAGAGAAGCAGCCCCAAGACAAAAAAGTGTGGTCAAGTGACTAAGGAAGTGCCTGGGAAAACTATGGAAGGGAATAGAAAAAAAAAAAATGAAGAGAAGGCAGGAAGGTGCCATCTCAGACTGCCTTAGTCAGGGCTGCTGCAGGAGACCTGTGGAGCGTGAGCTATGCCTCAAAATTATCCTGAAAAGTAACAAGGAAGGTGGATTTTCATACCTTGTTATTCATTGTTATACCCAATGAATTAGGCCACCTAGAGGCACATGGAACTTGCTAGGTACTTGTATCTCTCAGGGTATACAGACAGTGTCCTATGATAGCCTGAAGATGGGCTACAAAAAAAAAAAAAAAAGACAGATACTGGCTATTGGAAAAGAAGGAGTATTTTTTAGGAGGGTCCTTTGGGAGTCATATAGGATCTTAGCCCTGCAACCAGGGATCGAACCTGTGCCCCCTACAGCGGAGTCTTAAGCACTGGACAACCAGGGAATTACCAAGGAGTATTTTAAAGACAGAGAAAAAAGCAAAAAGTGAAAGGAATGGAGAGAAAGGGAGAGAGAGGGATGGAGGGAAAAGAAGAGGAGAAGACAAGAAAAAAGGGACCGGGGGGAGGGGAAAAGAAAATAACATTGAAAATGGAAGGAATGCAAGAGATCTACATGGAGCCCTGATACAGGCTAACTTGAGAATAACCTAGGAAAATGCTAGATGTAAAATCTGATACCTATTTTAATTTTCCTTACCAGTCTTACCTGCCCCCTGGGGAAACTTTGTTATTAACCCATTAGTCCCAGCATTCAGGAATGCGAAAGTACTTAGTTGGGGCAAGAATGAGAACAAACCACTCCACTTTATTTACATGCCACCCGCTATCCTCCCTTTGGATACGTCTGTGGCACTTTAGCGTCTGTATGTAACTTATTCTAAAGAAATTCTGTCCAAGTCGATCAGCACAATCCTGTCATGTGTGTGGTGGTTGACTCTTGCTTGTCGTTCTCTTTTTCGTGCTTTCTGAGCTCAAAACTTTGTAACCCACATTGGGTCCCCCTGTCATTAGTGTGAGGTGAGAGATTATGCTTCTGTATGAAATAGGCAGGTATGTATTAGTTTGATTTCTCTTCGGAGGAGAGAACTGGAAGGTAATTTGCATGCTCTGATGCTCCAAGATAGCTTAAAAGTTACCCCTTCTTTCCTTGACACTGATGAAACAAGACTATACCCACAGGCTATGACTCAAGGTCACACTTTGGATTTTCCTTCATCTTTGATTTCCCTTCATTCAATCCGTGCAAATTTATATTGGTAAAATGAGCTCACTTTGTACTGAATGACCCATCTTAATGAATACTGATGTTGTGTAACTTCTCATACTCCGAGTTCTGTCAGGCATTTACATGACAGTCTTTAGTGAATAGAGCAGGCTAGAATTGAATGGTTCCATGAATTCCTTTCTGCCCAAGGAGCTAAATATTTCTACCAGCTTCAATGAGATTTTAAAAAGAAGAATTTTTTATTTTACTTCTGATAAAATTCTGTGCCTCAAATCTTTTCTTTCTGCTATATCTTCAAAGGACATATCTTTTTTTTTAATTTGTTTATTTTACTTGGAGGCTAATTACTTTACAATATTGTTTTGCCATACATTGACATGAATCAGCCATGGGTGTACCTGTGTTGCCCATCCTGAGCCCTTCTCCCACCTCCCTTCTTATCTCATCCTTCGGGGTCATCCCAGTGCACCAGCCCTGAGCGCCCTGTCTCATGTATCAAACCTGGACTGGTGATCTTTTTCAGATATGATAGTTTACATGTTTCAATGCGATTCTCTCAGATCATCCCACTCTCACCTTCTCCCACAGGGTCCAAAAGACTGTTCTATACATCTGTGTCTCTTTTGCTGTCTCGCATACAGGGTTATCGTTACCTTCTTTCTAAATTCCATATATATGTGTTGCTGCTGCTGCTAAGTCACTTCAGTCGTGTCCAACTCTGTGCGACCCCATAGACGGCCGCCCATCAGGCTCCGCCGTCCCTGGGATTCTCCAGGCAAGAACACTGGAGTGGGTTGCCATTTCCTTCTCCAATGTATGAAAGGGAAAAGTGAAAGGGAAGTCGCTCAGTCTTGTCCGACTTAGCGACCCCACAAACTGCAGCCTACCAGGCTCCTCGGTCCATGGGATTTTCCAGGCAAGAGTACTGGAGTGGGGTGCCATTGCCTTCTCCGATATATGCGTTAGTATACTGTATTGGCGGAGAAGGCAATGGCACCCCACTCCAGTACTCTTGCCTAGAAAATCCCATGGATGGAGAAGTCTGGTGGGCTGCAGTCCATGGAGTCGCTAAGAGTCAGACACGACTGAATGACTTCACTTTCACATTTCACTTTCATGCATTGGAGAAGGAAATGGCAACCCACTTCAGTGTTCTTCCCTGGAGAATCCCAGGGGTGGCGGAGCCTGGTGGGCTGCTGTCTCTGGGGTCCCACAGAGTTGGACACGACTGAAGCGACTTAGCAGCATACTGTATTGGTGTTTTTCTTTCTGGCTTACTTCACTCTGTATAATAGGCTCCAGTTTCATCCACCTCATTAGAACTGATTCAAATGTATTCTTTTTAATGGCTGAATAATACTCCATTGTGTATATGTACCACAGCTTTCTTATCCACTCATCTGTTGATGGACATCTAGGTTGCTTCCATGTCCTGGCTATTATAAACAGTGCTGCGATGAACATTGGGGTACACGTGTCTCTTTCAATTCTGGTTTCCTCAGTGTGTATGCCCAGCAGTGGGATTGCTGGGTCATAAGGCAGTTCTATTTCCAGTTTTTTAAGGAATCTCCACACTGTTCTCCATAGTGGCTGTACTAGTTTGCATTCCCACCAACAGTGTAAGAGGGTTCCCTTTTCTCCACACCCTCTCCAGCATTTATTTTTTGTAGACTTTTTGATAGCAGCCATTCTGACCAGCGTGAGATGGTACCTCATAGTGGTTTTGATTTGCATTTCTCTGATAATGAATGATGTTGACCATTTTTTCATGTGTTTGTTAGCCATCTGTATGCAAAGGACATATCTTGATATCACTATTTGTTAATACATGTGAAGATACTACCTCCAAATTTTCAATAATCGATTTAAAACATTGTTATAAATATCAAAGAAAGTAGCCAAATGACACTTGAAATTAATTGTATTTGTAAAACTCTTGAGAAAAAAATTTAAATATTTTCATGTACATTGAGAAAATAGACTATAAGATCAGCTTTATTCCCTTAAAAGAAAAAAATCTTCATTGATAGTAGCGCATAATACGGTGTGCGTGAATGCTCTGTCGTGTCCACCTCTTTGTGACTTCATAGAATGCAACCTTCCAGGCTCCTCTATCAATGAAATGTTCCAAGCAAAAATACTGGAGCGGGTTGCCATTTCCTCCTCCAGAGGATCTTTCAGATCCAGGGATCGAAACCAGGTCTCCTGCAGCTCCTGCCTTGGCAGGCAGATCCTTTATCACTGAGCCACCTGGGAAGCCCTGAATAATACAGAAGTGTTGCCAAATCCAGGTTCATATGTTCGAGGCATAGTGAGGCCAAACAAACACAAACATCAGGGTTTGGAACAGACAAAGGTTTACTTCAGGGTTTCAAGCAAAAAGAACAGATGGCTCATGCTCAAAAGACCCAAACTCAAGAGTTTTTAAAGGCAAAATTTGGGATGAGGGCTACAGGGTATGTGACTTTCTTCTGGTTGATTGATGGGTAAGAGGGTGATATTTCTGGAGTCTAGATCAACTTCTGGTTCCAACCAGTCTGGGGTCCAGATCCTTGTGGTCAGCCTGCAGTCACCATCTTCCACCCCATGAGGGATCCTAGTTCCTGTTGTTGTTAGTCATGTGGTCATGTCCAACTCCTGGGATTTCCCAGGAAAGAATACTGGAGTAGGTTGCCATTTCCTTCTCTAGAGGATCTTCCCAACCCAGGGATGGAGTCTCTGTCCCCTACATTGGCAGGAGGATTCTTTACCACTGAGCCACATGGGAAGTCCTGTAGAACAACTCAAAGATGGGCACCAGATGGTTATCTAAATCCCTTCAGGAGGAACTAAAAGTCTTGTGAATGTCTTATGCTATTAACTGCTTGATTCTGCTCTTTGGGACTCAGGGAAGGCCTAGGAGACTAAATCCTTTTTTCTACAAACAAGAAAGCATCAAGGAGGGGTTTTGTACCCAGAAGGACCCTGCAGGATCCTGCTTGGTTTCAGAAGCACCATAATTGCTTTTCTCTAGTTCGTGTTAATGGGTATTCACATTTTCTCTAAATGTTTGATCTAACAAATTATGCTACAAACACCTTCTTTTTACACCTACACATACAAGTTAAAATTCCTAAAATGGTATTGCTAGATCAAAGAGTAAGTGCATTTTAAATGTTGAGATATTGCTCAATTATTCCCAAAGAATTGTACCAAAGTCCACTTCCCCCAACAATAACAGAGTTCTCTTCAGCACTTATCATCACAAAATTATATTGATCTTTCTGTGTTTTTCATTATGATTGGCATTTGTATTATCTGTATGAATAGCCTGTTCTTTTGGTACATATTAAAATTTGGTCATTTTTGTTTCTCAAAATGATTTGTAATGTGTTAAGAATATTATTTGAAGGAGTTTAATTTATATATATTTATCCCAGTTTCTTTTTGATGTTTTGCTTATAGTATTTTTCTCTGTAAAGAATTTTGAGTTTTCAATCTTTTCTTTTTTATGACTTTTGAGTTTGAGATTTTCTTATTCAATTTATCCTCACTCCTAAATTTTTTTAAAAAATTCTGTTTTAAAGAATGTGATCCCCTCTGAGTCAATCCTGGTCTCCATCTCCCCTGGACACAGTGATTGGTTTAAGTATGAGCACATGACTCAGTTGCTGCTTACAATGGAAAGATCTCTCTATCCGTTCTAGTGAGACTAGTGGTGGAAGAATCTGCTGCTCCTGGCAGCCATCTTTCTTGCCATACCGTCTCATGCATGTGTGCTTCAGTAGCTTCAGTTGTGTCCAACTCTATGGACTGTGTAGCCTGCCAGGATTCTCTATCCATGGGATTCTCCAGGCAATAATACTGGAGTGGGTTGCCAGGCTCTCCTCCAGGACAGCTTCTGGACCCAGGGTTTGAACCTGTCTGTCTTACGTCTCCTGCATGGGAGCATGCGTTCTTTACCACTAGGAAGGCCCCACTGAGCTTTGGCACCTAGAACAAAATGCAGCCCTCCTGATTTCTTCTGATCAGCCACATCAAGCAGAGGGCTCCTGTTGCTGCCCTAAGCTGGCAGAGTTTGTTTATGTTGTCACAGAAAGGTTGGGAGCAAAGTGCTATTAGCCCCTATTGACTCATTTTTATGGCGCTTCTTGTCACCTAAAAGTCCCCTATCATCATGTGCAAAAGGACCCCCTTCTCTTTCTTGGCACCATCTCACCAAGTCCCGGCGCTTCCTGATTCATGAGTCAAATCTGGTATTTATCTCACTCATATATCTTTCTGCTAGTTAATCTGTCCTGCCCCTTAGATTTAACTTGAATCCCAAATCTCTCACCCAGTGAAATTGCTACAATTATACAGAACTGTGACCTCAACATTTTAACACAACATTAGTAAAAATTATTGAATAGAATAGAAATGAGAAGAGAAACTGGTGGCATCCTACTGGAAAATACTTTTTTCTTTTTTCCTTCCTTCCCTCTTTCTTCCTCATCTTCCTCTTCTTCCTCCTCCTCTTCATCTTCCTTTTGTATGTGTTACTAGACTGAGAATCAGTCTCTGAATGAGAGTTATCTTGTTCCAGTTATAGCTTCTCCACTTACTAATGGCATAACTTTGGGGGAAGTTAGTCAAGTTTCTATGCCTCAGTGGTCTCATCTGTAAAACAGGAATTCAAATGGGAATAAAATAATAATAGCACTTGACTCCTAGTGTCTTTATGAGGATTCAGTGAGTGTTTCATGTGGTACAAGATAAGATAGCTGGTGACTGGTAGAGACAGAAAGTGCTTGGTAGAGGTGTGCATTTAAATTCAAGTTGCGCTGCCACTCAACACTACCTACCACCTCTCGACAATTAATACAAGTTTCCCGCTGTGAAATGAAGATGTTAATCATACCAACTTATGTAATTATGAATATCACAAAAGATGATGCATGTAAAGCACTTAGGCACTGTAGCTAGTACATAGACATCACTAAATTCAGTGTAGCTTTATTGCTACTATTGTTATTATTTATAAAAGCATTCAGTTCTTTTGATTTCCTGTGCATTATTCTTTCCATTATTTTATATGACTCAGGTCCCTCTTTTCAAAACTAAGCTATTTGGCTGTTGGTACCTAAATAAATCTTTGTTCTTTTAAAGGAAGTAAAATGAAAATAAAATAAAAAACTTATACATAATCCTCCCCAATTTTAATAACTCCCCCTACAATAGACTTCTAAATGTAGTGCTTAGAATACCATTTCTAAGAGTTAATAAATCTTCAAAGCCTTTTATTTTTCTGTGTTTCAAGTTTCTTTCATTACATGTAGAAAGATCATGCTATGACTTCAGAACAGTGCTGCTCTTCATTCTGCAGTCCTCAGTTGCCCTTGAAATAAGATCAAGCCTTCACATTGCTATTATTGCAGGATTCTCAAGATAGAAAAAAAAACTCAGTGCATTGAAGGCCCCTTACCACCATCTTTTATTGATACTATATCTGAGTATATATGATGTTTTATCACATGAAAATTTGACTCAGGTACCAGATACTAAAGAAAGTTCTGATGTGGAGAAATAATGATTGATGCACTAGATTGCTTTTTGGGAGCTCTTCCCTAGGACTCGTCTGACAGATGAAGGTGGGAACAATGGTATGTCTGTGCTCCTGGCAGCCATGCAACACGCCTCTGCTTGTCGGTCCTGGCACCTGCTTATGTTGCTAAATTCCCATCTGTGAATCCTCTTAGGTTCTGATTCTTCCCTCATGAATTATTTCCTTGACTCCTGACTCAAACGTGGCCCCATCCTTCTACTACAGGGCTCTGTAGTCTCCCATGATCTCTGAACATTCCTTCTTTTGAGCTCTTCTTGCAGGTTGACTGGTGAAGGCTGCCGTCTGGCCCCCCACCTCTCTTTGCATCCCTCTTCCCAGGTCCTGATCCCAGAATAACTGCCCCCAGACACAGGTCATCTGGAATTCTATGAACTACTTGGTTGATTGTCACCTGGATAACTTGGGATAATACAGATTATGGATTTCCCAGTTCATTTGGTCTTGGTGTATGCTGCTGCTAAGTCACTTCAGTCGTGTCCGACTCTGTGCGACCCCATAGATGGCAGCCCACCAGGCTCTGCCTTCCCTGGGATTCTCCAGGCAAGAACACTTGAGTGGGTTGCCATTTCCTTCTCCAATGCAAGTGAAGGCGCTCAGTCGTTTCCGACCCTCAGCGACCCCATGGACTGCAGCCTTCCAAGCTGCTCTGTCCATCGGATTTTCCAGGCAAGAGTACTGGAGTGGGGTGCCATTGCCTTCTCCGGTATTTGTGTATAGATCTGTATGATTTAAAAGCTTCCCAGATAATCCTGAAGTATATCTAAGTTTGGCAGCTACATCTTACATAATCACTACCACCTCAGTTTTCCTAAATCATGGTTCAGATCATGCCAAGTTCCTGTTCAAAATACCTTAATGTTGCTCCAATGCCTATAAATTAAATTCAGAATCTCTAACCTGATACATAAGATCACCATAATTTGTTAATATTTATTTGTTTGTTTATTTGGCTGCTCCAGGCAGGTCTTAGTGGGCTATTTAGTTGAGGCATGCCAGATCTTTTTTCTTTCCAGTGGAGGCACGTGAACCCTTAGTTGTGGCATGTGGGATCTTTCTTTTTAAGTTGAGGCATTTGAACTCTTAGTTGTAGCATGTGGGATCTAGTTCCCTAACCAGGTATTGAACCCAGGCCCCCTGCATTGGGGGCACAGAGTCTTAGCCACTGGACCACCAGGGAAGTCCCAAGATCCCCAAAATTTAGCTTCAACAATTATCTACTTTTCTTTCCATTGCTCCCATGTACGCATCATTTTCTCTGCCATAGGTTTCCAGCCTCCATGATTTAACAAATGCCTTACCCCCTACCTAGAACACCCTTTTCCTACCTCAGTTAGCTTCTGAAAACTCTTACCATCTTGTAAGACTCAACTCAAATTCTACATCAGAGCCTCACTTAACCTTCCTTCACCACCTTCATCCCCATATGGAATTTTCATTCACTCAATCAGCAGATATTTACTGAGAAGCAACCATGTGCCTGGTAGTAGGGGAAACACTGGTGATACTGGGCCCCAAGGAACACAGCCTTCATGGAGCTTACAGTCTAGCAGATTTATGTCTTTGAACACTTGCATCACTTGACCTGTGCCTTTTTCCTGACACTGACCTTGTCTAAGTTATTTCTGTGTATGTCCTGTGTTCTCTCTTAAATTGTAAATCCATCTGTTGTGCCCTGCAGCATCTGCCGTGGGGTTGTACACATGGCTGGTGCTCATCTAAGTGTTATTGGACTTGGAGTAGAATTCCTCTACGGAGATGAGCACAAAGTAGGTGCTCAACACTGATTGACATGAGACATGTCAACTACTGAGGATCGTTGTCTGCAATAGAAAATATGCAAAGCAGCAAAACAGGCAAAATGTTGCTCAACTTTTAAAGGTAAGTGTGTTTTTCTCAAAATGCCCTTAATATTAGCATCTGAAGCTAGAATACTTTGAATTACCCTTCAGAGGAAAGTACTGAAATAATTATAAGCCCACGTATGATTTATCAACCACATTGGTGAATTGAGATAAGAGAATATGCACAAGGTGCCCACATCAGCTTCATTCTCAGGAATAAAACTGAAGAGTTTCCTTTCTTGAAAATACCAAGGTAGGCAGGCTCAAGAAGAAATAATAGTAATAAAAACAGCTTGAAGGTATGTGACCAGCCTCTAAATTCTGCAATAAATGCACTTTGTTGAACATTAGTGTCAGCATGTCATAACGTCAGCTTATTTGATGTGGCATAACTCCTGTAAGTCTTCTTAAAATGTCAAAATACAGGCTAGAGCTCTTTTTTTTTTTTTTTTTTCCTGTAGAGGAATAGGAAATAGTAATAAATTTTTCTACTGTGTGCAGGCTGCTGGCCAGGTCTGTTTCCCAGCCCCCAGGTTGGGTGTCAAGTGGTTCTACCTTTGAGGAACATGAAATGTGGTCCCATGGGTATATGGTAATGTGTCTCCTGTGTTTACTAAAAGGCTAAAAGGTAGAGGTACCAGTGGCAAGCAGAAGTGAAGGGCAAGGAAAACCTGGGGAAATGCCTCTGTTCAGAAAATGGATCTGGCTACACAGTGCTTCTGTGCCCAGCATTGTGTAAGGCAAGCAGTAGACACGAAAGGCATCCTTTGCTGTTGTTGTTTGTTGCCTGGTCGTGTCCAACACTTTTCAACCCCTT
>NW_011494931.1:1013397-1032744 GCF_000754665.1 Bison bison bison
CAACCCCATCAACTGCAGCACACCAGGCTTCCCTGTCCCTCACCATCTCCCAAAGTGTGACTATTCTTTCAAGCATCGGATTTTACTTTCATCACCAGACAGTTTGACAACTGAGAGTCGTTTCTGCTTTGGCCCAGATGCTTCATTCTTTCTGGGGCTATTAGTAGTACTCCTCCACTCCTCCCCAGCAGCATTTTGGACCCCTTCAAACCTGAGGGACACATCTGTCAGTGTCATCATTTTGTCCTTTTATACAGCTCATCAGGTTCTCTCGGCAAGTATACCAGGTGGTTTGCCATTCCCTCCTCCAGTGGATCACATTCTGTCAGAACTCTCGGCTATGACCCTTCCGTCTTGGGTGGCCTTACATGGCATGGCTCATAGTTTCATTAAATGACCCAAGCCCCTTTGCCAGGACAAGGTAGCAGTCCATGAAGGGGCAAGACATCCTTTTTGTTCACGGGCAAATGCCGAATGAATCCTAGCTTCTCAATACTGGTGTGCACAGAGGTTGGTTCAGACACTGAAAGAACACGTGATAAACCTATGGACCTTCTCCATGGCAGTGTCCATGTGACTGAGCTTCAAAACAGTCCAGAGAAACATAATTCAATATATATTCCTAACTTCCCTCCTCCAATCTATTTAGAAATAGCTTCTTACGCTAGCAATGATAAACTTCTCAAGAGCAGGCTATACAGACCATATATCTGTGTATTCTCCTTAGCTCCCATAAACTTTGGAACATGCTTGATGCATGTTTATTAGCTAATTAAGAATGGGAAGCAAATAGGCAAGAGGGAACTTTGGTGTCAACACACATGTCAAACCCACAAAGCCGAAGAGAAAATATGGCTTGGTCCCCAGTGGGGCTTTGAGACCCAGCTGCTTCCACTGTTTCCATCCCCTCCTCTCTGTCCCAGCCTCTCCTCTACTTGTCACTGCTGAGGTAGAGGAACTGATGAAGAATAGAAATAAAGCACACATTAGTATTCTTCCCTCACTCATCACAGTAAGCCAAACTTTTGTTCCACCTACTGGGTCCCTTTCCTGCATAGTGAGTCTATTTTTCTGGCTGGCTCCATGGAAGTTTCTTGAAAGCATAGGAGTCCACCTTTCACCATGTTATTGCCCCCCTACACTCTTTGAAATATCTACCGGGGAAAGTTGTTTTTTTTTTTTCACCCAAAAACTTCATGTCACTGCCAAAGTCTAAATTTGAAGAGATTCAAATGATCCCTTCAGAGTTGGCACACTTGAAAGCATTCAAAGTCACATTAACCTTTCTGAGAACAGTGCCTCTATAAGAATAGTCCCAGGTCCATTCTACAGGAATTGTCAGCAGGCATGTAAACCCTTCAGTCAAGCCTGAAGGCCACTCTACTTGAAACAGGTGTCTCAAGCGGAATCCTCAACATGAGCTATTTCCTCAGCCCACACCCAGTCCCTCAACTCTGACATCAGCCAGAGGATATACTAAACAAGTATAGTGTATCAAGGAGTGAAGTAATTCCCCAGCTTTGTCAGGACTGACAAGGGTAACTTGGTTTGTGAAAAGACTCTTGGATTAAAGACTCTTGCTTTCAGACCTGGCAAGTCACTTATTAACTGTGTGTCCTAGGGCCAGTCACTTCACCTGTGTATAATCCTCTTTCTTCAGAGCGAACATGTGTTCTGCAAACTCTCATAGATCTTCTAAGGATTTGGTGAATTAATGTACAGAAAAAAGAAAAATAAACAACTGTGAAATGTTACCCACATGCAAGGCAATGGCTCTACTCTGCTATGTACAGAGATGAGGCAACAGTCCTGTAACCACTGGGACTCTCTTTCTTCATTCATTGATTCATTTAATCTATCAACAGATAAGCATTGAATTCCTATGTGCCAGGCAGTGTTCTAGGAGTTCGAGATATAGAAGTAAACAAAGCAAAATGTTTGCCTTCATGAAGCTTACATGCTAGTGGAGACAGCCAAATGATAAGTGTAATGCAAGGAACTCAGCTTGGAGCTCTGTGATAATGTAGAGCGGTGGGATGGGGGTGAGGTGGGAGGGAGGCTTAAGAGGGAAGGGATATCTGTATACTCATGGCTGATTCACATTGTCCTACAGCAGAAACCAATGCAACATTGTAAAGCAATTATCCTCCAATTAAAAATAAATTTGAAGATAAGTGCTATGAACCAAAATGAAGCAGTGTTGTGGATAGAATCGGTTTTTGTGGGAGACTATATTACATAATGGCAGCCCACTCCAGTATTTTTGCCTGGAAAATCCCATGGACGGCGGAGCCTGGTAGGCTACCATCCATCGGGTCGCAAAGAGTCGGACACGACTGAGTGACTTCATTTTCACTTTCACTTTATATTACATATAGGGTAGGAAGGGAAGGCTTCTCTGATGCAGTGACAATTGGGCAGATCCCAGAAGGAAACCAGGGACAAAGCCATGAGACTATCTGGAGAAGCAGTATTCCACACAGAAAGGACTGCTAAGTCACTTCAATCATGTCCGACTCTGTGCAACCCCATAGACAGCAGCCCACCAGGCTCCGCCATCCCTGGGATTCTCCAGGCAAGAACACTGGAGTGGGTTGCCATTTCCTTCTCCAATGCATCAAAGTGAAAAGTGAAAGGGAAGTCGCTCAGTCATGTCCGACCCTGCAGCCTACCAGGCTCCTCTGTCCATGGGATTTTCCAGGCAAGAGTACTGGAGTGGGGTGCCATTGCCTTCTCTGACAGAAAGGACATTAAGAGCAAATGCCCTGAGAAGGAAACATACTCAGTGCTCTCAGGAACAGGAAGGAGATTGGTGGAGCCCAGTGAGCAAGGATCAGAGTGGTTGCAGAAATAGTCTGGTGGTAAGGGGCCAGGAAATGTAGTCAAAGTATGACTCACTATCATCATGGGTCTGATGAAAGGTACTGGAGAGCTTTGGAGAGGAGCAAGACAAGACCTGTCTTTCTCTTTAAGAGGAAATCTCAGACTGGATGGTAGATCTTGAGAGCAGTGATGGAGGCAGAGAGACCAGTTAGAAGCATCTTCCAGTAAAGCACCAAGAATTCATGAGGATTTGGATTAGGGAAGTGATGAAAATAGTGATTCTGGATATAATTTTAAGATAGAGCCAACAGGATTGCTGATGTATTGGGTGTGAGATGTAGAGTAAGAAATGATTTGACTTTTCTTTTGAAGGCTAAGGAATTGGGAGGGGAAGAATCAAGGAGATAAAACAGTATTAATTTTCCTAAAAAATGATTTATTGAACTCCCAATATATATGACATGATTTCTGACCTCAAAGGAACAAACCATTTGGGGAAGCCAGATCCAAATGAGGAGTGATAAAAATTAAACAATGGTTTAAAGATAATCAATTACAAGTCACACAGTTTTTAAAATATGTGACTTTTTAAATGGAAAAAAATCATCAGTGCATCATCCAGTGAAATTATCTCTGGCTGGCTCATTGAGGCCAAGATTGAAATCTCAATGCTGCTGTAAATTGTGCAATTCGGAGCCAATTAGCCAGAGTAGCCACAACAATATAATACAAATATATGCTAGTCCCTTCAGTCACGTCTGACCCTTTGAGATGCTATGGACTGTAGCCCACCAGGCTCCTCTGTCCATGTGGATTATCCAGGTAGGAATACTGGAGTGGGTTGCCATGCTTCCTCCAGGGGATCTTCCTGACCCAGGGATCAAACCCACGTCTCTTATGTCTCCAGCATTGGCAAGCAGGTTCTTTACCACTAATGCCACCTGGGAAGCCCAATACAAATGTTTACTTTTTCCTAATCAGATTCAGATTCAGTTTGATAGATCTGGATTCAAACAGTAGTTCCATTACTTATTAGCAGTGTGACCTCGGGCAAGTTCATTTTGTGCTCCTAACCTAGTTCCCTCCTCTGTGTACTCTGAGTAATAATACTGGGTAACTCAATGGACTGTCATTGAAGATGATGATATGATGTGATATTTGATACATAGCTCTCAATAACTAGCTGGTTCTGGAATTCCCTGGTGTCCAGTGATTAGAACTCTATGCTTCTACTGCAAGGGGCACAGGTCCAATCCCTGGTCAGGGAACTAAGATCTCGCACACCATGTGGTACATCAAAAAAAACAAAACAAACAAACAAACAAAAAAAACTAGTTGGTGCTATTGCCATTGTTATCAACACTTGCTCTGCAAGGCTTCTCACATGCTCTGCAAGCCAGCCTCACTCATTCAGATGCCTATTATGCAGGGTACTCTCACAGAGACTGCTGGTCTGTGTCACAAATGGCAAGAATCGTTTTTATACTCTTCACATTCCCTGAGTGCCTGGCCCTGTGCTGAGTGCTAGACAGAGTGGAAGATGTGTTTGCTATTTGACATGCAACAAAGTCATATGAAAATATTTGCTCGTTGGCATGAAGCAGGGCTATATGGGAGGGTTTGCTGATTGACCAGTTGCAAAGCAGTAGCAGGTGAAGTACTCCCTAAATTGTACAAGTGAGAAAAAACAACGTGAACCTCACAACTTGGGTCTTTCTCAGTTTATTCATTTGGAAGGGATGCCACAACAGAGTATCATAGACTTGAGTGGGTTAAATGACAGAAACGTATTATCCCAGTTCTGGAGGCTAGATGTTCAAGATCAAAATGGCAGCAGGGCTGACTCCTTCTGAGGGCGGTGAAGAATTTTCTGACCATCCTTGGCATTCTTTACCTTGTAAGCATCACTCCAGTCTCTGCTTTCGTCTTCACACAGTGATCTCCCCAGCGGAGCTGTGTCCAAGTTGCCATCTTTATAAGGGCACCAGTCATACTGGAGTAAGCATTCCTATCCAAGTGTGTTGTTGCTATTCAGTCACTCAGTCTTGTATGACTCTTTGTGATGCCATACCAGGCTTCCCTGTCCTTCACGATCTTCCAGTGTTTGCTCAAACTCATGTCCATTGAGTCGATGATGCCATAAAACCATCTCATCCTCTGTCATCCCCTTCTCCTCCTATCTTCAATCTTTCCCAGCCATCAGGGTCTTTTCCACTGAGACAGTTCTTTGCATCAGGTGGCCAAAGCATTGGAGCTCCAGCTTTAGCATAAGTCCTTCCAATGAATATTCAGGACTTATTTCCTTTAGGATTGACTGGTTTGATCTTGCAGTCCAAGGGACTCTCAAGAGTCTTCTCCAACACCCCATTTCAAAAGCATCAGTGCTTTGGCACTCAGCCTTCTTTATGGTCCAACTCTCTCATCCAGACATGACTGCTGGAAAAAACCATAGTTTTGACTAGACGGACCTTTGTCACTCAAGTGTGACCTCATCTTAACTAATTAATATGGAAATAACCTGATTTCCAAATAAAGCCACACACCCTGAGGTCCTGGGGAGTTAGGACTTCAACATATGAATTTGGGGGAACACAATTAAACCCATAGCACAGTCATGCTCCACATCGTCCTTCATGCTCTCCTTGTTCAGGACCTTGGCTCCCTGCTGCCTTCCTCTTCGTTTTCTACGGTCTGCTGAAAACTGGTGTCTTATAAGCCCACACCCAGGAGTCACCTACAACACTGCTCTGTATGCTCTGTATTCTTTGCTGACGTTGCACCTTATAATTCAGGCCTTGTGCTCTGAAGGGAAGGAGATTTGCTATCTTGGGAGCCCTCCAGATTATAAAGAACAAACAGGACAAATTGTTTGAAGGACCTTTTGATGACTCACTCTTCATTCCTACCCTACTATTGTCTTTGCACGTTTCTCCTTACTCACTGACCTTTCTTCTTGGCAAACTGCTCCAGACAAAGCGCTCACCTTCTCTTTCAACTCAGCCCACCCAGCAGAGGGATCCTGTGTGTGGGCCATGCATTGGAATGATCAGCATGGGCACCATGGAGCAAGGTTAACAAGGAGCAGTTTTAATTCTTCACACCCCTCCTCTCCATTTATATTTTCAACATATGGTTGGCTTTATAACGTTGCTTTAATGTTTTCTCTTGTATTTAATTATTTAAAGGTTTAATAACAAACTGCTGAGAATCAATCGCACACAAGGGACACATTGCTTTGAATTCTTGCTCTTTTTTTCCGCTTTTACGTAAGAGTGAATTTAAGTCACTGGAAACTAAAAACACAAAGCTAAAGGGGGAAGAGAAGAGAATGACTTAAATACTTTCAGAAAAGGGTATCTGGAGGTGAAATCAAACTCTCAACAATATCTGATACCTATCTCTTATCAGCAATGGACAGTGGTGATAACCAAGGAGCATCAAAACAAGCAGCTTTAATTCCATTTTCTTTCTAAGACAGTAAAGGCAATAGCTTACACCTCAAATTTCTTCTTTTTAAAATAAATTCCTTTTGGGCTTAGTTCTGAGTGTTGGGGACCAGGAGACAGAAGGACAAATACTGCTGTAGGGCTCTGGTGCTAGTGACAGACAGAGGGATTTTTTTTTTTTTTAATGTCACATTTAGAATTTTAAATGGCTCATTGCCCAGGATTTTAGGCTCTCCTTTCCTCATTTCTAGCTATTAGCTGGATGAGCTAACCTAGTTAGGAAGACATGCATTCATTAACATATTCACACGTTTTGCATGACCAGCTCTGCTGAATAGTGTGTCAGGCACCAAGGGTTCAGCAAGAAGCAATGCCAACTCCATCCTGCCTTTATAGCCACTCACATCCACCCTTGGGGAACAGAGTTCCAGAAAGGACAGTTGTAGTGTATGTGCCCTGATGGAGGGAAGTACAAGATACTGTAGACGCCCAGAGGAAGGGCACTAACCCGGAGGCAGAGGAAATGAGAGAGGCTTCCTGGAAGAAGAGACAACTAACATGAGACCTGAAAAATCAATGGGAGTATGACCAATGATGGGCTTCCCTGGTGTCTCAGATGGTAAAGAATCTGCCTGTAATTAGGGAGACCTGGGTTTGATCCTTGGGTTGGGAAGATCCCCTGGAGGAGGGCATGGTAACCCACTCTAGTATTCTTGGCTGGAGAATCCCCAAGGACAGAGGAGCCTGACAGGCTACAATCCATGGGGTCACAAAGAGCCAGACATGACTGAACGACTAAGCATAGCACAGCACAGGACAGTGTACAGAACGTACTTCAAACTACGGCATATTATGAGAGAGTATCTTAAAAATCCTGTCAAAGGAATGAGTTGCCTGATGAAGCTTTGTGTTCCTGTGCTTAAGAGACTGATGAAGCAAGAAGAGGATTGGAGAAAGGATCTTTGCGGGGTAGGGGGTTAACTGACAAATTATTACTATTTTAATGTCACAAATAAAATATCTGAGTTTCATTTTCATTGTAAGGATCATTTGAGATCAATATCAATAGTACAGACCAGAGCTTTCATATAAAATATATTTAATAGCTGGTGATTGTGCAGTACTATTGCCTGGAAAACCCCATGGACAGAGGAGCCTGGTAGGCTGCAGTCCATGAGATTGCTAAGAGTCGGGACACGACTGAGCGACTTCACTTTCACTTTTTACTTTCCTGCATTGGAGAAGGAAATGGCAACCCACTCCAGTGTTCTTGCCAGGAGAATCCCAGGGACGGGGGAGACTGGTGGGCTGCCGTCTATGGGGTCACACAGAGTCGGACACGACTGAAGCGACTTAGCAGCAGCAGCAGCAGCAGTGCTAGTAATATAGTGACAGTAATAGTAATTGCTAGAAATTGTTAGAAAAAAGAGGGTAAGAAAAAATAAAATACAGGATAGTAGAAGAAAATTTCAAATATACTATAATGTTTCTAGCCAGAGAAAAACGTTTTATATTTTTCATGTTTCTTTGGACTTCCCTGGTGGCTCATACAGTAAAGAATCCACCTGCAATGCAGGAGACCTGGGTTCAATCCCCGGGTCAGGAAGATCCACTGGAGAAGGGAATAGCACCCTACTCCAGATTCTTACCTGGAGAATTCCATGGACAGAGGAGCCTGGTAGGCTACAGTTCATGGGATCACAAAGAGTTGGACAGGACTGAGTGACTAACACTTTCACTTTGGATGGATGGATAGAAGAATGACTAGGAAAGAAAGAGAGAGGGAGAGAAAGAAGTGACGAAGGATGGTTGAAATAAAGGAACACAGGAGAAAGGACGATCATCTGGAAGGAAGGAAGAAAGGGAGGAAGGAAGTTAAAGAAAGACCCAAGCAATGAATTTTGAAGGCTTTCTTTTTGGCTTAGTACTTAATGATAAATTGGCAGATACAGGATATCTCAAAACCATTCTCCTCCAGAACTTTGTACACACTGTCTTGTTATTTGTAAACATACCATGAGGCAACAGAGCATTCTGCTATTAGCCTAATTCTTGCTTTTTATAAGCAACTTTTCTCTCGCTTAACTCACAGGATTTTCTTTTTACTTTCGTTCATAGGTTTCATAAACATGTTCCTATCAGTGTTTCTTTTTATGTTTGTTTTAGTTTTCTCCTTCCCTGTCAAGTTTTTATTCATATCAGGAAATTTTACTTATATTTATCTACCTTGCTCATTTATCCTCTATTTTCTTTACTTCTTATAGTATTATAAGACAAATATTGACTATCTTAGATCTTCCACATCTCAGCAAAAGGGATAACCTTTTTCTCCCTCAGCAGTGAAGACTTGCTAATCACAGAAAATTTGACCACAGTGAGTGAGGGAAAGTGAACAAAGAGAGAGCTTGACTCCTGAGCCTTCGAGCTCCGTGTCCACTGCTTTATTCCACCACTTCCCTTGGAATCAATACTCATGCTGGATTTTCCCATAAATCAATGGCCCCATTTGTTTAAAGAACTCTTCCTGCATCACTAAACTGTAGCAAATGCTGATTCAGGCACTTAACAGTGGAGACTTGAGCAGTTGGTCCCACAGGTCTTTTAGTAATCACCACATAAGCAGCCCTTGGCTTATTTCTATTTGCAAGTCTTGAATTTCTGATCTAGGGATTTTTCCTGAATGCAGTTGGGACAATTCATTCTTGAATGATGCTCGCTTTTGTTTTTATGGGCCACAGGCAGCCCTCTATCAAGCCAAGTCCATCTGCTATGTGCCTCCTAGAAATTCCTTAGTGTTTTTGGTCTATTGATAGTGCATTTTCCAAGGGCTTCCAAAAATGCTTTGTTTTTTTTTTTTTTTTACTTCTCAGTGGTATGCAGTGGCTCTGCCCTTTTTTGGTTTCTAGTTTCACAATGGGTTTATCCTTATTTTTATATTTTTTCCTATCATTTAAGTAGTATCACAGAGAAAGAAAATGGATTTTCTTAATCAGACATCTTTAACAGGAGTTGTTGAATTAAGATTTTTTTCTTTTTTTATAACTATTTTTTAATATCGAAGTATAGTGAATTTACAATGTTGTTTCAGATATGCAACAGTCATTTAGTTTTATATATATACATACATATTTATATAGTTTTTAATATTCTTTTTCATTATAGGTTATTATAAGATATTGAAAATAGTTCCCTGTGCTCTACAGTACATTCGTGTTGTTTATTTTATATGTAGTAGTATATATATTTTAATTCCAAACTCCTAATTTGTCTCCCCATCCATATTTTTAACCATGTTTGTTTCCTATGTCTGTGAGTGTTGAATTACATTTCAATTGTTCATTTCTATGCCTGTCTTTCCCATTAGATTACAAGCCCCTTGATGCCAAGATCTCTGTATTACTTCATTTTTATATACCTGCCCCGGACACATAGAATCCACAAAATAGAGGTTACTTAATGCATAATTGATTAAATTAGGTAGAATGGCTGTAAAAAGATATTTTATTACATTCAGTGTGCATAACTAAGCCATAGAAAGCAGTCATCTCTTGAACTTGCTGCAGAATGATAGGAGAGGAAAGTTCTACTGTTGCCAGTGCACTTCCACTGTGCTATGCAGAGGGGGAGGCTTTGTAAAGAACACAGAATTTTATGGGAGCTCAGACAAGGGTGCCTAGAGTGGCTGGGGTGAAGGGAGGGTGAGGAGCTGAGGGATAATTGATTCTCAACTGCTCTCCTCACCCTGTCTTTTGGAGAGATTTCATTCCCGTCTCATGCCTTCCACACTCTTGATCAGGTCTCCTCGTTCCTGAATTCACATTCAGCTTCATTTCTCTGGCTACCCTCTGGTTTCCTATCCCGGCTTCCCTGACTCACATCTGGCTAAATTCAATCCTCAGAAATCCTGCTGCTCCCTTCCGACCTGGGCCACAACCTCTTTCCTCCCAGCTGCAGAAGTCAGAACTGGACACATTCGTACACATTTTGGCTTAACCTAACTTAACCCTAACAAAATTAGTATTATAATTCCCTCTTTCCTTCAGTCCAGGGCTAATGGTAAGTTTAATGCATCATCATTTATTTTCAGAGCATTCAAGAAGTATAAATTGTACCTAATGTATGCAAGAGTCATGTAGCTATGAGCAAAAAAGACAGAGTAAATAAAATGTCAAAGCACCAAGGCTTCCTGAGCTACTAGACACTTGCCCCTCCCCATCTCCAAGTTAAAAGAAGTGATGAATAAAAGTCTATGTGCATTGTTGTTTTGTCACTAAGTCCTGTTGGACTCTTTGCAACCCTGTGGATTATAGCCCACCAGGCTCCTCTATCCATGGGATTCTCCAGGCAAGAATACTGGAGTGGGTTGTCATGCCCTCTTCCAGGGGTTCTGACCCAGGGATGGAACCTATATCTCCCGCATTGTCAGGCAGATTTTTTGCCACTGAGGCACCAGGAAAGCTCCTATGTGCGTTCAGAAGTCAAAGTAATCCACTGATTTTTCAAATTACATGTAACAAGTAAAGAGAGCAACAAAGATGATTTTAGCACCATAAAAGCAAAGAACTTATGACTGAATAAATGTACACATTTTACTGTTAGTCATTCTAGCAGCTAATGTAGCCAACTGTTTCCTTATCTGAAGAACAGGTGTTGCTCTGGGTCATTTTGAGGCATTGAGTGTAATAAGCTGGAGAGTTTATGCAGTGAATTTTTACTTGTGACAAGTTTTCCATCAGTGTTACATTTACATTTAGAATTCAAGATTGAATCATGATTCATTGTTAAGATTGGGAAAATGGGCCAGTTTGTGGGGATAAATAGTATGTGCAATATTAACAGTATCTAAAATGAGTGAGGGGGGAAATAATCATTAGAGATAAATTCATTGTCAAAGGCCCATTTTATCATTTATGCTTTTTTCTGGCTTTACGATGATGGGTAAATTTGGTTATTTTTCAGACCTTAGTAAAAAAGAGCTTTGGAAAAGCTGACTGTGGCAGAAACTAACCAGCCTTTTACAAAATTAATTTCCTCTTCTTCCAGGATCACAGGAGGCTACCTTTCCCAGTCACTTTTGCACTGAGGCTTGGCCTCATGCTAGAATGTGCACATCACCACTTGTATTGCAGGTGCTCAAAATCCCCCCACATGTGATCTTTTCATTCTTTTCCCGTCCTCTGGCTAAATGTGGAGAACTCTGAGGTCCTAGAGGAGGAGGGAGCCAGAAGAAGACTAAATCTCAAAAAGTCACATGCAAAGAACACCCACATTGAACTGTTACATAAACAAGAAATTAGATTCTATTATGTTTAGCCACTGAGATTTGGGGGATTAGCTTGTGATGGCAGCCAGCTTTAACCTTACTGATTTATGATATTGATGTTTAAGTTACTGCCTAGCCTTTCAAAAGTAGAATTGGTCACTATGGCAAAGAAACTTTTTTAATAATCTTAATGGAAGTAGGACTAGAACAAAACAGATGGTGAAAGTAAACTGTATACCTGCAAGGGCAAGCATTTTAACTCACCTCAGGTAAGCTGAACTCTTCAGGATCTGCCCATTGTGTAGGACAAAGAGATGCAATGGTACCTTCTCATAGAACTCCAGTCATCACATCACATTAACCGCAATCACTGTTCCTACTACATGATATTCTCTGTAGAACTAATCACTCATTTTAAATTATCTTAGACTATTATCTATTTGCTTGTTTGTTTATCTGCTGTCACCCTCCCTCTCAAATGTCTCCCTCCTTTATCTCTTATGAGAAAAGAGACCTTGCCACTCATGTCGTTTCTTGATACCCAGCAACTTGGATGCTTGTTCTGTATTAGACACTCAGTGGTCATTTTTATTGAATTAATGAATGATCTTTGATGTTCATGACTAAAATAGTTTGCTTTTTATTATTAGGTTCTTCCTCCAGTCAACAAATATCATAACTTAAAAGGAGTCTAAGACATTAGTCAGTGGTCTCAAGGAGCCTGTAGTCCAGGTGAGGAAAGATAGGACGGGACAGGGTACAGTACCGCAAACGGTGAGTGATAAATGCTCGGTTTAATGAAGGTGGTAGAATTCAAGTGTTTATAGCACTTCAGAGTGAAAGCATGAGTGGTTACTTCCATAGGAAAGGCAGCTTGAGTTAAATCTTAAAGAGTCAGTAGGGATTAATAGCCTAGAGATGTGTTCACCAAGTGAGAAGTGCTTAGCCAGAGGCAGGGTGGGGTGAGTTTCACCAGACACCCCTTGGAGAGGAGGAAGAAATTATTAGAACTTTCGTGTGCACTCACTGTTTATTTTACACTTTTTAAAAATAAAGCTTAACTAATATTTACCATATGAACTAATAATATGCATGCATACAATTTATAAAATAAACATGCACATATTATGTTCATAATTAGAAAGTTTAAAGAGTACTTATATAGCGAGGGCATTTTAATGAGGAGATGTTAAGGAGGCCTGGGTGCAGGAATGACTAAGGGGATTAATTGAACTGTAGCTTGGGTGGCACCAAGGGCCATGTAAGGAGTGGAGTGTAAGTAAAAGTTACAATAGACAGTTGTAGCCAAATTGTGAGGAGTATTAAATGTCTGGTGGTGGTGGCGGCTTTGTTGATAAGTCGTGTCTGACTCTTGCAGCCCCACTGTAGCCCACCAGGCTCCTCTGTCCATGGAATTTCCCAGTTAAGAACAATGGAATGGGTTGCCATTTCTTTCTCTAGGGGATCTTCCCAACCCAGGAATCAAACCCATGTCTCCTGCATTGAGGGGATTCCTTTACTGCTGAGCCACCAGGGAAGCCCTACATGTCAGTAAAAGCACTTATATTTGACTGTTGGCTCCTCCTCAACAGCATATCCTTATGTGTCCACTGTTTTCATCTCCATGATTGCCTCCCTAAGGGAAGCCCTCTTCAATCAACCTTGGGGTGACTGCAACACCTCCTAAATCATCTCACTGCTTTTGTGCCGGCCCCACTATTGTCTCTCCTGACAAAGTGGCAACTGTGATATTTTAAAAATTTAAATTGTTTTTTAAATGGTTTCCCTTACTCAAAAGTTTCAAATGATACACCACTGCACTTAGAATAAAAATTAAATTTCTACCGTTTCTATATAATCTGTCCCTTGTTTATTTTTTCAGACTCATATCACTCTTGCCCTCGCACCCCTACTCAAACCACATCAGTCCATTGTCTCACCTTGTGTAAGCAGATCATTTCTCTCCATAGTGTTGTTGCACTAGCTGTGTCTGTGCTTGGGAGTGTTTCTATCCACAGATGCATGACCCATCCCTTCTCCTCATCCAAGCTGCCCCTTGCTGGGTACTTGCATATACGCTTATCATTAATTTTACCCCCCCCCCCACCCATTTGATCCTCATCCCAATTCTGTCAGGTAAAAAGGAATTTATAGAGGAAAGAAGTGAGATTGAAAAGACTGTGACTTCACAGTGGAGAAGGCAATGGCACCCCACTCCAGTACTCTTGCCTGGAAAATCCCATGGGCGGAAGAGCCTGGTAGGCTGCAGTCCATGGGGTCGCTAGAGTTGGACACGACTGAGCGACTTCACTTTCACTTTTCACTTTCATGCACTGGAGAAGGAAATGGCAACCCACTCCAGTGTTCTTGCCTGGAGAATTCCAGGGACAGGGGAGCCTGGTGGGCTTCCATCTATGGGGTCGCACAGAGTCAGACACAACTAAAGTGACTTAGCCGTGACTTCACAGAAAGAGAAAAATGAATATTGTATATTAATGCGTATGTGTGGAATCTAGAAAAATGCTATAGATGATCTTATTTGCAAAGCAGAAATAGAGTCAAATAACACCGAGAATGAACACATAGATACCAAGGTGGAAAGGGAGCAAGTGGGATGAACTGGGAGATTAGAATTGACGTATATACACTGCTATCTATAAAATAACTAACGAAAACCTACTGTACAGCACAGGGAACTCTATGCTCTGTGATGACCTAAATGGGAAAGAAATCCAAAAAAGAGGGGAATATATGTAAACATATAGCTGATTCACTTTGCTGTACAGTAGAAATGAACACAGCACTGTAAAACAACTATATTCCAATAAAATTAATAATAATAAAAGAATGATTATGACTTCACCAAAGTCACACACAGATTGTAAGCACTGTATTAAGGATTCCACAAAGGTCATTTGGTTTCACAACCTCCTGGTCATTTTACTACACACCCTGTGGAGATAGAGGCAGTTTCAAGAATGACAGGTGAGGCAATAGCATCTCTTAGAGAGTCAGTGAAGAAAAAAAATGTATTAATTAGGAAGTCATCAGTGGCCTCTGATAACATAATGAATAGCCAACACATTTGTTAAAATTAAAACATTCATTAAATCCCTACCATGTACAAAATACTGACCAAGGCTCAAATCAGCATTAAGAGCAGTTCTTATCCCCTAAGGTGGAATTTTCAAAGAATAATGGCAACAGAGGTCAAATGAAATGAGTATGAGATACAGGGCTCTGGAGAAAGAGAAAGCACAGCCAGGTCAATTCTCTGAGAATCTAGCCGTTAAAGTGAAGACAACAGTTTCGTGAGAGGAAGAAGATCAATGAAGGTAGTATTCAAGACCCAAGATAACAAGCAACGAGGTAAATTTCAGCTTTTTTTTAGCCTGACATTGTTTTGCGGGCTTTTAGGCTATGTTAATAAATTTGCATTTCCACCTTAGGCCTCCAGTTACCAAGTTTCAGTGGTGTCATCAAATTACCTTTTCCTAAGGACCTCTTCTGGGAGCACCTGTCAGTATTGAACCCTCCAGGGAGGGGTGATGTTGACTCACAGAAAATGCCTTCTGATAGCAGATTCTTGCCGCCTCAAGCTGGCAGAGTGACACATTGACCCACAGCCTCCTAGGATTTGGCTAGTCCTTGGGAATAAGATGAGAGCTTGGAAAGCCTCATAACTAGCCCTGGTGGGGGCAGGGGGCATTTGATAGATACACATGCCTGGCTTAGTGTACTCATTGGTACTCTAGAGACTTAACGGGTGAGAAATCAACCTCCAAAAGTCTGCTTATTTACTCAAGAAGAGTAGAAAGACTCTTGAATTTAACTTAAATACTTTCCTATCAGATCTGAATTCAGTTTACAGTAGGTCTCTTATTAGCACTGTTTTAAATTGCAGATATCATCCTGTACTGCCCGATTGTCCAGTTTCTGCCTTTGATTGGCATTCCTCAAAAGGGTCAGTATATGAGAAAGTGAAGCGTGCCTCAAGAAATGAGGTAACTTAGGGAATTTTTAATAAGATTCCCCAGGAGAAGAGGTGAAAATATGACAAGGAAGGATGATGAAGCAAAAAGCTAGATACACTGAAGGGTTTAGGCCAGGACAAAACAAAAGTCAGCCCTATGAGGTAACTGGTTAGTAACTGGTTAGTCCAGAGAAAACAAGGAACACAGTAGGTTAATTCAGCACATTTAGAAATTGTATCTGGTCTGTTAATTAAGGAAATGCTAAATCGTCTCTATAAGCTACATCCAAACACAGAATTCTTGGGGAAGCTCAGTATTTAAGCATCATTTCTCTTAATCTGGGTCTTGATCTGGAAGCCTTGGGGATGGGAATTGTTTTCTAATTCTGGTCTAAAGCCTTCCTTCTCTCCACCTTGTCTGATACTCCTGTTTTTTGTTGTTGTTGTTGTTGTTGTTTGTTTGTTTTCAGCAAATAAGTAGTCTTTAATCATTTTTCTTACAGATTGTGATAGAAAATAGATCATTCAAAATCTCTAAATGTTCCACATTCAATTCTAAAATATTCATAAACTGACTTATTTCTATGTACAAACTAGTATTTTCTCTGTGTATTCTCTACCATTTATAAAAATTGTTTTAAAATCCTTGAGGATTTTTTAACCTGCATTTTTCATCCTAGAAAATCAGGTACTAGTTATATTTTTGTTGTTGTTGTTGTTTTAAATTATTATTATTTTTTTTTAACTTTACAATATTGTATCTCTTACACTGTTGGTGGGAATGCAAACTAGTACAGCCACTATGGAGAACAGTGTGGAGATTCCTTAAAAAACTGGAAATAGAACTGCCATACGACCCAGCAATCCCACTGCTGGGCATACACACCAAGGAAACCAGAATTGAAAGAGACACGTGTACCCCAATGTTCATCACAGCACTGTTTATAATAGCCAGGACATGGAAGAAACCTAGATGTCCATCAGCAGATGAAAGGATAAGAAAGCTTTGGTACATATACACAATGGAATATTACTCAGCCATTAAAAAGAATACATTTGAATCAGTTCTAATGAGGTGGATGAAACTGGAGCCTATTATACAGAGTGAAGTAAGCCAGAAAGAAACACACCAATACAGTATACTAATGCATATATATGGAATTTAGAAATAAGGTAATTATATGCTTGTTAATATTACCTTCAGACTTTTCCTTTACTGTGCTTGGAGGCTGTCTCTGTTCCACAAAATAACTTTTGCTCACATAATAACGTCTCATAAAACATTATCCATCTTGGAGAAGAAAGGTAGGAAAGAACCCTTACAATATATTTCAATGGAACTTTTTTCTAGCTTTTTTCCCAACTATTACTGTCCCTCCATACCAGCCTCCCACAAATACTTGACTGCTACCCTAATCTTGTTTCTCTTTTCTCACCATTTTTCTTCCCTTAAATTTCCCCCCAAAAGCTCCAAGAGAAAAAAGTAAAACCCAGTAGCTATGGGAATGACAATCCAGTGCTCCTCCAATTGACAATAAACCCAACATTTCTCCTGATCTGTATGATCAGCATGAACCAATTATGCTTTAGAAAATATAGATTTAATCCATATATATTAGATAAGGAGTTTGCCTGTTCTTGCAACAATATGGATAAGCAAGTTGAATATTCTCAAAGATCCAGACATGGCAATATCTGGGTAATATACTGAGAAGGGCAACATATGATTAAGTGGTTCTCAACCCCGGATGCATACCCGACTTTGAAAACATACAAATGCTAAGGTCCCGTTGCAGACCAATTAACTCATAACACATGAATGTGGAGTCACTCATTTTATCAAAGCTCCAGGCTATGCTCTTAGGCAACAGATTGAGGAGCACTGATATCACACTCAAGGAGTTTAAGACTGAGAACTGATGCTAGTCTCTACTCCACACTCATTTGCTCAGTGACCTTGAACAATTTATCTAGCCCATGGATTTGAGTATCCTCCTCCATAAAATGTCTTCAGCCTCTTCTCTCTCTTTCCCTCTTCTTTCACTTGAACAACAACAACAACAACAAAAAAATCTATCTTCCATTTGTAAAGGTTTATAATTTTCAGTGGCTCAAATGGGATTATTTTGGCTTCCCAGGTCAACAGAACAGGATTTCCCAAATGTTAACCCTTCATGGACTTAGTAGGAACATAATAAGGAAAGAATTCCTGAGATAGTTGATAAAACAGTACAACCATGGAAGAATTCCAATGGGACATATCAGAATATTTATGGTTCCATTTTTGCATTTGCAATTCTATACTTTGCAAGGAATAGAACAAAATAAGCTTGAGGATCTAGTCTCATTTGATGTGAATGCTATATCTAACATATACCTTTGTATCTATTCCAATACATATATTCATATTGGTTACATGTCAATGTAAGTGTATTTGTATGTTCAGTGCAGCTTTTCATTTAACACATATTCATCAAGCACTCAGTAAGTGTTTCACATACTGAGGATATAGCATATAAAAAACAGGAAATTTCCTTCCCTATGAGAGCTTTCAGTCTAGTGAAGACAGACTATAAACAAGTAAGAGAAAAATAAATAGAAAAATATTGCAGGAAAAGTAAGAATTGGGTAGGGAACCAGAGAGAAAGATAATCCCACGTATTTTATTTGGCTTTAGATCAAATTAACTTAAGTTTCTATTTGTGAAACGAAGGTTGTTTCCCTTCCTCTCCGGGTTTGTTGACAGAGTTAAGTGAAATTTTGTATAATCCTTGATTAAGTGCCTGGAAGGTACTAAGGGGCTCAATTAGTAGACAAAGAAAGAAAGAACAAGGGAGACTGAACTAACCTGGAGTCAGTGGCAGGTCAATAGCAGAGCTGGAACCTAAACACAGACCTTCAGATTTCATGGTGCCTGCTCCTTCCCATCTCAGCCCTGCAGAATTGAATTTGAAGACTGGTTCTGAGCATTTTAGGTTATGCCAGTCACACCACACCTGAGACAAAATGTTAGGTCAACAAAAGCAGAGAGGGGCAGTCTGCTACCCACAGTAATCCAGTTCAGTTCAGTTCAGTTCAGTTGATCAGTCTTGTCCAACTCTTTGCAACCCCATGAACCACAGCACGCCAGGCCTCCCTGTCCATCACCAACTCCTGGAGTCCACCCAAACTTATGTCCATTGAGTTGGGGATGCCATCCAGCCATCTGATCCTCTGTCGTCCCCTTCTCCTCCTGCCCTCAATCTTTCCCAGCATCAGGGTCTTTTCAAATGACTCAGCTCTTCCCATCAGGTGGCCAAAGTATTGGAGTTTCAGCTTCAACATCAGTCCTTCCAGTGAACACCCAGGACTGATCTCCTTTAGGATGGACTGGTTGGATCTCCTTGCAGTCCAAGGGAATCTCAAGAGTCTTCTCCAACACCAAAGTTCAAAAGCATCAATTCTTTCGGTGCTCAGCTTTCTTCACAGTACAACTCTTACATCCATACATGACCACTGGAAAAAACATAGCCTTGACTAGATGGACCTTTGTTGGCAAAGTAATGTCTCTGCTTTTGAATATGCTGTCTAGGTTGGTCATAACTTTCCTTCCAAGGAGGAAGCATCTTTAAATTTCATGGCTGCAATCACCATCCTCAGTGATTTTAGAGCCCAGAAAAATAAAGTCAGCCACTGTTTCCTGTGTTTCCCCATCTATTTGCCATGAAGTGATGGGACTGGATGCCATAATCTTAGTTTTCTGAATGTTGAGCTTTAAGCCAACTTTTTCACTCTCCTCTTTCACTTTCATCAAGAGGCTCTTTAGTTCTTCTTCACTTTCTGGCATAAGGGTGGTGTCATCT
>NW_011494931.1:1032844-1050442 GCF_000754665.1 Bison bison bison
ATGCCATAATCTTAGTTTTCTGAATGTTGAGCTTTAAGCCAACTTTTTCACTCTCCTCTTTCACTTTCATCAAGAGGCTCTTTAGTTCTTCTTCACTTTCTGGCATAAGGGTGGTGTCATCTGCATATCTGAGGTTATTGATATTTCTCCCGGCAATCTTGATTCCAGCTTGTGCTTCCTCCAGCCCAGCGTTTCTCATGATGTACTCTGCATAGAAGTTAAATAAGCAGGGTGACAATATACAGCCTTGATGTACTGCTATTCCTATTTGGAACCAGTCTGTTGCTCCATGTCCAGTTCTAACTGTTGCTTCCTGGCCTGCATACAGGTTTCTCAAGAGGCAGGTGAGATGGTCTGGTGTTCCCATCTCTTTCAGGATTTCCCACACTACTTACTACCCTCATTTCTAAATGCGACGCACAGAATTCAGCAAATCTGAGCCGTGGAAATGCTGCACCTCTGTAGGTGTGTTTGGTTTTGTTCTCTGTGCAGAATGAGACATGAACACGTGTATAACCCAATTAATGTTTTGTTTGTTGGCTCAGTTTACTTTGGATTGTATGAGCATAAGTGGATTTTCAGGCTTGAAATAAGAAAACAAAAAGGTACCATTTTGAATGAATATTTACTCTTTCCAAGCCCTTATTTATCACCATGGCATATCAATCCCCAACCTACTGTCTCCACAAATAAAGAAAAAAGCTTCATATTTTAATTACAGCACATACTGCTTCCATGTCTAAGCTCCATACTCACTCTTGCCATATAACAGACACCACTCTTTAGAAGATCACTACTGCCTCTTTAGGACCTGAATTCAGTCCGCTTGGCTTCCCAGTGGAGCCCTGGTGAACATCTTCAGCCCTCCTCAAAATGTCCCTTCCCTCAGCTTCCTGAAGTCTGGACTTCTGGTTATTCATCCTCTCCAGTCCCTCTTCCCCATCTTTCAGCACATATGCCTTCCTCTTCCTGCTCCCTATAGTTGTCATCCCCAGGATGTTGGCACATTCCTCTTCCCTTCTCCCTCCATTAACCTGTGCTTGTTGTTTCCATCTTGACTTCAATTATCACCTTTATGAGGGATGCCTCCAATTCCATTTCCAGGTTGTTCTTCTGGGATGGCTCCTAAGTCTGCATTTATGTAACCAAAACAGTTTCTTGGGTATATATCTCTGTTCTCATATGCATAGCCCACCCAGAATGTAACTCTATCCTCAGACCACCCTCCTCCCCTTTCTGTATTCTCTACCTCTGCTCATGGCATGGCGGGCCATCTGCTTACCCAGACTTAAAACTCCATCTCTTAACTCCTGTCCCCTAGTCCCCATGTGGGATGAGCCATCAGATCCAGTACACTCGGGTTCCTGATGTTTCTCACATCCATCCCTCTTGTTTAACTTGTTCTGTGGTCAACGTCAACTTGTACCTCTACTATTGTCTCTAGCAGTTCTCAGTCTCCATATGTCCTTCAATGTTAATTGTATGCTCCTTCTTTTGGTGCCAAAATAAAGCATCTAAATAAATGCAAATAAATAGATGCAAATGAATTTTGCATCTAAAAATCATAACACTCTGACCTCAAATACCCATTCTCAATTTCCGATCTTTCCCATCTCACGTGCTATCTCTCAGCTGTACCAAGTCACTCCTATTATTCAGACTTGCTGCTTTAATGCTATTGTTGCCTCTATGGTACTTCCCACCTGGAATGCATGGCCTCTCTTCTTCCTACCAAGTCCTTTCCCTCTTCCTTCCAGGTCCTCCTTCGGGATGTTTCTCTTGGTTCTCCCAAAGTAAGATCACAGATTTTGCTTCTGTGCTCTGTGAGTACTTCATCTGCTCTTTTCTCATCCCTCCATCACCCTGTCTTACAGTATAGTTGTAAGTGCACACGTTGTAGAGATAATCCGTCATGTGGCCACAGGCCTCCCTCCCCACTACTGTTCATTGTATTGACCTAGAATATCCTCCATGAGTCTCCTATTACTTTGTTATTACCCAGTCACCAGGCTCAATGAGTCTCCATCATCCCCTTTTGACAAGCTTGGCTCCCTTTGGCCACTTAGCCCAGCACTGCTCACCCTAATAAGGACTCTCCTTTGAGAAAGGGCAAGAAATTTCAGTTAACCGGTCATGTTTACATCTCCCTTTTCCCTTTCACTTAAGGTTGCAAATCAATTCTTTCTAATCACCACTTTTCCCATCAGCCTCAAAGATTCAACATGTTCCCCTTCCTTAGGCTAAGATCCTTAGAGCAGAGTCCTTATGCAAAACAGGGGCACCTCTCTTAGGAAACTCTTCATTTCGCAGTTTGAAATGTATGTGGCAGCCCGGCCTGACCACTTCAGAGCTGAGAATTCAAATTCCCTTGCCAGAGGCCATTATGTGTTTACTTAGCAGCAAGGAGAGTACTTTCTACATAATTAATTGCAAGTTCAGGATCTTCTTGACCTGTACTCAGTTCCTGGAATCCACCCTGAAGGATCCTGTATACTGCCAATTCATATCTGTCGCTGTTGCTGTAGTTTGCCTCTGGGTGCTTCTGATTTTTCTTTCTATTTTTCTCCAAAGGGAGAGAAAATGAATTCCCAGTTACAGTGTCATTTTAAAGATTTCTTTTAATTAGTCAAAAATGGAGACGATGAAAAAGCTTGTCCCTGGGATGCTAATCCTCCGAATGCTTACATTTGAATTTGTCCTTGGCATGCTGTTTCTCACAGTCCTGTTCACACCATCTCAAGTTCTTTGCCTGAGCATGCTTTCCATCTCTGCTTTTGTTTGGAGGCTTAGCATCTTAGACTACAAGTGGTGCAAATTTTAAACAAAGCAGGGGAGAATGATGGGTCATATCAAAGGATACCTGTGCAAGCAGTCAGAAAATTATTTTCCCACAACCTCCTAAATTCATTTTGGCCAGGTAAAACTTACAGGCCTAAACCAGATAATAACTCAAAATTAGCTTCATGATAAATAAATATTCTAAATCTCCCTAGAATTATGGTTGCTTATTTTTTTCTTCAGCATTGTATTATGGCAACAAAATAGGCTGTTAGGACCTGCAAAAATTACTGTACCAAAACAAAGACTCATAATTGATAAAAAAAAAGACAGGTATCAGTTGCACTCAGTTGTCCCAGAAATGAACATCATACAGTTGGGTTAATAGAGCTGCGAGCCATCATCCAAGCCAGCCCTCTTAGGAAACTGAGGCTCAGACAGGTAAAGAAGCTTCCCAACCAAGGTCTCACAATTCTTTTATTAGTATTCAAACTCTTTAAAGTCATGCCACTGACCTAATCTAATTACATTTAATATTGTATTGTACATATGAGGTAGCCTGTTGAGATTTGCCCAGAGTTTATCAAAAGAAACCAGATTTTAAGAAAACAAAAGAATCCCATCAACTGTTGAATGAAATTTCTTATTTGGAGTGAGGATGGGATAAGGATGATATGAAATCAAATCAAAGTCATCTGAAGCTTGAGGATCTAATAATCACATATTCAAATAAACAGGAGATAAATCTGCTACCCAATGATCTCTTTTTGTTCTCCACTCTTACATTACATTTCTTCTCTCTTCCTCTTGCTTCCAGTCCCTTTATTTCCTCTCCTCTTCCCTATCCTACTAAAGAATCCAATCAAAATTAGCCAAAAACTCTTAAATTAACCCAGCTAGGGTGAATCTTCTATGCCATTTGCCTTTAATTAATCAAATGGCAAATACAAAGAGTTGCTCAGAGCCAGCTTCTGGGGAATCTTTGTGATAAGTGTGCTATCAGGGTTCAAGAGCTGTCAAACAGCTAGAAGCCTTCCTCTCTTCATTAGAAATAGATTCAACCTGATTACATAAGTGGTTTGAATGGATATTTAAAGTGACTTCATTTAAGTGGTAGCCATCCATGGCTGAGCCATCACAGTCCAGTGTATGAGAACCAGAGAGTCAGATCTTGACAAAACTTTTTATCTCCATGGAGACCTAGAAGCTGTAGGAAAGCTCATGATACCACCCTTTAATGCTCCTCACCATCCTGCCTGTGCATAGCCCTGCTGGTCTTTTCTCACCATCAAGCTCCACCCAATCAACTTCTTGTACACTCTTCTAGGACAAAATGTCCCAGTTAAGTGGTATAAGACCTGGTGTTTTGTGTTTCATCTTTCTATAGACTGTACAGCTTTTAAGATTTGTCCCACAGTGAGACCTGTGCAAAAATGGCCCTCAATATGTTCCTTTGTCCAGACCCAATTTCTCATTTAGGTTTTTTTCCATTTTATTTGTCTTAATCCGATCTGGGGTTTTCTGTAACATTTCAGTGAATATGTTCCAAGGGCTGTGTTTTATTCATCTTGTAACCTTTATCCTAGGGCAGTGCCTGGTAAAGAACAAGTATTTGACTTGTTGAATGAAGAAATAAATAAGCACTCAGATTTCTGCTTTTTCTATGAGCAGTGTCTTTGGGTCTCTTTACCTCTATATTCCTTTCTGCTCAGAACACTTTCCTCATCTCTGTCTGAACTTTTTCTGCAGACTTTCTCATGTAGTCTTACAAGCATCTTTCAGCTGCGGATTCTATCTACTTTCATGATGGGGCTGAAATATCAAGTGTTTTTCTGGTTGGATCTTTTTTTCTAAGGCAACTGGGGACATTTCTTGCAAATATATCATTAGAGTGATTTTTCAGTGGCTAACCAAGCTGTCATAGGCATTTAGCACAGCCAAAGAGTAAAGATCTTTGACACTACTTGGTAGCCAGTCCTGCTTTATTTATATAAAATATTACAGTGCTTTTGTGTGTGTGTGTGTGTGTACACTCAAAACAGCTCCAGAGAAGTGCAGCAAGAAGCAAGTCAACAAGGGGATTAATGGGGCTTTGTTTGTAGAATGCAGAATTCTGTAATAATTCTAGAGGCAGATTTCTGGAGCATGAGATGTTTTCAAATTCATTCTGGAGTTTTTAGAGCATAAATTTCTATATGAGCAGCAGCTTGGGACTGTTAGGAATGGAATTAGCAACAGAGGTGGCTTTATTTTTTGCCTTTGCACATGGCAGATAATTTTCCTTTTCATACTTGGAAGCTCTCTTGCCCTTGTGGAATGTGATTAGTGGATTCAACAGTTGAGGAAAGAGAGAAGGCTTGATTCTAAGAATGTTCAGCAATGGTTAATCAAGAGGTAGGACTTTTAAATAAAAATTCTTTGATCCTCTTTGTGCAGATGTGCTCAATTGCTAAGTCATGTCTGACTCTTTTGTGATCCAATGGACTATAGCCTGCCAGGCTCCTCTGTTCATGGAATTCTCCCAGGCAGGAATACTGGACTTGGTTGCCAGTAATCCCCTCCTCCAGGGGTTCTTCCTGACCCAGGGATCTAACCCAAGTCTCCTGCGTCTCCTGCATTGCAGGCAAATTCTTTACCGCTGCACCATTGGGGAAGTCCATACCAGACCTATATTACAAAGCAACTGATCATTCAATTTTATCAGGCTTGGGGGTCCAAAAACACTTCATTGTATGGATTAAGGACTTAGCATTTCTGTGCAACCTACCTGCTTGCATCGCAGGCTCCTTGCAAGAGTAGGGGTCACCATCTCAAGATCACATGATACATTTATTATTTTAATTATTGGTCCTAATTTTTTACTAAATTTGATACAGAAAAAAAATGGAGTAGAGGGTAAAATATCTTTCAAAATTTTTCCATCAGGAGAGATCTTTTCCATCTGTTACAAAAAGCACCCCTTGAAAAGAAAAACAAAAGTGCTCCCCCTTCTCGACTTTGCTTTGTGGGCTGTGGTCATGACCGCTTCTGGTCTCTATGACAGAGTCTGTGAAATGTGACTGGAGTGGAAAGGAAGTTCATTTCTTCCTTTGATAGAGCACCTCACCTAGGGAAAGGTGAGGAGAGGGGAGGTAGGTGCATCCCCAGTGCTAGTAAGAATGAAAGCTCCTGAATGGAGAAGTTAGATGGAAAAGCAGAGACATTACTTTGCCAACAAAGGTCCATCTAGTGAAAGCTGTGGTGTTTCCAGTAGTCATGTATGGATGTGAGAGTTGGACTATAAAGAAAGCTGAGCACCGAAGAATTGATTCTTTTGAACTGTGATGTTGGAGAAGACTCTTGAGAGTCCCTTGGACAGCAAAGAGATCAAACCAGTCAATCCTAAAGAAAAGAACCCTGAATATTCACAGGAACAAGATGCTGAAGCTGAAGCTTTAATACTTGGGCCACCTGATGCGAAGAGCTGACTTACTGAAAAAGACCCTGATGCTAGGAAAGATTGAAGGCAGGAGGAGACGGGGATGACAGAGGATGAGATGGCATCCCTGACTCATTTGAGCAAACTCTGGAAGATAGTGAAGGACAGGGAAGCCTGGCGTGTTGCAGTCTGTGGAAATGCAAAGAGTCAGACATGACTGAGTGACTGAAAAACAACAACCCAGTCAGGATCTTCTTACTCCCACCAAAATATTGGTAACCATTGCTTTAATCCTGTGGAAACTGTGTGTCACTCTCTTCACACAAGGAACACCATCAGCTAGTAAAGAAAACAAACAAACAAACAAACAAAAAACAAAACAAAACAAAACCGATTTCTTCTTTCTCCCCAAGTATTAGAAACGATTCTTGGTCTGACTCAGGTTGCTTGCTGTGGAATGACTACCATTTGGTCCTGGTGTCCTCATCCCCTTGTGCACTGCACTCCTCGAGGCTTCTCACTCTGGTTTGTGTCTACAGACTCTTTGGAAATTATCAGACTAAAAAGCAGCTGATCTTTCTGCAACTCCAAATGACTCAACTCTTGTAAATAGAATAAATTGTCATCAAGGCTTCCCAGGTGGTGTTAGCAGTAAAGAACCCGCCTGCCAGTTCAGGAGACACAAGAGACTTGGGTTTGATCTCTGGATCAGGAAGATTCCCTGGAAGAAGACATGGCAACCCACTCCAGTATTCTTGTCTGGAGAATCCCATGGACAGAGGAGCCTGGCAGACTATAGTCTATAGCGTCACAAAGAGTCAAACATGACTGAAGTGACTCACGCTCGCACGCATAAATAGAATGAGTTGTCATCAGTAGGTGTGACACAGTACTATCAAGCAAAAGGGAGGCTATATGAACAATAGCTAAGAGCCTCCAACATTACTCACTGGGTGATCTGGTGCAAGTTCCATAATTTCCCTGGGACTCAATCCTCATCTTCTAATTTGGATTCATACGAACACTTAATTACCAGGTTCATGGAAGGTTATTGCACATGTAAAGTACTTAGAAGCCACTCAATAAATTCAAGATTAATTGTTTTATCACACCATCAATATTGTTGTTATAATTTCTCAGCTGTTATCACCATTTCTCTTATCTGAAGCATGACATGTATCCACTGGCTTTCTGGGGGCTTATTCCTCCCCCTTCTCCAGGTGTCCTTTTCAGCCATGTACAAGGCACCGTCACTTTGCTTCAGAGCACGGTTAAGAGAGAAGGGTATCAAACCAAATTCAGAAAAACTGATATAAACCCACAAAATCTCCCACAACGGCCTCCTTCTGGGGCTCTTTGTTCTAAGAGTCTCCAACACATACCATAGATGCCTGAGAAATAAACTTGGAAACTTAGTTTCAGCCCAGGATCACAGTGCAATAAAAGAAATAGGCTTAAAACATTGGAAAGACTCATTATTTCATCACTGGATAACTCTGATAACAGACAGAATTAAATGATTATAGGGGATATTTATGCTTGCTTATGTGATGGAAGGGAAATGAATATAAAACCAAATAGCTGTAGTAGCCTCTATTGCTATGGACTGTACATAGCTGGTGCCTGCTGTCATTCAGTATAGGAAAAAGACTAGCCTGCCAGGAATAACATCAAGTGAGATGGTAGCTATGACCTGAAGCTATGATTCCAAAGGGAGTTAAAGAAATTATGATAATAGAGTTCTCAAACCTCCTGAAACAACATAGAAACATAACTTTAAAACTGGAATATGAAATATTACAAGGAGCAACATAAAGGACCAATTCATTATCATAAGATATTACATTATGGTCTTCACTGTTGAAAGTCCTTAAAATGTCAATATCCAATAATGTCTCAGTAAAATAATGGAAATTTGCTTTTCTCACAAAGCAACTATGAGGATAACGATGATGATTAAGGGATAATGATAGAGGGACGGTAATGCTCAACCATACTAGTTTAGGGAATAAACAATGACGCTCTACAATAACAACCCCAGAGTACATTTCTAGCCAAAATGGCAGGGAAGCCTGAGGGTTCCCTGGGGTTCTCAGTTGCCTGTAAAAATCCAACAATATCAGGAGGTACTTACTCATGTGGAAATATTTGGTTTTTGTGACTTTTGATACTTATTACTAGTAAACGTTGAATCAGATGCACTTTCTTAACATCAGAGGACTCCACAACTACTCACCCCAATGCTGAAATTGAGTCGCATAGTCGTGTCCAATTCTTTGCACGGGATTGTAGCCTGCCAGTGTGATTTCACAACAAGAGCAACATTAACACCAGGTAAGATTACCAAGCACTTGCTATGAGCCAGGAACTGAACAAGGCACTTTGTTTATTAAATCAGGTATAGTTGGGTAAAGTTGTGGATATTATCCATTCAGGGCCACAATTTCCCTCCCTGTTTGAGCCTGTAGAACTCAAGAAACAAGTTATCTGCTCCCATAATACAATAAATAGGATATCCATTATAGACATTCTGGTTCAAAGAGGGAGAAAATAGGAAAATAAGTCACCACTCCCAAGAAATTTTGAAATTTAGCCAAGCAAATTTCATTTGGTTTCAAAGTCTGAGAATAAACCTCTGGGGCTTGAGACTCTATACTTGGGATCAAGTCTCTGCCCTGAGGAAAAAGTAGCATGTTTGCAGTAGGTTTTTTGGGTTTGTTTTGTATTAAGACTTTTTTAAGATCAGTCACAGCAAAATTAAGGGAAGGAATATAGATTTCTCATTTATCCCTTGTCCCATATGTGTGTATCCTCCCACATATCAGCACTCCCCACCAGAGTGGTATATTTGTAACAATTAATAAGCCTACATTAACACATCATATTCACCTAAAGTCTAGAGTTTATATTATAGTTCATTCTAGGTATTGTACATTCTACAGGTTTGAACAAATGTAGAATTTTTTAGACTCTTTTCTAGGTTTTATTGTACTTGTTAGATTATTCTCAATAGAGTCATACTGTAAAAACTACATTTTAACCTGCTTTTTAAGCCTAACAACACCTCACAGATATATATTTCTGAAATTGATATATATTTCTCAAAAATAATTTTGTTTAACCAGTTCTCTATTGTTTTACATTTAGGTTATTTCCATCTTTGAGGGAATATTGCAGAGTAGGCATGATTCCTAGGAAATGAATTAGCAGCAAAATATGAAAACAATTTTAAAATTTAAACACATGTAAAATTGCTTTAAAAAGCACAAAGTGTCTGAAAATCTCAACCATAAGAAATTAATACTGTCAATAAGTGGGGGCAAGAATCAATATACCACTTAGAATATTTATTTTTGGACCTGTTCTCTTTGCCAGTTTTTATTTGGGTCATTTTTCTGAATTAAATAGCTTTAACTAAATAATTTAAATCAAGCCTGGTTCAATAATGAAGCTCTTTGCTTATTCATTTCATCACATGGTTTTTCATCAAAGTTAAAATTAGTACTGAGTAATGTGCCTCTGATGAGAAGGAAAAAAACTTTCTAAATCAAGACACAAAATGAAAAAGCAGAGTGTGATGGCATTGGGAAGCAGTAGAGAGAATATAAGGGATTAGTTAACTGGAAGAATCAAATAGCATTATTGTTCTGAATATGCCAAGATCATATTAATCTGAAATATGAAAATAGTGCTGGCAGTCATATCTTGGGTTTATATCACACTCTTCAAGGAGATATTTCCAATACAAAGTCATTCACCTTGGCTGTGAATGCTGGCAGAGATAATATTGCCCTAATCCAAATTATGAATTGATCTTCATGAGTCATTTGTCCTGAAATTTTAAGCAGACACTCTACCTTGTTCCCTGTTAAAATTTTCTGTACTGGTGAAGCTACAGGATAAATGCAGGAAGTATCAACTGCTGTCATGGATTAAAATTATTTCTAAATTGTTACTAGCTGCCTTTCTTGTTGTGACACTAGGGTAGTTACAATGAGTCCAACAAACTAATACCCCCTTTAAGTCCTATTAGAAATTCTTGATACTTTCAACATGTGACACTACATCTTCAAAAAATTTTGGAAAGTAACTTATTTCCTCTAAATGTATCAAAGTCTTTAAAAAGTGATAATTATATATATAACTGAATATAACTATATATAATCTAATATATATATTTATATAACATATTTATATAACTGATGATGGGAGTAAAGTCCGATGCTGTAAAGAACAATATTGAATAGGAATCTGGAATATTATGTCCATGAATCAAGGTAAATTGGAAGTGGTCAAACAGGATATGACAAGAGTGAGCATCAACATTTTAGGAATCAGTGAAGTAAAATGGACTGGAATGGATGAATTTAACTCAGATGACCATTATATCTACTGATGCAGGTAAGAATCCCATAGAAGAAATGGAGTAGCCATCATAGTCAACAAAAGAGTCCAAAATGCAGATTTTGGGTGCAATCTCAAAAATGACAGAATGATCTCTCTTCATTTCCAAGGCAAACCATTCAATATCACAGTAATCCAAGTCTATGCCCCCAATGAATAATGCTGAAGAAGCTGAAGCTGAATAGCTCTATGAAGATCTACAAGACCTTCTGGAAGTAACACCCCAAAAAGATATCCTTTTCATCATAGGGGACTGGAATGCAAAAGTGGGATCAAGAGATACCTGGAGTAACAGGCAAATTTGGTCTTGGAGTACAAAATGAAGCAGGGCAAAGGATAGCAGAATTATCTATTGCCAAGAGAATGCACTGGTCATAGCAAACACCCTCTTCCAACAACACAAGAGAAGACTCTACACATGGACATCACCAGATGGTCAATATCGAAATCAGATTGATTATATTCTTTGCAGTGAAAGTTGGAGAAGCTCTATACAGTCAGCAAAAACAAAACCAGGAGCTAACTGTGGCTCAGATCATGAACTCCTTATTACAAAATTCAGACTTAAATTGAAGGAAGTATGGAAAACCACTAGACCATTCAGGGATGACATAAATCAAATCCCCTACGATTATACAGTGGAAGTGACAAATAGATTCAAGGGATTAGATCTGATAGACAGAGTGCCTGAAGCACTATGGACAGAGGTTAATGACATTGTACAGGAGGCAGTGATCAAGACCATCCCCAAGAAACAGAAATACAAAAAGGCAAAATGGTTGTCTGAGGAGGCCTTACAAATAGCTGAGAAAAGAAGTGAAAGGCAAAGGAGAAAAGGGAAGATATATCCATTTGAATGCAGAGTTCCAAAGAATAGCAAGGAGAGACAAGAAAGCCTTCCTCAGTGATCAATGCAAAGAAATAGAGGAAAACAATAGAATAGGAAAGACTAGAGATCTCTTCAAGAAAATTAGAGATACCAAGGGAACATTTCATGCAAAGATGGGCACAATAAAGGACAGAAATGGTATCTAATGTATCTAATAGAAGCAGAAGATACTAAGAAAAGGTGGCAAGAATATGCAGAAGAACACAAAAATACAACACAATACAAAAAAGATCTTCATGACCCAGAGAGCCACAATGGTGTGGTCACTCACCTAGAACGAGAATTCCTGGAATGCAAAGTCAAGTGGGCCTTAGGAAACATCACTACAAACAAAGGTAGTGAAGGTGATGGAATTCCAGTTCAGCTCCTTTAAATTCTAAAAAATGATGCTGTGTAAGTGCTGCACTCAATATGCCAGCAAATTTGGAAAACTCAGCACTAGCCACAGGACCAGAAAAGATCAGTTTTCATTCCAATCCCAAAGAAAGGCAATGCCAAAGAATGCTCAAACTACCGCACAATTACACTCATCTCACACGCTAGCAAAGTAATGCTCAAAATTCTCCAAGCCAGGCTTCAACACTACATGAACTGTGAACTCCAAGATGTTCAAGCTGGATTTAGAAAAGGCAGAGGAACCAGAGATCAAATTGCCAACATCCGGTGGATCATAGAAAAAGCAAGAGAGTTCCAGAAAAACATCTACTTCTGCTTTATTGACTACACCAAAGCCTTTGACTGTGGATCACAACAAACTGTGAAAAATTCTTCAAGAGATGGGAATACCAGACCACCTGACCTGCTTCCTCAGAAATCTGTATGCAGGGCAAGAAGCAACAGTTAGAACTGGACATGGATATTATCACCCTGCTTATTTAACTTATATGTGGATTACATCATGTGAAAAGCCAGGATGGATGAAGCACAAGCTGGAATCAAGATTGCTGGGAGAAATATCAATAACCTCAGATATGCAGATGACACCACCCTTATGGCAGAAAGTGAAGAAGAACTAAAGAGCTTCTTGATGAAAGTGAAAGAGGAGAGTGAAAAAGTTGGCTTAAAGCTCAACATTCAGAAAACTAAGATCATGGCATCCAGTCCCATCATGTCATAGCAAATAGATGGAGAAACATTAGAAATAGTGAGAGACTTTATTCTGGGGGACTCCAAAACCACTGCAGATGGTGACTGCAACCATGAAATTAAAAGACGTTTGCTCCTCGGAAGAAAAGCTATGACCAATCTAAGCTAAGTTAAGCTAAGTCACTTCAGTCATGTCCGACTCTGTGTGACCCCATAGACGGCAGCCCACCAGGCTCCTCCGTCCATGGGATTTTCCAGGCAAGAGTACTGGAGTGGGGTGCCATTGCCTTCTCCCATGACCAACCTAGAGAGCATATAAAAAGTGGAGACATTACTTTGCCAACAAAGATTTGTCTAGTCAAAGCTATGGTTTTCCCAGTAGTCATGTATGGATGTGAGAGTTGGACTATAAAGAAAGCTGAGTGCTGAAGAATTGATGCCTTTGAACTGTGGTGTTGGAGAAGACTCTTGAGAGTCCCTTGGACTGCAAGGAGATCCAACCAGTCCATCCTAAAGGAAATCAGTCCTGAATATTCATTGAAGGACTGATACTGAAGGTGAAACTCCAATACTTAGGCCATCTGATACAAAGAACTGACTCATTTGAAAAGAGAGAGAATGGCATTGAAACATGTGAAGTGTCATGTATGAAACGAGATGCCAGTCCAGGTTCAATGCACGATGCTGGATGCTTGGGGCTGGTGCACTGGGACGACCCAGAGGGATGGTATGGGGAGGGAGGAAGGAGGAGGGTTCAGGATGGGGAACACATGTTTTAAAATTATTAAATTTAAGAATAAAAAAAAAAAAAGAAAAAAAGAAAACAAAACAAAACAAAAAAAGACACTAATGCTGGGAAAGATTGAAGGCAAGAGAAGAAGAGGACAACAGAGGATGAGATGATTGTATGGCATCACCGACTCAATGCACATGAGTTTGAGAAATCTCTGAGAGTTGGTGATGGACAGGGAAGCCTGGCTTGCTGCAGTCCATGGGGTCGCAAAGAGTCGGACATGACTGAGAGACTGAGCTGAACTGAACTGAACTGATAACTGAATCACTTTGTGTATACCTGAAACTATCACAACATTGTAAATTAACTATACGGCAATTTTTTAAAAAGGCATAGGAACCAAGAGTAAAAGAGATATGCAAAAAGTATTCAAAGAAAAGAAAATCAGAATGACCAATAAAACACGGAAAATCTACATATATTAGTAATCATTAAATTGCAAATTAATTCTTCAATAAAATAATTATTTCATGTAAAAAATGTTTGGGTAGTTATCACATACTAGGGAAACAGAGAGAGAAAGAAAGGAACTGTGCATCAAGCACAGTGTCTCCAGAACTTAGAATAGTGCCCAGTACACAGTAAGTTCTCAATTAATGCTGAGTAAATAGAAAGTAGAGAGAAACGGGACCAGGGAAGAAGGAAGGACAAAGTATCTGCCCTTAGTAAGCTTTGAATCTTTTTGTAGAGTTACAGAAAAGCCCTAAGCTGGGAGGTAGGACACCTGGGTTCCCACAGTCAGCTACTAACCTTGCAGAATCTGGGCAAGTTATTTCTCTTCCCTGATCCTTAATTTCCTGCAATGCAAGATTGGTGGTTCATTTCAGTTGAAAGTTCTAGAATGCTCTAAATAAAAGTGGTCATTTATTTTTCTTAATTCTCTTTTGCTCACACATAGTCATCCTCATGGAAGAAGCTCAACTCACCTTTCTCTCTCCTATGTTCCTCATTAAAAACATCAGGCTTGAGGATAATCCTTTGAGCCCTGATTCTGTAACTTGATAAATACTACTTTATTTTTTTGGTCATATCCTTGCCTTTCTCTTTAACGACAGGAAAGATAGCCAGTTGGATTTTGTCCAGGTATGTAGCATGTCATGCAACTCTAAGTCAAACAGACCAACTGGAAATGCAAGTTCTTCTCGTAAGGATGAGTGTCCTAACGTGGTTCAGCTGGGTTGGACCCACAACATCTTCTTTCAGAGGTGGTGGGGGGTGGGTACACTTCAGTCGCATCCAACTCTTTGCAACCCCATGGACCATAGCTCACCAGGCTCCTCTGTCTATGGAACTGTTCATGCAAGAATTACTTGGAGTGGTTTGCCATGCCCTCCAAGCTAAAGTTTCCTGGTTTATCTAGCTATGGTTACAGGCAGTGAGTTTGCTAATGCTGCTTTCCTGTATCTTTTTAGCTGCTACCTTCTGGGCCCCCATTAAAAACCTATTGTACGATAATTACTACTCTTTGCTTCTTCAAAATGTCATAGAGCCTACTTAGCCAATAGATCACCTCATGCAAGGCTATAACTTCTCTTTTAAATATGGCATTCATCGCTTAAATGTCACATGATGTGAGTTACTGACTTGGCAACAAATGGTTTTTCCTCTTGGCTCTTTTTATTCCTTCTCTTAATACTACAGAAAAACCAAACCAATGCTTCACAATGGACAGTTCTGTTATGTTCTCAGGGTCTAAGTAATATCCCTTTGTTTCCACCTATCATTCAAAGTGTATACTGTGCTATAGAGGCTTACCTTCCCCGTCACACCCATCAAGGACATGACCCCTCATTGGCACATTAGCTGAATTCTAAAGAGGGTGCACAGTTGAGGAGAGGGAGTGAAAGGCATCTCAGATGACTATCAAAGACCTAGTTCTGCTCTAGCTCTGTCACAGATCAGCTATGCAACCTAGGAGAAGTCAGTTAACTCCTCTGAATTCTTCTCTAATATAAGGGAGTTATAAAGATCATCTCTTAGTTTTGAAATTCTGTGATAGTTACCAAACCAGGTTTATGATGCTTGAAAGACATACAAGTCTTTGTAAAAACAATCATAGCAAACTTGGTCAGTGAAGGCAGTCTACAGTTCATTACTTATTAAGCAAGTTGTAATTTAATGGATCTAACTGATGATTACTCTTAGTTTCATGATCATTAGACTTCTCTGGCCAAAGTATTTTAGAAAGAGAATAGAATATCTATGGCAAGAAGCTTACACTGTAAACTCTGATCAACAAGTGAAAGTGAAAGTCGCTCAGTCCTGTCCGACTCTTTGTGACCCCAAGTACTATACAGTCCATGGAATTCTCCAGGCCAGAATACTGGAGTGGATAGCCTTTCCCTTCTCCAGGAGATCTTCCCAACCCAGGGATCAAAGCTAGTTCTAACACATTGCAGGTGGATTCTTCACCAGCGGAGCCACAAGGGAAGCCCAAGAATACTGGAGTGGGTAGCCTATCCCTTCTCCAGCAGATCTTCCCACACCTCAGCAAAGAGCAGGCTGATTCACATGATACATGAGAATAGTGGTTGGTATTGGGGTATATGATACTTTTTGAAATTAGGCTGGTGTTGCAATAAAGGCTCGGTTCTTTGGAGTATAACTCCTTATCTCACGTCTTGGATCTATTATTTATGATGGCCTTAGGCAAATCATCTAAATTATCTAACCTCAGTTTCCCTCATTTGTACAAGTATATATGTGTATTTGTGTTTCTTGTCTGTGATATTGTGTATGGGGTGGCTGTGTCAATTTTGAGACACACTGAAGGAGTCTTTGGGCCTGGAAAAGAAAACAATGGTCTCAAAGGCCCTTGCTGAATCATTTAACTTCAGAGAAAACAAAACCGAACTTTAGGTCCCACCCTAATGATCCTGGCCTGTTGCATCTACCTGGGACTTATCACCCTCTGCCCAGAGGGCTTATCACCCCCTGCCCAAAACCTCCCACCACCTATTCAACTACAAATGCCATCTCAACTAAAGAATACCCAAAACGTCCCGCCTGACTAACGTTTCCCCTTATCGCTTCCACAAACCTCCCTTTAAATATGAAGCCTCCCTGGTCCCTCTCCCGTTAGGCTGACTGTCACCCCTCCTTCCTGAATAAAGGTAATCTACCTCTGTTGAGGTTATCTCTCCTTCTTTTCTGCCTCGGCCCGAACTGTACCTTCCATTTGTCATGTCCCTGTGTTTAACTGGCCTTGTCATAGTATGGTAATTACACGAGTCTGGGTCTGTGCCACCATGACCGAGAGTTTCTGTATCATGGGAATGTCCGTGGCCCTTGTCCTGTCCTTATTGCCTTGGATGGGTAGACTGGATTTATCACAGCAGTGTGGCTGAGTGCTGCCAGGCTTGTATGAGATGTCCGCCTTAACTGCCTTACAGAGGTGTTGTGAGGATGAAATAAAATGATGAGCAGGAACAATGTGCCACATTTCTATAGCATTTTAAAATCATGAAATGAAAATATATCCTGCCATATCAATAAACAAGAAATGTCACAACCATCAGCAATTTCTAGCCTCCAAATGTGAATGAGGGCTCCCAAAGCTAGGTGCATATGAAAGGAATGAATTCAGGGAGCCCAGAAGCTTGCATCTTCCCACACAGAGAACACTAAATTCCTTAACTTGATATCTGACCTTTGATGTGCAGATTGCCTGCTCCCTGTGGCTCAGCTGATAAAGAATCTACCTGCAATGTGGGCAGACCTGGGTTCAATCCCTGGGTTGGAAAGATCCCCTGGAGAAGGGAAAAGCTACCTACTCATTCTAGGCTGGAGAATTCCATGGACCATACAGTCCATGGGGTCACAAAGAGTTGGACACAACTGAGCGACTTTCACTTTCACTTTTATTGCAGACTTGTATATAGCCTGACTCCCCCTCCAGCCTCCTTAGAACAGTTCTCAGAGTTACTGAGATCCTGTCTCCTGGGCTAGATGTCCTAACATTCCCACCAAATAACTCTCTACTTTCAGGTTGCGACTGTATTTTTTGGTCAACAAAAATTTATAAAGGGCTTGCCCATATAACATCTGTTTTGGCATCCTAACAGCTGAATGAGATGTTTTATTACTTGTACTATTATTACTGTATAGATGAGGAGACTTAAAACTTAACTTATTAACTTGAAGTAACTCAGCTAATCAAGGGAATAGCTTTATTAACCTAGATCTTTGTCCTTGTAAAAAAGTTGCAGGGTTTATTGTAAAGCATATTAC
>NW_011494931.1:1050542-1053544 GCF_000754665.1 Bison bison bison
AAAGCATATTACAAATGTAAGACACCATTGTTAATATTATAGAAAGCTCTGGAAGGAAGTCTATGCATTTGTAATTTCCTAGGTTATTTTTTTGGTCAGGTTTTCCTAAGTAATTACATTATTTCCTACTTTTTTACCATTATAGATGTAGCTGAAGTTGATAGCAAACCCAGGGGAAAGTCACAGCTTTAGAAACCAGCTGGTAAACGAATTTGTCTGAAAGATTCAGATTACATGTTCTGTGACTGAAATTGGTGTAATGTCTGCTTAATGCTCTCAGTGTATGGACTGAGCCCACTCCTGATTTGCTCTGTGATCAATACTTTCTCCAGCAGATATTGCAAAGTCCTCACCTTTCCTATCCTAAGATACCACCATTGAGTAATCAGCAGACTAGGGCATGAGCTGTGAACTACGCCTCCAGGGGCAGGGGTGAAATTTCACTGAAATAATTTCCTCTTTTTTATCACCCTGGTGACCACTTGCTCAGGGTAGGAGTTGATCCCACAATCAATCTCTTTAAGTTCATTTAACTATCAAAGCCCGGTGTGCTACACTCCATAGCATCGCAAAGAGTCAGACATGACCAGGCATCTGAACAACAACTGTCAAACAGTGTAACAGCGGCTACTTCGTGGCGTTGGTGTGAGAATTTATAAAATAGTGTGTGCAGAGTGGTTTACAAAATAATAATTATTTTAATAGAGACATTACAAGGAAGTCACACCCAGATCTTTGCCTTTAAGCATAGAAGAAGCTTAGTCAAGAATCGAGTCATAGTTATTTACATTTTATATTCTGACAGTCAGACACTTAAAGGGAGTTGTGGGGAGGAGAGGTTAGCTAATTAAATAAACACTTTTACTAAGAAATATTCTTAAATCAAGGGCTTCCCTGGTGGCCTAATGCAGGAGATAGGTTCAATCCTTGGGTTGGAAAGATCCCCCAGAGAAGGAAATGACAACCCACTCCAGTATTCCTGCCTGGGAAATCCCATGAACAGAGAAGCCTGGTGGGCTATAGTCCACGGGATCAACAAAGAATCGAACATGACTTAGTAACTAAACAACAACAATTCTTAATCCAAAGGGACCTAAGTTTGAAATTTCTTATCTAAGCTTTGTGTGTTTGTTACAGCTTTCTTTGGAGAATGAATAAATTAGTTTCTCTTATCACTTGGCAAAGGAAGCCTTTGTTGGCGCTGTTTATGCACAAGAGGCAAGCTTGCAGTCTGTACTTAAAAGAGATAAAATTCATAGGCCTAGGATTTCCCTGGTGGTCCAGAGGTTAAGAATCCACCTTGCCTTGCAAAGGGATATAATTCGATCCCCCGTTGGGGAATTAAGATCCCACATGCCACAGCCAACTAAGCCTGAGCTGGCAACTACTGAGTCCATGAGCTACAGCTAGATAGAAGACCATGTACCACAACAAAAGATCCCATGTGCTGCAACTAAGACCCAATGCATTCAAAAATTAAAGGAATAAAAAGAAAAATTCATGGGCTTCTGTAAGTTAAGAGGCAAGAAGTTAACATAATGTTATTACTATTGTTATTAACATCTATTTATTTAACACACAGTATATGCCAGGTTCTGAACTAATTTTTTTTTGTATACCATTCATTCATTCATTTAATGAGTACCTACCATGTGCCAGGAATTATAGACAAATAAATCACTGAGAAGCCAGAGTCTGATCTCTGCATAATAACATGCCTGGTTTTAAAAAGAATCACACATCATGATTTTTCTGAGCCTCGTATTCCTTGTCTGTATTCTGGGGATAATAAAAATTGTTTTTCTCTCCAGGACTACAATGAAGATGAAAAGAGACAACAAACATAAATCCTTGTGAATAATTAAAAATTTCAAAAATATGAATGCTAAGAATAGCACTGAAATTCTTGGCTTCAATGTTTGTATTGTTCATTTATTTGTTTTCTAGATTCTGAAACATCTTTTATGTCAGCTAAGATTCTATTAGTCTGCTTTCCAGAGAAAAGCCAAACTAAACTGATTTAACTGGAAAATACTTATTTTTGCCAAATAACAAAAAATATGGGAGTAGGTAGTCTAAGGCTCAATATTTCTATTAGGGACCATGTTAACTCTATCTTCTTGCCATTCCAAACTCAGAGTTTGGTTTTCTTCTTCATGATCATACAATGGCTGCATCACCTCTGGCATTGCATCTACATTCCAGGCAGATATATTTCTGAAGTTTTGTCAGATACTTCAGGAAAAGAAGCTCTTTCCAGATATATTTAGAATTCAAGATACAAATTATAAATTCCACCACAGGAAAAAAAGGTCAATTTATTAATAAACAAAAAGAAAGAGATCCTTTATTCATATCACACTCATAATTCACATTTACATTGCATACCCAAAGGTTAAAAGGGAAATTAAAAGGAAAATTAACATTAAAAGGAAATTAAATGGATATGTGCCTGGAACCAAATTCACTCACAGAAATAAGGTGGAACTGGAGGGCTTCATTACTCACACGATCAGAGCAGGAGCAGGGAAAGAATAAAATAACATAAAGATAAGGAGATTAAACTAGAGGAGAAAAGCAGTTTCTTTGAGGAGAATATGTTAGTCAGGGTTCTTCAGAGAAACAGAACCAGTTGTAATCCAAGAAAGAGTTGATGCTATAACTCGAGTTCAAAGATCAGCAGCTGGTAGAATTCCTCCTCAAGGGATGTCAGATTTTTTTCTTAAGGTCTTCTTTCTTTTTTTTTCTTCCACATCAGAAAAATCAGCAGAGTGACCTTAAATTGAAAGGGTCAGACACTCTACCAACTTTATTTTTTTTTTTTTACTTTACAATATTGTATTGGTTTTGCCATACATCAACATGAATCTGCCACAGGTGTACACGTGCTCCCCATCCTGAACCCCCCTCCCACCTCCCTCCGCGTACCATCTCTCTGGGTCATCCCAGTGCACCAGCCCCAAGCATCCTGTATCCTGCATTGAACCTGGACTGGTGATTCA
>NW_011494931.1:1053644-1059557 GCF_000754665.1 Bison bison bison
CACCTCCCTCCGCGTACCATCTCTCTGGGTCATCCCAGTGCACCAGCCCCAAGCATCCTGTATCCTGCATTGAACCTGGACTGGTGATTCATTTTTCATATGGTATTATGCATGTTTCAATGCCATTCTCCCAAATCATCCCACCCTCTCCCTCTCCCACAGAGTCCAAAAGACTGTTCTATACATCTGTGTCTCTTTTGCTGTCTCACATACAGGGTTATCGTTACCATCTTTCTAAATTCCATATATATGTGTTAGTATACTGTATTGGTGTTTTTCTTTCTGGCTTACTTCACTCTGTTAAGGTCTTCTACTAATGGGATTAGGCCCACCACACTATGGAGGATAACCTGCTTTACTGTATGCCCACCGATTTAAATGTTATTGTTTAGTTGCTAAGTTATGCCTGACCCTTTTGTGACCCCATGGATTATAACCCACCAGGCTCCTCTGTCTGTGGAATTTCCCAGGCAAGAATATGGGAGTGAGTTGCCATTTCCTTCCCAGGGATCATCCCAGTCCAGGGATCAAACCCATGTCTTCTGTTAGCATGTGGATTCCTTACCACTGAGCCACCAGGGAAGCAATTTAAATATTAATCTCATCTAAAAAACACCTGCACAGCAACATCCAGATATGTTTGACCATACATTTAGGTACTGTAGCCTAGACAAGCTGACACATTAAAACAAACCATTACAGGGACTACTGAGATCTTAAAAAATATAGCCAGGCAGATATGAAATGCAGATATTAGTGATTTTTCTTTCCAGCATGTCAGGATCCAGGAAATTATTGGGAGGCACCCTCCTAAAACTCAGAAAGTCCGTATTAAAAAATAAACAATCCCTTGAATTTCAGGAGAGTTATAGAAAACTGAACAGAATTGAGAGAGTAAGAACAGTATGATCACAAAACATGCAAACATTATTATAGTAGAGTGTTAAAATAATGGCCTCCATGAGTCATTCCTCCTTTTGTTCAGTCTCATTTGTTATGTCATTTTACTATGCCTTCCATCCAATGGTGGAGCCCATTTCCTCACTCCTTAAACCTGGGATTATCTAGTAACTCTTTTGACCAACAGAACACAGCAGAACTGATGCTATACAACTTCCAGGGATTGCATCTCCTGCTTTCATTCTCTTTACACTGCTCTGAGACCACCATGCTGCAAAGAAATCCAGGCATGTGGAAAGAGAGGTCCTATTGTCCCAGCTGTGGCTGCTGAGTCCAGTCCGCACTGACCTGCCAGCTACATGTGGCCTCATGAATGAGCCCAGGCAAAAACTAGCAATAAACAAGTCAACACAAAGAATTATAAAAAGTAATAATTCTAGTATAAAAAGGTTCTTTTGCTCTCAGCCACTAAGTATCAAGGTAGTTTGTTGTACAACTGTAGATAACTAAAACATAACTGCAATTCATTTATTTTTATGGCTGTCTAGTTGAATAACTTCACAATTTTAAAAAATTCATTTCTCTTTTTTCCTTATTTTATTGAAGTGTACTTGGTTTACAATATTATGTTAGTCTGGTATACAGCAAAGTGATTCAGTTACATATATATATGTATATATTTTTTCATATTTTTTCACTATGGTTTATTACAGGATACTGACTATAGTTCCCTGTGCTATACAGCAGGACATTGTTGTTTCTCCATTATATATGTATTAGTTTGCATCTACGAATCCCAAACTCACAATACATCCCTCCCCCTTGGCAACTGCAACTCTGTTCTCTATGTCTGTGAATCTGTGTCTTTTTTGTAGATAAGTTCATTTGTGTCATATTTTAGGTTCCACATGTGAGTGATATCATATGATGTCTCTTTCTGACTTACTTCACTTATTAGGATAATCTCTAGGTACATCTATGTTGCTGCAAATAGCATTATTACCCTCTTTCATGGCTGAGAAATATTCCATTGTGTATATATACCACTTTTTCTTTATCCATTCATCTGTGGATGGACATTTAGGTTGCTTCCATGTATTGGTTCTCAGTTTATCACTGTTAAGAAAATGCCACTTATGAACATCTGTATACATTTATGGGGTTCCCTCATAGTTCAGTTGATAAAGAATCTGCCTGCAATGCAGGAGACCTGGGTTCGATTTCTAGGTTGAGAAGATCCCCTGGAGAAGGAAATTGCAACCTACTCCAGTATTCTTGCCTAGGCAATCCCATGGACAGAGGAGCCTGGCAGCCTATAGCCCATGGGGTCACAAGAGTTGGACACTACTTAGGGACTAAAACCACCATATACATTTATATGAACAGTTGCACAAATACAAGAATTTCTCTGGAAAATATACTTAGGAGTAAAATAGTAGATGAAGAATTATGAATCAATGAGAAAAAAGATAAAAAACTTATTAGGAAAAATATAAACATATATATCACAAAAGGAAAAAAAAGGCCCATAAGCATATAAAATGCTTATATGCTTTTTATGGGTTTCCAGTTCATTAGTAAATAAGGGAATGCATTTCTTAAGGAACCCAGGACACTTCTTTGTCATTTTAAAGTGGGTTGATGATGTTGGTTTTATGTGTTGCGGTGCATGGAATCCACATCACAACTCTAGCTAGTGGGGTTGATTTAATTGTCCCCTACTTATACACAGGCTTCCCAGATGGTGCTAGTGGTAAAGAATCTGCCTGCCAATGTAGGAGATACAAGAGACACAGGTTCGATCCCTGGGTCAGGAAGATTCCCTGGAGGAGGAAATGGAAACCTACTCCAGTATTCTTGCCTGGATAATCCCATGGACAGAGGAGCCTGGTGGGCCACAGTCCATGGGGTCGCAAAGGGTTGGACACTTTGAGCCTGTACTCAACAATGATATTGGTAAAACAAAATTTATGTCTCATAATTATTTATCTACTAAATTTCTCTCTTAAAGATTCAAAAATGAAAAATATCAAAATGAAATAGTGATAGTACAATACACGACACTGAAGCAGGGGCAGGGGAAGGTAAGTAATTCTGCAGGTAAGAACATAAATGAATACATTTTTAGAGAGGGATTTGGCAATATACACCAAAAGCTCTTTAAATGTGTATAGTCTGGGTCAAGGATTTGACTTTTGGGAATTTATTAGCCAACTGCAGAGATATTTGCATTAGAATTGTTGATTACTGCATGCTTGACCATATGCCCTTCTAAAGTATCTGCCTCACCTATAGTTCTTGCTGAGCAGTGAGGCCAACTTTTACACCACGTGAACCTGACCTCACCCTGCCAGAGGTGAACGGACTGAATGGTCAGGCATAAAGTGATGAGCACAGACAACAGCAAATCAAGAGACTAGAGCTGTTGGTTACAGAGACAGAACCAAAACGATGGGTTAAGCATTCCCACAGTGCATTAATCTAGGCAGAGACGGTCATCACATAACAGAGACAAGAGTTATTAGGAAGGACGCTGGTAGTAAAAAGAAGAGAATGCAACAGATGTGCAGAGAGAAGCAACTGTCCTAGGGCTGCCTTAAATGGCCACAGCCATTTAAGGGTCCGGCACCAGCCCACATGTATCACTGCAATGAAGCACTTTTTCATTGAGGAGTCTTGAGCAAGGGTATTTTTTGAAACCAAGATGGTTCTCCCTAAAATGACCCCAAATGAAATAGTGTGTAAGGACATAAAATTGTGATACTGAAGCATATTAATTAAATGACAAGTTCATAATAAGTTTTTTGTCTCCTCTATGTGATATATGGTCTGTACCTTTTGTGGAAGTACGTCTGGAAAAGAAAATTAGTAGGTAACTTTGATTATCATAGGATCAAGCTATGTTTTCTGATCTAATCCCACCAGGAATATACAACACTTGAAGTCACCCAAAACAAGTTAATATAAGTAAAAGACAAAGGAGCACATTCAGAAAAGTATATCTAAATATTTGCATTTCTTCCTTGACATTTAGATATACAGTATGTGATAAACAGACATAGATCAAAAAGAATGCACATCAAACTGTTGACTGTGACCACCTCTGAATGGTGATATGATTAACATTTTTTAACTCTATGTGTTCTTTGTCTCAAATGAAATAGATAATTTTAGAAATAAATAATGTGAACCTGTGAATATTTGTGCCATTGGATAACACCCCCATATGTTTTTTCCAGGGGAAAGGCCAGTTCCATGGGACTAGTTTGAGGATGCTGATTCATGATCAAATGTTTCATACTTACTCTCATAAATGAGCATTTCACAAGGTCAGAAATACAAGGTAAGAGTTAGCCCTGAATTTGGACATTGGGAAGCTATTGATGGTTTTAACTGAGCTCCTGGCTAAACCACTTCAGGACCACCATAGTTAGAACTCCTAATCATTCTATGTGCAAGTGCCCTGTTTTGCTCATGAAATTTAGGAGGAAATGCCATAGACTGCTATTGGCAAAGTGAGCTATTTGATGTATTATTCAACATCAAAAAGTTGTGAAAAAATTAGCAGCTGAGTTTATTTTTGTGATACTGTTTTGAATTAAAATTCTCTGATAAACTTGTCATTAAGGTTTTAGAAGATGATTGTTCCATGTTCGTTTATTATTACAGACTATTTATTTAGTAATGGCTTTAAAATAGATTCTATTTATAATGTACAGCAAATAGGATTTTAATAATCAAGAAATTGTTACTTTTATGCCACGTTAATCACTAAATTGAGCCAGGAAATAACAGAGTTGAATCAGACGAAAATATTAAATCTTTAGCAGGAGGCTGGATAAAACCATTTGATCATTGGAGGTTTACCTATGAATTAACTCATTGTGAAATGATAATAAATGATTTCATTATTCCCCATCTGTTGGAAATTCAATTAAATGCCTTTTAGTTTCTGTAACCATGAAACTCCTGCCATCCCTCCACTCTCAGTATTATCTCGACTGCATATTGGTGCCACTAGAGGGTAAACTACAGTCATCTAGAGAAGGGAAATAGCGTGAATCCTATTTTATATCCATGGCATAGCAACATTTCATCCACCATGTTTCATTCATTCATCTTATCAGCGATGTAAAGCAGTGTGTCCCCTGAATCTCCAGGCACACTTGGGCCTCCACCCTCAGGATCCCTCTGACACTTGGGAGCTCTCTTTGTACTTTCCTTGCAATGCTACCATGATGTGCTTACCTACCTACTTCTTCACAAAATGATGAGTTCTTTAAAGTGAGTTCAGTTCAGTTCAGTTGCTCAGTCATGTCCGACTCTTTGCAACCACATGAACCACAGCACGCCAGGCCTCCCTGTTCATCACCAACTCCTGGAGTCCACCCAAACCCATGTCCATTGAGTCGGTAAAGCCATCCAACCATTTCATCCTCTCTCATCCCCTTCTCCTCCTGACCTCAATCTTTCCCAGCATCAGGATCTTTTCAAATGAGTCAGCTCTTCCCATCAGGTGGCCAAAGTATTGGAGTTTCAGCTTCAACATCAGTCCTGCCAATGAACACCCAGGACTGATCTCCTTCAGAATGGACTGGATGTATCTCCTTGCAGTCCAATGGACTCTCAAGAGTCTTCTCCAACACCACAGTTCAAAAGCATCAATTCTTCAGTGCTCAGCTGTCTTTATAGTCCAACTCTGACATCCATACATGACCACTGGAAAAACCATAGCCTTGACTAGATGGAACTTTGTTGACAAAGTAATGTCTCTGCTTTTTAATATGCTGTCTAGGTTGGTCATAAGTTTCCTTCCAAGGAGTAAGTGTCTTTTAATTTCATGGCTGCAGTCACCATCTGCAGTGATTTTGGAGCCCAGAAAAATAAAGTCAACCACTGGTTCCCATCTATTTGCCATGAAGTGATGGGACAGGATGCCATGATCTTAGTTTTCTGAATGTTGAGCTTTAAGCCAACTTTTTCACTCTCCTCTTTCACTTTCATCAAGAGGCT
>NW_011494931.1:1059669-1070378 GCF_000754665.1 Bison bison bison
TTTCAGAATTTTCCATAGTTTATTGTGATCCACACAAAGGCTTTGGCATAGTCAATAAAGCAGAAATAGATGTTTTTCTGGAACTCTCTTGCTTTTTCAATGATCCAGCAGATGTTAGCAATTTGATCTCTGGTCCCTCTGCCTTTTCTAAAACCAGCTTGAACATCAAGAAGTTCACGGTTCACGTATTGCTGAAGCCTGGATTGGAGAATTTTAAGCATCACTTTACTAGCGTGTGAGATGAGTGTAATTGTGCAGTAGTTTGAGCATTCTTTAGCATTGCCTTTCTTTGGAATTGGATTGGAATGAAAACTGACCTTTTCCAGTCCTGTGGCCACTGCTGAGTTTTCCAAATTTGCTGGCATATTGAGTGCAGCACTTTCACAGCATCATCTTTCAGGATTTGAAATAGCTCAACTGGAATTCCATCAACTCCACTAGCTTTGTTCATAGTGATGCTTTCTAAGGCCCACTTGACTTCACATTCCAGAATTTCTGGCTCTAGGTGAGTGAGCACACCATTGTGATTTAAAGTCAGAGACAATATCTAATTTCAGTTCAGTTCAGTTCAGTTGCTCAGTCGTGTCCGGCTCTTTGCGACCCCATGAATCGCAGCACACCAGGCCTCCCTGTCCATCACCAACTCCCAGAGTTCACTCAGACTCACGTCCATCGAGTCAGTGATGCCATCCAGCCATCTCATCCTCTGTCATCCCCTTCTCCTCCTGCCCCCAATCCCTCCCAACATCAGAGTCTTTTCCAATGAGTCAACTCTTCGCATGAGGTGGCCAAAGTACTGGAGTTTCAGCTTTAGCATCATTCCTTCCAAAGAAATCCCAGAGCTGATCTCCTTCAGAATGGCCTGGTTGGATCTCCTTGCAGTCCAAGGGACTCTCAAGAGTCTTCTCCAACACCACAGTTCAAAAGCATCAATTCTTTGGCGCTCAGCTTTCTTCACAGTCCAACTCTCACATCCATATATGACCACTGGAAAAGCCATAGCCTTGACTAGCCGGACCTTTGTTGGCAAAGTAATGTCTCTGCCTGTCAATATGCTATCTAGGTTGGTCATAACTTTTCTTCCAAGGAGTAAGCGTCTTTTAATTTCATGGCTGCAGTCACCATCTGCAATGATTTTGGACCCCCCAAAAATAAAGCCTGACACTGTTTCCACTGTTTCCCCACCTATTTCCCATGAAGTGATGGGACCAGATGCCATGATCTTAGTTTTCTGAATGTTGAGTTTTAAGCCAACTTTTTCACTCTCCTCTTTCACCTTCATTTAATTTACTATGACATAATGGGACAAAAAACATTTAAACCAAAGCTGACTATACCAACTTGTATCCATTAGGAAAAATGCCATAGTTCTATTAGACAGAAAGGACTTATGATGTGCTCTATTCTTTTTCTCAGGCTTCCCTGGTGGCTCCGTGGTAAAAAATTCACCTGCCAAGCAGGAAACTTGGGTTTGATCTTTGGGTCAGGAAGATCCCTTGGAGAAATAAATAGCAATCCATTCCCTGGGGGAAATCCCATGGATAGGGGAGCCTGGTGGGCCACAGTCCATGGAGTCACAAAAGAATCAGACTTGACTTAGTGATCAACCAAAAACAATTCTCTTTCTCAGAGATTCTTGTAGAGAGAGAAAAGACAAGACTAAAATTCCCAGACTGCATCCAATTCTTTTGTGCTCTTTCATGGTGGGAACTAGAGTACACAACCATTGTTTAGTAGAATGCCTTAGATGCGTCTCCACATATTCAGAAGTAAATCCAAAGCAGAGGAACAGGAAATACTGTAAATCACTCTACATAACACAGTAAGGAGAACTGAGTTTCCCAGGATTGCATAAGGGTGGTGGGGTTATCCCACTAAATCAAAAGCTGGAGATTCTGGAGGATATTTCTCAAACTCTCTGTGGTGAGGGACAGGGTTTGGGTTTTTTTTTTAAGTTTTTTCTTGTTGGAGTGTGGTATTTTTTGGAGGAAGATAGTTTTCCATCATCCCTGCTCAATTGTTGTAAATGCTGACTCTCAATTCCAAGATTTACCTCATGGTGAATTGATGAGTCCACCACTTTGAGTAGCATTGGTCTAGAAGGTGAGGAGATTGAAGGACTCTCAAAGACAATATTGTCTAATGTTCAATTTTAAGTTGTCATTGCTGATATATATGTACCCCTTTAGGGCTTCCCTGGTGGCTCAGATGGCAAAGAATCTGCCAGCAATGCAGGAGATGCAAGTCCGATCCCTGGATCAAGGAGATCCCCTGGAGAAGGAAATGGCTATCCACTCCAGTATTCTTGCCTGCAGAATTCCATAGACAGAGGAGCCTGGTGGACTACGGTCCATGGCGTCACAAAGAGTCAAATATGACTGAGCAACTAACACTTTCACTTCACTTTCACTTTTCATGTGTCATTTATGTCACCAGAATAGTAAATGCTTTGCACAAATGGATTTTGTGTTGGTCAAACTTGGGGATTGAGGGATTTTGGAAAGTAAGAAAGGGAGACAATTTTATGTCTTGTCAGCATAGAGCAGATGAGAGATGAGAATAGATGGTGATACATAAAATTTCAATGAGATTAAAAACTAAACCCAGGTCCACCTTGAGGATATAATCCTTGTGTGTGTGTCTGCTTAGTCACTCAGTTGTGTCTGACTCTTTGTGACCCTATGGACTGTAGCCAGCCAGGCTCCTCTGTCCATTGGGATTCTCCAGGCAATAATACTGGCGTGGGTTGCCATGCCCTCCTCCAGGGGATCTTCCCAACCCAGGGATTGAACCCAGATCTCCCACATAGCAGGCAGATTCTTTATGGTCTGAGCCACCAGGGAAGCCCAAGAATGCTAGAGTGGGTAGCCTATCCCTTCTCCAGGGGATTTTCCCAACCCAGGAATTGAACCAGGATCTCCTGCATTGCAGATAGATTCTTTAACAGCTGAGCTTCTGATTTCCAACTACCCAAAAAGCCCACAAAAATTTTATAGATTAAGCAAAGCCAAGTTTATTGCTCCTCCCAATAAAGGAGGTCATTACCTTGACAGACTCTTAACAACATCTTTAAAGAGAGTACAAAGGAAAGATAAGCGTCTGATTTAAGATGAGTCCTTTAATGTAAATGGAGAAATGAGTGAAATTTGTGATGTAATAGTTTAGAATCGGCAGACACAGAGAGAACAAGGTTTTAAAGGAAATCTTGAAGAATAAACAGTCCTTTGATAAACCCAGTTGAATAAATCCATTGTTCTAGGGAGGAAGCTGTTTACCTTGATGAAGGCTACTTGGGTAGTTCATTATTGAAATAAATGGATTTCAGAAAGTCCATGAGACAGACATCTTCCTGGATAAGAATTTCCCAGAAAAAATAAAATCTGATTAATGAAGAGTGTTGAGTAGTAAAGTCATGCTCAGGTTGACAGTAAGCTGCAGGTTTCAGTTCTGAGTAACCAGTAAATACAAACCCTGCAGAAGACATTAGATTTCTCAGAGTCCTTAGGATAGAAAATTGGTCTCATGTGACATCTGGCTTATATCTGTCATCCCTATCCTTCATCCCTATCACTAGCTTCCCTGGTGGCTCAGACAGTAAAGCGTCTGCCTGCCATGCAGGAGACCCAGGTTCAATCCCTGGGTCGGGAAGATCCCATGAAGAAGGAAAAGGCAACCCACTCCAGCATTCTTGCCTGGAAAATCCCATGGTTGGAGGAGCCTGATAGGTTACAGTCCATGGGGTCGCAAAGAGTCAGACACGACTAAGCAACTTCACTTTTTATCATTCAGCAATAGCAGGCATGTGGTAGGAACTTGACAAATACTTATGAAAAAGAATGAATAAGTAAATAAATGAGTGCAAATAAACAGTCCCTATTACTGTTTAATTCAAAGCCTTAAAACTTTTTTTAATGTCCACTGTCATAATGACTTCTTGTTTCAACACCTATTTCATCAAGAAGAGAAAACAAAAGCAACCGTGCTAAGCCTCAGACATGGGCAACACAACAAGCATGTCTGATGCACGACTTTAGACAACTGATATCTTACAGAACTCACCTCAAACTGGCTGGAAATCTGATCTCTCGGAATATGGTTGGATGGCATCACTAACTCAAAGGATATGAGTTTGAGCGAACTCCGGGAGATAGTGAATGACAAGGAAGTTTGGTGTTTTGCAGTCCATGAGGTCACATAGAGTCAGACCTGACTGAACAGCAACAGCATCAAGTCCCCTGAAACCTGAAAGTAATCATTTATAAAGAAATGGTGTCTCTGCATGGGAGGCAGTGAGAGCCCTGAACTCAGAATCCTGCCTGACATATTCAATGTGATTCCTTCTTTGGTGCCCCGTTAATTTCCACTTGGAGAGACTCACTGTCCTCGTAGCTGACTGATGGGATTTTGCCAAGCAATCAATAATTCAGCTTTGTTTCAGTTCTTAATTTGATGGTCATTTTTCCTTTGTGCTTAACAATTCTAGTAGAATCCTAAGATATAATGAAGAAGTAGACTATGAATAAAAACCCAACCCCACTGTCAATGAGATTCTAAAAGTATAAATATTGTTTTCTGCAAAACTATAGTCCAAAACTTTAACAATAGTGTAATTTTTTTAATAACTGAGCTTTTTTTTTGGCAGCGGGGAGGGGAGGGGCGTGATGCAGAGCTTATAGAATCTAAGGGTCCTGAGAATGAAAATGCAGAGTCCTAACCACTGGACCACCAGAGATTCCCTATAATGGTGTAATTTTAAAATGCAGTGATTAGGGACTGAGGCACATACATTGTGGCTGATTGGTCATGTATTTCAAACAAATATTAAAACATTCTATGGACAATGACATGACCTATTTGAAACCAGAACTGCCCCAGAAATTCTAGGACACTGAGGTCTTGAATTCAAAAGCATCTCCACTCACACTCCTTCGATTGTGTACTTTTTTTCTGAGACTGTTTGAAATTTCTTTAGACATGTGTTGAAACCAATGGCATTTTTTTGAAAGTAAACTTCTCTAGAAAGTACAGGGCATTATTCATTTATATACACTCATATATATATATATATATATATATATATATTATGAATTTGGTGAAAGGCATATGACTTTTGTACTTACTAGATAACAGGGAAAGGTCTGAGTCTGAGTGAGCCACCTCAAATTTCTGCCTAGGACAGAAAGCGTCTTAAGGACTTCCCTGGTGGTCCAGTGGTTAAGAATCCACCTTCCAAAGCAGGGGACGTGGGTTCAATCCCTGATCAAGGCAAAAAGATCCCACATGCCATGGGGCAACTAAGCCCTTGAGCTGTAACTACTGACCCTGCACGGTCTAGAGCCTGTGTGCCACAACTTGAGAGAACACACACCACAACTAAAGACCCAAATGCTCCCCAAAATAAATGTTTTTTTGAAAAATGAAAGTTCTCTAAGCCAATAAGCCCTGGGAGATTAATGACCAAAGGGAGAAGGGAATATGTACATTCAAGGAACAGTCTCCAAAATGAAAGGTGGTCTGGATCTCCCTCTCTTTGTGAGTTTGGACCTGCCTTTAATACTTTTAGGATGCCTTGGTCATTGAAATACTATGATCTGTGAGCAGATGGGGAGAGATATCTCAGCTACATATATTTTTTAAATTTTTTCATTTTGTTTGTCTCTCCAGCTGAGCTTGGGCTTCCAACCTGATAGTCTCCATTTAAAATGTTCCATTGGAGTATTCAGCTCATTTATTTTTAATTAAAATGTTATTAAGATTATAAAATTGGTATAAAGATTAAAAGCAGACAGGACAAATTACATATGTGCTGTGGTAACATTAAATATTCACCCACTCAGCTAATTTGGATAACTTCAGAGTGAAGAGCAAAAAATCACTATGGCTTTCAACTTTGTTCTTTTCAGTTTCCCATCAGAAGTCCCTGGGCACCTTCCACTCTGTTGTGATTCACAAGTCTGGCCTCCTAGACTGCTTCTAATGGAAACTTGCAAATAAATGATGTCTCACCAGCCCATCAGATTAGAGAAACAGGGGAAAGGGAGTGAAGAGTCAGTTACCAGTTATCATCCCAAATAAGAAAAACCAGTTTTATGGTCAATAGAGTCCATGAAACAGATGTAACATGGGTACATTGACATGATGAAAGAGCTTCATTGCACATTAAGGCATCTCCAACAGTCGGTTCCAGGACCCACAGGAAAGGTAACTCCATGCAGACAGGCAACAGCACTACAGTTGATTTGGCTTGAACATGACTCCTACCCTTGTATGTAGATGCTAGAAACGCTGAGAATATGCCTACCAAGAACCCATAGCTTAATAGGAAGAGAAATTAGAGCTAACAAGCTCTTCAAAATTCATGATCTCTCTTCAGTCAGTTCAGTTCACTCACTCAGTCGTGTCCAACTCTTTGCAACCCCATGAACTGCAGCACACCAGGCTTCCCTGAGTCACCAACTCCCGGAGTCCACCCAAACCCATGTCCATTGAGTCAGTGATGCCATCCAACCATCTCATCCTCTGTCGTCCCCTTCTCCTGCCTTCAACCTTTCCCAGCATCAGGGTCTTTTCAAATGAGTCAGCTCTTTGCATCAGGTGGCCAAAGTATTGGAGTTTCAGTTTCAACATCAGTCCTTCCATTGAACACACAGGACTAATCTCCTTTAGGGTTAAGGTAGCTTTCAACAATCCATTGTGGTTGAGAATAAAAAGGAACAAAAGAGAAATGACCTACTCAAGGCCATTCTAAAGGTTTGTAGGTAGAAGAAAATTGGAACTAGCCTCTAAGTCCTACAGTCTTTCCACTACACCAAGCAAAGAATTCTAGGTGAGATATATGCATGTATGTGTGTGTGTGTGTGTGTGTGTGTAAGAGAGAAAGAAACAGGCTTCTATATAGGCTGTAGAAACCCTCCACTTTCTTACTCTTGTTTCTGGAGTATGTAATTGTATGAGTTGATCTCAGCTCTGAATTTTTAGAAATATAGCACTTGACCCACTTTGGAAAGCTGGATCAGCTTATCTGACCATCAGTAGATTATGTCAGATTATTCTTAGAGGTTTCTTAACCTCTAAGTTTTGTATGAAACTTTTATTAAAGAGAACAAATTCAGAAGGAAAAAACATATACGTTTCTCCCTAAATGTTACTCAGTAAAAAGCAGGCAGTCTGAAAAAGATCAAATATTTCAAAAATAAAATTGATATAAATGAAAGAATCTAAAGTGGTTTAGGAAAACTGGAAGCAACTGGAAATTTTTCATTAAAGTAATCCTTTTCAAAGGAGAAAAAAATAACTGGATTCCTGAGTTTCTTAGCTAAAGAAATCCTAAACTGGATCAGTGGTTTGCTTCAGATTAGAATCCACATTAGCTTAGGAAAAGCTGGATGTCTTTTCCTAAATCCTGGGTCTAGAATTCAAATGCAAGCTGTAGAGCCTGTGTCCCTGAGACCCAGTAGGGTCCCCACTGGAGTAGCCAGCATGTCACTGAAGAATGGTATGCTTGTGCAGTCTCCAAATTCAATTCTCTGGCCCTCTCAGAGTTTCTGTGAGCTCCCGAGGCTTCTTTGATTTATTCCTTTCTGTTTAAACTGTCTAGACCTTTATTTTTTGAACACCCTCACACAGAGATACACACAAAGTACGTCCTCCACACAATGGCCAGAGTGAATTTCTATGCAATTATCAGTACATTACACTTCCCTGATCAAAACCCTCCAATGGACTTCGCATTGCCACCACACTACAGCCCAGACTCCTCACCAGGACTGGGCCACACCTTGACCGTGGAGACCTCTGCTGCAGCCTACATGCCCATGAGACCTGCCCTACATGTCTCCCTCCCCCCTCCCTCCTCAATCACTCCACTCCAGCTGCAATGGATTCTTTCTGTTCCTCAGACATACCAGCTCCTTCCCATCTCAGGGCCTTTGTACTCACTATTTCTTCTGCTTCCAGAACCTCACCATAGCTCCTGCCCTCACTTCACTGAGATCTCAATAAAATAATCAGTTTCAGTTCCTTTACCACTCTAGACCCTCTCTATTACATTCTCTCATTTTATCTTCTACTTAGTTCTCACATGTCCAAAAATTATTTTATTGATTTAGTCTACATTTGGTCTATTCTACAATTATTTTATTGATTTATACTACATTTGGTCTATTTCCTCATACGTGAATGTAGACAGTTTGAGGATAGGAACTCTGTCTCAATCCAGCATTTGGAACAATGCCAAGTAAATCATAGATATTCAGTAAGTATTTACTATATGACGGACTTTCAAAATATCTTTGAAGATTTTTATGAAGTTTAGGTTAAAACAGATATTGTTTATTTTCTAAAAGAAAGCAATGGATTCTCATTTCAAATAACTTGGAAGATACAAAAGGTTGCAAAGGAGAAAATGGAAATCACCTTTATTTCCACATTCAGGAATAAGAACTAAGAACAGTTTGATCTATTTCCCTTATGTATTTTTTTCCTATAGAACATAGAGTCATTTTACATAATTGAAATTATTTTCCATACTGTATTAGTTTCCCAGGGTTGAAAATTACAATGTGCTGTTATAAATGGCTACAAACTAGAGGGCTTAAAATAACAGAGATAAGCAGCTTACAGACTGGGAGAAAGTATTTGCAAACCATATATCTGATAAGGGGTTAATATCCAAAACGCATAAAGAATTCTTACAACTCAGCAAAACACAAATAATCCAGTTTAACAAATGGGCAGAAGATCTGAATAGACATTTCTCCAAAGACATAAAATGGCTGATGAAGAAATGCTCATCATCACTATCCATTAGGGAAATGCAAATCAAAATCCCAATGAGATATTACCTCACAGCTATTAAAATGGCAGGTACCAAAATGACAAGAGATAGAAGCGTTGGCCTGAAGATGTGGAAAAGTTGGAACCTTTGTGCACTGTCAGTGGGAATGTAAAATGGTGCAACCACTATGGAAAACAGTATGGAGCTTTCTCAAGAAGTTAAAAATAGAACGAACAAATCATCCAGCAATCCCACCTCTGGGTATATATTCAAAATAATTGAAATAAAAATCTCAAAGATGTTATTTGCACTTTTATGCTCATGGCATCATTGTTCACAATAGCCAAGAGGTAGAAATAATTTAAATATCCATCTATGGATGAATAGATAAAGAGAGATTGGTGTATACATAAAACAGAATAATATCCAGCCATAAAAAAAGAAGGAAATCCTGTTCCAGAGTAAAACATGAATCTTGAGGACATTGTGTTAAGTGTAATAAAAACCAGCTACAGAAGAACAAATACTGCCTTGATTCCACAAACATGAGGTATCTAAAATATTTAAATTCATAGAAACACAAAGTAGAATTATAGCTACCAGGGACTGGAAGGAAGGGAAAACAGAAAGTTTCTATTCAAATCATATGGAGTTTCAGTCATGCAAAATGAAAAAGCTCCACAGATCTGATATACATTATACACTTAAAAATTTGTTAAGAGGGTGGATCTCATGTGTTTTACCACAATTTTTTCAAAATATTTTTGAGAAAAGAGGTTTATTCATTCACGATTCAAGAGGCCACAAGTGCAGAGTCAAGGGGTCAGCAGGGCCCTGCTCTCTCTGAAAGTTCTAGAGAAGCTTGAGCCTCCTTGCTTCCTCCTAACTTCTGCCAGTTTCTGACTCTCTTTGGCATTTCTTGACTTACTGACACATCACTTTAATCTCTGTTTCTGTCATCGTGTGACTTTCTTCTCTATGTATCTATGTCCCTGTGTGTTCACATGGCCTTCTATAAAAACACCAGTCATTGGAACTCAGGGCCCACCCTAATCTAGTATGCGTGCTAAGTTGCTTCAGTCGTGTCTGACACTTTGCGACCCTAGGATGGTAGCCTGCTCGTTCCACGAGATTCTCCAGGCAAGAATACTTAAGTGAGTTGCCATGCCCTCTTCCAGGGGATATTCCAGACCCAGGGATTAAACCGGCGTCTCTTACGTCTCCTGCATTGGCAGGCAGGTTCATTACTATGAGCACCACCTGGGAAGCCCAATCTAGTATGACCTCATCTTAATTAATTGCATCTGTGGGACCTCCCTGGTGGTCCAGTGATTGGGAATCTGTCTTGCAATACAGGAGATGCGAGGTTTATCCGTGGTTGGGGAACTAAGATCCCACATGCCTCACAGCAAGAGCCTGCACCCCGCAATCCTGAGCCCTCGAGCTCTGGGGGCAGAGCACCACAGCTACAGAGTTCCACAATGAAAGATCCCTCATGAGGCAACAGAGATCCCGCACGCCACAACTAAGACCCAAGGCAGCCAAATAAATACATAATTTGTTTTTAAAAAGGACTTCTCCTTCCAATTCAGGGGATGCCAGTTCAATCCTTGTTTGGAGAGCTAAGATCCCATATGCCTCGCAGCCAAAAAAACCAAAACATGAAATACAAACAATATTGTAACAAATTCAATAAAGACTTTAAAAAATTAGTCACATCTGCAAAGACCCTACTTGTAAATAAGGTCATATTTCTAGATCCCAGTTCAGTTCAGTTCAGTCACTCAGTCGTGTCCGACTCTTTGTGACCCCATGAACCACAGCACGCCAGGCCTCCCTGTCTATCACCAACTCCCGGAGTCCACCCAAACCCATGTCCATTGAGTTGGTGATACCATCCAACCATCTCATCCTCTGTTGTCCCCCTCTCTTT
>NW_011494931.1:1070478-1070911 GCF_000754665.1 Bison bison bison
CTTTCCCAGCATCAGGGTCTTTTCAAATGAGTCAGCTCTTCGCATCAGGTGGCCAAAGTATTGGAATTTTACCTTCAACATCAGTCCTTTCAATGAACACCCAGGACTGATCTCCTTTAGGATGGACTGGATCTCCTTGCAGTCCAAGGGACTCTCAAGAGTCTTCTCCAGCACCACAGTTCAAAAGCATCAATTCTTCAGTGCTCAGCTTTCTTCATAGTCTAATTCTCACATCCATACATGACCACTGGAAAAACCATAGCCTTGAGTAGATGGACCTTTGTTGGCAAAGTAATGTCTCTGCTTTTTAATATGCTGTCTAGGTTGGTCATAACTTTCCTTCCAAGGAGTAAGCATCTTTTAATTTCATGGCTGCAATCACCATCTGCAGTGATTTTGGAGCCCAGAAAAATAAAGTCAGCCACTGTTTAGA
>NW_011494931.1:1071011-1090653 GCF_000754665.1 Bison bison bison
GAAAAATAAAGTCAGCCACTGTTTCCCCTGTTTCCCCTGCCAGAACTCAGCTCAACTTCTTTCAGGCTTTACTCTAAGACCCAGGTTCAAAGCTATACTTCAGCTCTGAAATGACCCCAGCCACTCAGTCCTCGTACCTCTGCTCCTGTGGGTGAGGCACTTCTATTCTGGCTCCAAAGACAGGCAGTTCTTTGCCACCAGATTACCCCTCTACTTACCCTACAGTTTTCTCCTTTACCACTACTAGAGATTTCTCTGATCTTAGCCCAGGAAAGCTGACCTCCAGCTCTTAAACCATTTCTTTTTATTCGTGAAATTTATTTGAAGTGCATTCACACAGAGATTCTACAACTGGTTCCACCCTTCAAAGAGGTTCAACTTTTTCACGTGTAGCTCTAGGACAGCACTTGGACTTGGTTTTTTTGTGGTGCCTCCTATGTGGATCTTCTCTAACTAGCTTATCAGAGGTGGGCTTCCATCATCTTTTAAGAGCTTATATACTGTTAAACATGGCCTTGAATTTCTGGAATTCCACTCATTCAAAGAACAGAAAGACCAATGCACCAAGCTAAGGAATGCTCAGGTAACACCCTTGGCTCATTTTTGCTCTTCCAGTCAGCCTTCTCCCAGGAAAGCATCATTCAGACAATATCAAAATACATTTGAAAATACAGAAATATTAAGATACATTTCTCAGAGGCATTAGAGATTTCTGGTTAGAATTGGACTTGGAAAAGCTAGTTCTTGTAGCAAGTACAGGGAATAAAGGAGAGGAAAGAGACTAGAGAGGAGAATGATTATGTACAGTAGGTCATTTCAAGACTGGAAGAAATTTGGGAGCTAGGGGAGGACCAGAGAGGAGGAAACAGCCACGGGACCTCTGTTAGGGCTATTCTGACCTGACCCACTTTCCCTCTTGTCAACGACTGTGTCATTGAGCTGGTTTAAACACATAGGGACTATTAGAAGAACATCTGCCCGGGACTTCCCCTGATGGTCCGCTGGTGAAGACCTCATGCTTCCAAGGCAGGGGCCTGGGTTCAATTCCTGGTCAGAGAACTAGATCCCACATGCCACAGCTAAGACCCAACAAAGCTAAAAAATAAAAATAAAAAAGAACATCTGTCTAAAAGAGACTGAGTGGAGTGCCAGTAGCAGGAAGATGATAACACAAACTTTGATACTGATGCTTAAGCAAAGCAACATGTGAAATAGAAAATCTCTAGGTAGTTTGTAAGAGTAGAATACCATCAGAGCCAACAAACTTTTCAAATCCTTCATGTCATAAAGACAGACTGCAGAAGGCAGACAACTTTGCTTAACAAATACCAATGCTTGAGAAAATAGAAAAATATTCATTTCCTAAAGAAAATTCTTTAACAAGATACCAGTGTGCTCATTATAAAAATATTACTATAATAATCAGAAACCATAGAAGTCATGAGGAATTAATTTACTGACCAGAATTTGAAAAAGAGTAGGACTTGGACCCTACCATTCCCAGTACTGAAAATTCCACATTTAAATATCATTAAAAATCAGCCCTGGGATTTCTTTGGAAGGAATGATGATAAAGCTGAAACTCCAATACTTTGGCCACCTCATGCGAAGAGTTGACTCATTGGAAAAGACTCTGATGCTGGGAGGGATTGGGGGCAGGAGGAGAAGGGGACAACAGAGGATGAGATGGCTGGATGGCATCACTGACTCGATGGACGTGAGTCTGAGTGAACTCCGGGAGTTGGTGATGGACACCTGGCGTGCTGCGATTCATGGAGTCGCAAAGAGTCAGACACGACTGAGTGGCTGAACTGAACTGAACTGAAAAAATTATTTGGGGACTATTTTACTTTCAAATTCTAAGAAGAAGGAACTGTGAAACAAATATCTTTGTACTTCCTTGGGCACAATAAATATGACATAATCCCTTTTATCATTCTTATTTGCCTGTGGAAAAATTCAAAGCCAGAAATATGATTCAAGTTTGGAACCTTTAACCTTATTTCATGTGATGCTGTGCAGTTTGTTATTAGGACAGTTCTGATTAAAGGTTTATTGACTCAATAGACACTCTCTATTATATATGACTGTTTTAAAGGAGCAAAACCAACTCATTAGTTAGAAACCAGCAAAGCATGCAAGTGCTTTGTTCAACTGACAATGAGAGAGAGAACCAGTGGAAATTTACTGCTGGAAAACATTATCACCAGGAGATATTCACTGAACTGACAATTTTTGACATTTCCCATGTTCCTTCTGAAAATATTTGTGTTATAATCAGACCTTTCAACATCACCAAATAACATCTGTTCAATTTCCATGTGATTTTGCAAACTCTGGAAACTAAAGTACAAGTAAGATGGGCCGGCTGTCTCTGAATCTACACACCACCCCTGAAGCCACACCAACATCACCCATACCCCAACCACCAACACCACCAAAGCTGAACTTGAATGTAAGAGCCCCTTGTGTCACCCACGTTTCTGAGTGGGTGAGTGAAAGTCATTCAATTGTGTCTGACTCTTTGCCATCCCATGGACCATAGCCCACTAGGCTCCTCTCTCCATGGAATTCTCCAGGCAAGAATTCTGGCATGGGTAGCCATTCCCTTCTCCAAGGCATCTTCCCAAACCAGAGATCAAACTCAGGTCTCCCTCATTGCAGGTGGATTCTTTACCATCTGAACTACCAGGGAAGCCCATGTTTCTAATTCATCCCCCCAAAAAAACCTTACAGAAGAGAACAATCAAAGCACATGACAAAGAAAAACAATAACAATACTAAGAATAGCCTTGCCTTTGACCACAGGAGAATGGTGGGTCTTTCTTTCTCTGGCAGGGAAATTCCTGCTCCGTATCACCCGTTCTCTGTGGAGCCCTCACCGGCACTTGCTGCAGGGGTCTTGCTGTCTGCCATCCAGTGATCTGACTGATGCAGTCCCTGGCATGCTCCTGCTCCTGCTACATCCACCCTCAAAATTTATTACTGGGGTTGTTGGGGCTCAGCCTTTCTCAAATCACAACTTGCACTGCCTTCACTGAGTGAGTAAAATTCCCTTTATGCTCCTAGAGAGAGTGCCCAATTTCAGAGGATGATTTGCCTTTCCTGCCCAAAGGACTTTCCCAAGCACCGCCATCCAGGGCTTACACAGCGTTTATTCTCCATAACGTCATTTCATAACAAGGGACCCACCTGACAGTGGCTGCAGGCCTGATAGAGCAATGGAATGACCTTTTGAAAGTGCTGCTGGGGCACCACCTTGGAGATGATGCTGTGAGACTAGTGAGTGTTCTCCAGGATGCAGCATGCACCTTCAAATAACAACCACCAAGCCTTCAAATAACAACCACCAAGCGGAGTTCCCTAGGCCACAGGCAGCAGTGCTCTGTGACGTCTTAGAGGGATGGAGTGGGCAAGGGGGACGGAGGGAGACACGAGAGGGAGGGAATATATGTATACTTATAGCTGATTCACATAGCTGTACAGCACAAACTAACACAACATTGTGAAGCAATTATACTGCAATTTTAAAAAAATGACAACAAAAACAAACAAAATAACCACGAGGTGGTGTGGTGTGTTCCAGTAGGTCAGATACACAGGTCCAGGTGTAAGCAGATTATTTGCCCCCTTTTCTGTCTGTGCATCTCTCTTTTCCTCAGATGTTAATCATAAAGCTGAGATCAATGGGCCACATTTAAGCTAACTCCTGATTTTTGCTTCACTGAATATAGACAATGCCTTGCCTAACCTGTTGATTTCTCTCCTAGGTTAGAAAAAAATAAGAAGTAAGATTTAAGTAGTTGAAGAAGACTGATTCTCTACCCTCAGTTTCCCCTTTAGCATATTTATGCCTAATAATTGCTATGTCCAGTATTAAGCATTCAGCTCCTAACCTGGAAAGAGCTGTCTTTGGAAGGATAGCAAGTAGGGAGTTTCTCTATTTTCTTCTTTGTGTGCCTCAGATCTCTAGCTAAACAATTGATTTTGCTAGAATAACCCATTATCTCCTCTCTGATCAAGACTTATACTTGGGTGGAGGGAAGCTGGATGGGGTTAAGTCCAGTTGGCTCTCTAACAAAATTCTCACATCTCTCTGTTAAAATTATTCCCTGCACTTTGTTCAACCTTCTCCATTATTTATCCACCAGTCTAATCTCCTGGCTGCCTCCAGAGGGCACTATATTCTCTATAGCCTTTGATCATACCATGCTCTCCAATCCCAAAGTTGATACTCTTTGGCAAGCCCTACAATGCCTGTCTTCTGGAATCCCATGGTTACACATCGAGCATGAAAACATATTCCTCTTAGAGTTCTCTCTTATTTTAGATAGGCTTGCCTTGTCTCAAGTGAAACTAAGAACTCCTTCCAGGGAGAGATTCACATTCCAAGTGAACTTGGAGGATGGTAAGCATCCTTCATGTCTATCTTCCAATGGATATTGATATCCATTGTCCCACTGACTACAAAATCAAATACATCTGTTCATGTGGGCAAAGTAACGGCCTAGATCTATAGCATTCCAAATAAAAAAGAATAAAGTCTCCTTGGAGAAATAGCTGATTCTAGAGCTTGGGGAGGAAAGAACAAAATAAGCCTAGATAGACATTGTTCTGTGTCAGATGTGCTCAAAAATAATGATGACCTATCAAAAGGACATAGGATTCAGTGTGAGGGGCTCCCTCTGGTCAAATCTGACAACTGAGCATCAAATTAAATATTAGTTTAATAAATTATAAATAATTGAGTAAGATAAAAATCCACAAGTCTATATTGATAAATAAATTATCTATCTTTGCCTCTTCCTAGGTCACAAAGATATTTTCATATGATTTCTTCTAGAAGCCTTATAGTTTTAGAAGTTATATTTAGACCTGCAGTTTATCTCTGATTCATTTTTGTGTAGAATATGAAGTAGAGATCAAGGTTAATTTTTTTTTTCATATGTTTACCCAGTTGTTCCAGTACTCTCACTGAAAAAGAAAAATCTCTATCTTAACCTAATTTGTTCCTTGGTTAAAAAAAAAAAAAATCTATTGACCATATATTTGTTGCTGTTTAGTTGTTAAGTTGTATTCAACTCTTTATGACCCAATGGACTGTAGCCTGCCAGGTTCTTCTGTCCATGGGATTTCCCAGGCAAAAATATTGGAGTGGGTTGCCATTTCCTCCTCCAGGGGATCTTTCCAACCAAGGGATCGAACCCACATCTCCTTCAACTCCTCCTGCATGGCAGGTGGATTCTTTACCGTTGAGTTACCAGGGAAGCTCACTGGTTCTATTTCTAGATTCTATTCTGTTCCATTCTTTTCCTCTTGTTTTCTTTTGGTAATTCTGCTATGTTTTGAAAGTTGTAGGCTTTATAGAAATTTCTGAAATCTAATTAGGTAAATTTTCAAGACTGTTAGTTTCCTTCCTTTCAGAGATATTTTGTCTCAATTTCCATCCACCTCAGCATCCCAAACTTGGCCTTCTAATTTTTCAGGTCAATACTTCTGTGCATCTCCCATAGGCCTTATGAGGACCAGAAGAGTGACTTCTGGAGAAGAGCCTTATGTATGTGGATTTCACCCTGTATAGCAGTTTCCTTCTTTCAAGGGTTAAATCCCCTGCAGTTCTTGCTAGTTTTTGGAGATATATATAAATATATAGAGAAAGTCTATTAGAGTGGTCAAAAGAAGAATTAGATTAATACATGCTATTTGGCCATTACTGGGAGACATAACCTTTCCACTGGTTTTCTATACTAAATTTCAGGCCTTTGCTGAGAGCTCCCATCAGCCCTGGTAAGGATCCCTGGTAGCTCAGATGGTAAAGAATCTGCCTGCAATGCAGGAGGCCTGGGTTTGATCCCTGGGTCAAAAATGTCCCCTGGAGAAGGAAATGGCAACCCACTCCAGTATTCTTGCCTGGAGAATTCCACAGAGGAGCCTGGTGAGCCACAATACATCGGATCGCAAAGAGTCGGACAAGACTGAGTGACTAACCTAACCCATCAGCCCTACCCAAAGATTCCTACCAAATGGGTGAGCTAGAAACCATGCTCTGTTGTCCCTGAAGCTTTTCGTTTCCTCAGTGGCTCTGACCAGGTCTCTCCACTCTCAAACAATCTCATCACGGCATTGCTGTGCTCCTAGCTGGCCATCTAGTCCCTCTGTGAGTCATAGTTCCAAACTTCCTTCAGGACAAATGGGGACACAAGCAAAACCAGGAAGAATCATCTGGACACAACCAGAGGAAAGATGGAAGAGCCCTGGGGTAGAGGAAAAGGAGAGCAGGAACCTCAGCCACATCTAAAGGTGAGCGGAGGTATAGAGAGGAGGTACTGGGGCCAGGGATACTAGGATTTAGAACAAAGTCTTATCTTTTGTGGGAGCTATTTATCAATGTCTGTTGGTATTGAAGAAAGAGTTTTATTACTCTATTGAGACTGTCTTTGTCCTCCCAGGCACCACTAATCCCTTAATTATTCCCCTGGGGAAGCAAAACTATAATTACACTTCCAGCTACACTTGATTCCCTGGACAGCCTGGATATCACAGTCCTGTCAAATCTCCCTTCCCTGCCATGGCTTCTTTTGTCTCTTTCACTTTCAAAGGCATTCTTATTTCTGAACCACCCCTATTATTAATCTTTTTCAGTTCCTATAAAAAGAAAAACTATGTATTTTCTAGTGAAAAGGAAATTCATCTGCCTTTGGAAATTGTCCTTGTCTTTGAAAACCATGTAGCCATTTCAGTGGGAAGGGCATGAAGGAAAAAAATCATTATAATCATCTTCAACTGCAGTTGAGTAAAACGTGAAGAGCCTCAGGTTATGAGACTTAAGGTTTATCGGAAAAAGATAAGGTAAGCCCTAAACAAATCCAGTGGTATGCTTGTTTTCTGACCTTTCATTGAACAGTTATCAGTTGTCACTTTGGCTTGCAGACTGACATTAAAAAGGATGAAAATATTGCTTTTTAAGAAGGATGAGAATATTGCTTTCTTAGTACAGCCTCCTAATGACATGTCTTTTGTTCAAGCTATGATGCTCTGACAAATTAGCCCAAAAAAGTGGAGCAGGAAAGACTGTCTCTACTTCTGCTTGTTATCACCTTTAATATTACTAGAGCAGTTATCATTCCATATGCTCCCAACTTGTCACTACTTACTAAGGAATGGGATATGCATAAATTAATTGATGCCAAACTAGATTGTGAATTCTGTGGGCAGGGAGCTTTTTTCAAACTCCCACAGCACTTGGCATACTTCTGGACACATGAGACTGTATTATATTGCTAAGTCTCTTTAGTTGTGTCTCACTCTTTGCGACCCTATGGACTGTAGCCTGCCAGGCTCCCCTATCTGTGGAGATTTTCCAGGCCAGAATACTGAAGTGGATTGCCGCACCCTCCAGGGATCTTCCTGACCCAGCTATTGAACTCGTATGTCTTATGCCTCCTGCACTGGCAAGCAGATTCTTTACCACTAGTGCCAGCTGGGAAGACTCAGTAAATCTCGTTTGATCATATAGCTCACAAGTTGTTGTCCAATGTTAATATTACATACTCAGTCTCTGTTTCCCTGAATGTCAAAAATCCGCTCTAATTTTGTCCTGATTCTATGTTACAGTAATGTCTTTTTTTCATGGGTTTTGTAAATATAGTGGCAAAATCTTCAATAATGCTGGTTAATGGATTTTATCTTGAGCTTTTTCTGTACTTAGTAATCAAATTGAAGGATCACTCTCCTTTTAGCACACTCAAATCCATGTAATATACTTCACATTACAATGGCAGGTTCTATTTCAGCACATTTCATACTAAGAAATAGTGTTGATAGTATGATATTGCTTGGTGTGGTGATTAATGCCTTAAATATGTTGGACCAACCAGAATCCACTAAATAATTTCCAACTCTCCTTTGCTGTCTGTACTCTGGAGACCAAAATAGGGTAAATTACTTGGCAGGGGGTGGAATCTCTTGGCCTTAATTGCTTTGCTTCTAATAGGGGAATTATAACATCTGTCCAGCATATCAGTCAGATTTGTTGTGAGGGTCAAATGGGATAATGCACGAAAAAATTATTTGTAAACTGCAATGCTTTGCACAAATGCGAGTTATCATAATTTGCATTGTACACAGGTCACAGCCTTCCAGGCCAAAGAGGCATTCTAGACTTCTTGAATACACATTGTAAACTATTCTAAGTCTGCAGCATGTAATGTCAATTGTTTCTTTCTGTGCCACAAATCAATGATGATACTGCCTCGTCACCTATTTCATCTGATGGGCCCCTAAATAAAAATAATTAAAAGCTAATCTGCATACCACATATTCTTATTGCCATATAGAGCCTTACAAGCCAGTAACAGATCAATTAATCAATATTTCCCTCTATTATGGTCTGTCAGCAGATCAATCTACCAAACCAATCAAGAATATTATGGGCTTATAGTTGTGCAGGAATGAATTTTGCAGCTGTGGAGCTATTTCTTTTGAAAGGAAAGGGTGAGAAATGATTGTTATACCTCACCTATTCTGCAAGCATAAGGAGTTTCCAACTGATGGAAAGGTTATGTTGACAATTCACAATAAGATACATGGAATCCATGTGTAAACGTTGTGAAGGACATGGCCCTGGCACAGAAGACCTGAGACAGCCTAAGAGAGGCTTCATCTGTTTTTTCCTCCTAGCACATCAGGAAAATGAACCGCATCAGCATATTCCTTTGTGGGTAAGAAAAAGCACAAGGCCCTGTTTCTGAACCTACATAGAAGAATTGATAATGTCACTACTCTTAGAAAACACATAAGGTTCCAAGGTGAATATCTTTGTATGTTTGTATATATTCACTGTGACATGCAGGACACTAAGACAGTTTTCATTAAGCATGGACACTGTTTCAACTTAAATGCAAGCTTTTTAATAAGGAAGAACTGTAATAATTTTGTTCCTCTAAAAAAATACCCCTCATTAACACATTTCATTTACTATTGAATCCTACCTCATTGGGTTTACTTTTTCATTGATTTCCCCCTTCTCTGAAAGAGAATCAGGTGAGGAGAGAAAAGGAGAGATCTGAATGCTTAGGCAGACTCGGCCTTCGCTGTAGTTAATTAGGTACACGGGGCTCTTAAAGGTTTGTTTCCTTTCTGGAATATGAAAAGCTTAATGCACAATGAACTTCTTCTTAGGAAAGTTATCCCAAGTGAGTTTTCATTTCTAAGGTATCAGGTGGTAAATTCTGGGTAATGCAAGGTGTTTATGAGACCCTGTGCTGTGCTTAGTCGCTCAGCAGTGTCTGACCCTTTGCTACCCCATGGACTACAGCCCACCAGGCTCCTCTGTCCATGGGGATTCTCCAAGCAAGAACACTGGAGTGGGTTGCCATGACTTCCTTCAGGGGATGTTCCCAACCCAGGGATCAAACCAAGGTCTCCCTCATTGCAGGATATCTTTACCTGCAGGATTTACATTGCAGGATTCTTTACCATCTGAGCCACCAGAGAAGCCCTTGCTGCTAAGTCACTTCAGTCGTGTCCGATTCTGTGCGACCCCATAGATGGCAGCCCATCAGGCTCCCCTGTCCCTGGGATTCTCCAGGCAAGAACACTGGAGTGGGTTGCCAGTTCCTTCTCCAATGCATGAAAATGAAAAGTGAAAGTGAAGTCACTCAGTCGTGTCTGACTCTTAGCGACCCCATGGACTGCAGCCTAATAGGCTCCTCCATCCATGGGATTTTCCAGGCAAGAGTACTGGAGTGGGGTGTCATTGCCTTCTCCAAGAGAAGCCCTTATGAGACCCTAAAAATGTAGAAATCATGAGTCCTCTATCTGCTTCTCTCTCTTTTTTTTTTTAAATTTTATTTTATTTTTAAACTTTACAAAATTGTATTAGTTTTGCCAAATATTGAAATGAATCTGCCACAGGTATACATGTGTTCCCCATCCTGAACCCTCCTTCCTCCTCCCTCCCCATACAATCCCTCTGGGTCGTCCCAGTGCATCAGCCCCAATCATCCAGTATCGTGCATCGAACCTGGATTTGTCATTCTATCCTCTTCCTCTAGACAATTTAATCTGTGTTATCATTTACAGCTGGAAAAAAATTTTAGTTTGGATTTCCATCAGTGATTTCTTAAACCTTTTCAAAAAAATGATCAATACCTGGGTCCCACCCCTAGATATTTAGTTGGCTTGGAGTAGGATCTGGAAAATAAGGAGATTTTAAGACTCTCCTTGAGTAATTTTAATGTGTGGCCAGAGTCTAGAATGCAATTTGTAATGGAACTTAGAAAAACTAACTTTGCTTGGGAAATGCTATGGTTTATGGGAATTAATGTTTATGTTATAAACTGCTTCCTGGTCACATGTTTTAAAGAAATATACTTAAGTTTCTTATATGTTGTGGGTATGAGTCTTACATTGATTCATTCCTATGTATCCTGTTAACCCTGTGGAACTGTGGAGAAGTGGAGCATATTAAAGAGGAAAATTAATCTGTTTTGGAGTTTTAGAAAGAACTACATAAGCTCCCACAGAGGCCCTGAGCAGAAGCTGCCAAAGGTGAGTTAGATTCTAACAGGCTGCAGGAAGAAGTCCCTTTGGCTGACATTAGGAAGAAAAAAGAAAAATGAAAGAGGAAACTGTTTCTTATATACCTTGAGTGACTAATTTATTTGGGGTAACAGGAAGAAGAGACTCATTTGGTGGGAAGAAAGACTTTCATTTCTTCATGACAATAAAAGATGAACTTAAGAGTAGAGCATGGGGAACTGGGGACTTTGAGAGGTTATATAAGAAATGTGACATCTTGTTCCAGTGTAAACTTAATTAAATGATATCTTGATGCTTTAGGGCGGTTTCTGGAGAAAATAAGCAAAATATATTTATGAAGTTTTGGGGAATAGAAACTGCACACTTCCTTGGCCTAAATGGTAAAAGTGATGATTGATTGGAGCAATAGTTTCTCAAAGGTGTATGTTTCTGTGGTCAGTTGTGTCTGACTCTTTGCAATCCCATGGACCATATAGCCTGCCAGGCTCTTCTGTCTGTGGAATTTTCCAGGCAAGAATAATGGAGCAGGTTGCCATTTCCTACTCTAAGAGATCTTTCCAACTCTGGGATCAAAACACCACACTGCAGGCAGATTTTTTACCATCTGAGCTATCTAGGAAGCCCTTAATAAAAGGGAAGGGAGTAAAGGAAACAGAATGGGTGACCTAAGTCTACTCTGCTGAAATGAGAACCTTCTTTCTCTTGGATCCATCTTTTTGTCACCCAAAAGATGATAAAACTCCAGTTAAGAAAAGGTGTGGCCGTGAGTAAAGGAGCCAAGAATGCCCATTGGCCTACTCTTGGCAAAGGGTCTTGGAACAGATGCACAAATGGGACCACGGAGGCTCTCATTTTCTCTATTCCAGCCCACTGTGTTTAGAAACAAGAGCTCCATGATGATAGATCTTCTGAAAAACTGCAATATCAGCAGTGCTGAAGATATAGAGATTTGACTCTTCAGTTCATTTGCTCAGTCATGTCCGACTCTTTGCGACCCCATGAACCACAGCGTGCCAGGCCTCCCTGTCCATCACCAACTCCTGAAGTCCACCCAAACCCATGTCCATCGAGTCAATGATACCATCCAGTCATCTCATCCTCTGTCATCCCTTTCTCCTCCTGCCCTCAATCTTTCCCAGCATCAGGGTCTTTTCCAGTGAGTCAGCTCTTCACATCAGGTGGCCAAAGTATTGAAGTTTCAGCTTCAACATCAGTCCTGCCAATGAATATTCAGGACTGATCTCCTTTAGGATGGACTGGTTGGATCTCCTTGCAGTCCAAGGGACGCTCAAGAGTCTTCTCCAGCACCACAGTTCAAAAGCATCAATTCTTCGGTGCTCAGCTTTCTTTATACTGGCCATCTCTATTTCTTACTATGGAATATACAACAATTAGCAATTAATGCTGGTGCCCTCTGCTCCCACCCTTACTTCCTTATCTCCTCTCCTTTCTCATATAGAGTTACATGGTTTACTAAGCCTTACGCATCATTTTGCTTTGATTGCTACATCAAATAAATGTTATGACTGCCCTTATCTGCCTGTCCTGGTCAGACTACCTTTTCTAAGCAATAGTTTGAGCTCCAATTTTTACCTAAATACCTAGAAACTCTGCAATTTTCATTAAAATGAAATATTCTCTATATCTTCCCCTATGTTCTATACCAACGTATCTGAAACTGCACACATCATTTAGTAATGATTAAAAGAAAACAAACAAAAAACAGGAAAGCACACACAAATGCATACAAGGACCACTATTCCTTGGGAATTGTAAATTAAGAATTAAAGCTTAGAGGTCATTGACCCCTGATTTCTAGAATCTGGCACTAGACTGTAATCTTTGCTTTTAAGAAGTCAATTTTACTTTCCTGAATTATACATTGATAGTAAAGAATGAAAGTAGCATTTTGTTGTTTTGTTTGCTTGTTTATTTTAACAAACACATATTGTATTTATTTAATTTGTCATCATACACCTCCAAGTAGAATATCTCTCATGGTATTGTGGGCTGAATTACAAATGAATGGGAGCATTAGCAAATGAGAACATTGTAGTTATTTCATTATAATGAGATGCAATTTTCCTTTCCAAATGTTTGTTTTACAGCCCAACTCTTCAGGAAAAGGGCACAGAGGCCATTTGGATAAGTTCAGCAGCCCAGACTTTCATTTTATATCAACAAAGATGAAGATACAGTCACTCAAGACCAAAAATGAAATATAAATGGAAGATTGGAAGGTATGTTCCCCCTAACAGGTTCTTTTTTTCAAATATTACAGTATTCAAATGTATTACAAAGTCAGGGATTGAACTGTCCAGAACTGTGAAAAGTCTGAGATTTTTTTCCCCTGTTTGCAACATAACAAGTTACCCAATCACATTTTGGTACTTGCCGGCAGAAGACATCTTCTCCTGGGTCAGAGACAAAGAACTCATATCATGACAAGCAGCATGAGCTTTGTGTTCTCCTTCCCAAGCCCACATCACCTAGAGACAATGTGGGAGACTTCCTGGTGGTCCAGTGGTTAAGACTCTGAGCTCCCAATGCAGGTGACCCAGGGTCCATCTCTGGTCAAGGAACTAGATTTCACATGCTGCAACTAAGAGTTTGCATGCTGCTACTTAAAGATCTCCCATGCTGCCATGAAGATTGAAGATCCTGTGAGCTGCAACTGATTCCTGGTGTAGCCAAGTAAATAGATAAATGTTGAAACAATGTGAAACAGCCATGGTGGGTGCTGAGCATGCAGTGGGCTTACATCAGAGCTGAGGACTACCAGACTTAGGGATCCCAAGTCTTCTATAAAGTGCTATGAGCAAACCTACCTCAACCTTTGCCTCAGAAGAGCAAATTATCTTTACTATACAGAAAAGTACATACAACAGTCATGTATGGATGTGAGAGTTGGAATATAAAGAAAGCTGAGAGGTGAAGAATTGATGCTTTTGAACTGTGGTGTTGGACAAGACTCTTGAGAGTTCCTTGGACTGTAAGGAGATCAAACCAATCCATCCTAAAGGAAATCAGTCCTGAATATTCATTAGAAGGACTGATGCTGAAGTTGATTTGGCCACCTGATGCAAATAACTAACTCATTGGAAAGACCCTGATACTGGGAAAGATTGAAGGCAGGAGGAGAAGGGGATGACAGACGATGAGATGATTGGATGGCATCACTGACTTGATGGACATGAGTTTGAGCAAGCTGGTGATGGACAGGGAAGCCTGGCGTGCTGCAGTCCATGGGTTTCAAAGTGTTGGACAAGACTAAATGACTGAACTGTACAGACAGGTAAATAAATATACTCTCTGTTCCACACAAACATAATTCTAATGTTTCCAGGCCATTTTCTATACAAACATCTCTGAAAAGAATCCAGAACAAAAAGACTGTCAGTGCCTCTACTAATGAGACATGCAGAGTGGTCCATGGAGAATGGCCCCCCAACATGAAAGTTATTATGAAGCAGCCCATCAAAGTCGACTCTAGTCCACATATGAATGAATGAAAGCATTTATTTGCTTATTCTCTAATAATCCACCTCCTCCCAATTAGACTCTAAACTTATAGAAGGGATAATCTGGTTTGTCTTCATGTCTCCATGGCATAGCCCATAACCCTGCATAATCAGTACAGTTCAGTTCAGTCACTCAGACACGTCCAACATTTTGCAACCCCATGGACTGCAGCACACCAGGCTTCCCTGCCCATCGCCAACTCCCAAAGCTTGTTCAAACTCATGTCCATTGATTCAGTGATGTCATCCAACCAACTCATCCTCTGTCATCCTCTTCTTCTGTCTTCAATCTTTCCCAGAATCAGGGTCTTTCCCAGTGAGTCAGTTCTTTGCATCAGGTGGCCAAAGCATTGAAGTTTCAGCTTCAGCATCAGTCCTTCAGTGAATATTCAGGACTGATTTCCTTTAGGATGGACTGGTTGGATCTCCTTGCAGTCCAAGGGACTCTCAAGAGTCTTCTCCAACACCACAGTTCAAAAGCATCAATTCTTCGGTGCTCAGCTTTCTCTATACTGCACACAGATTTCTCAGGAAGCAGGTCAGGTGATCTAGTATTCCCATCTCTTTAAGAATTTTCCACAATTTGTTGTGGTCCATACAGTTAAAGGTTTTGGTGTAGTCAATAAAGTAGAAGTAGATGTTTTTCTGGAACTCTCTTGCTTTTTCAATGATCCAACAGATGTTGGCAATTTGATCTCTGGTTCCTCTGCCTTTTCTAAAACCAGCTTGAACATCTGGAAGTTCACAGTTCACATACTGTTGAAGCCTGGCTTGGAGAATTTTGAGCATTACTTTGCTACCATGTGAGATGAGTGCAATTGTGTGGTAGTTTGAGTATTCTTTGGCATTGCCTTTCTTTGGGATTGGAATGAAAACTGACCTTTTCCAGTCCTGTGGCCACTTCTGAGTTTTCTAAATTTGCTGGCATATTGACTGCAGCACTTTCACAGCATCATCTTTTAGGATTTTAAATAGCTCAACTGGAATTCCATCACCTCCACTAGTTTTGTTCATAGGGATGCTTCCTAAGGCCCACATTCCAGGATGTCTGGCTCTATGTGAGTGATCACACCATCGTGGTTATCTGGGTCATGAAGATCTGTTTTGTATAGTTTTTCTGTGTATTCTTGCCACCTCTTCATAGTAATTTCTTACTTTAGCATATCAGAAAAATGGAGGATTATTTGTCTGTTTTTCTTTTTTCTTTATCCTGGAAGAAAGAAAGCTCCCTCATGGGAGCATTCCACACAAATATCCCCTCATGTCCAGTCTTGAAAAGAAAACATCAACTTTGCCATGGAAGGCCTGCTAACACTTAGTTGTGATACTAACACTGCTTCTGCACCTAACTGAGTTACATACTGTTTCCTAACATCCTTCGGCCTTTCTCTCCTCTCGGCCCCATTTGTCACCTGCGCAATTGCCTCCCATTGATGGTGTTTCCAAATTTCCAGATTCCTTAATCTTTCTTTGACCACTCAATGTTGTATCATCAGTTTTTTGTTAATCTCCTCTGATGCATCTTGACATGCCTTTCCTTCATCCTTCCAGATTCTTTGATCTCCACTGTAGCCCTCTTCCTATATCTAAGGGCATAAGCCCAGCACCATTGGTTACCTCCTTTCCCCCCTACTTTGGCCTCCTCATCTCTGAATTCCCATTGCTCTTAAGCCTTTCTGATGTTTTTCTGGGCTTTTAGATAGCTAGTCAATGTCTCTTCATTCCTTAGTATACTCATCATTTTTACTTCCATTTAAGAATTCATTTATTCAACAGAAGGCATTGATTGCCTGTTACATACCAGATCCTGCCTATAAAATTTCCATGCCAATTATATCAACAACAGATTCCGATGCATCATTCATATCTAAACTTGCCACTTCTTAATATACATACATTTTGTGGCTAAATGGCAAAAGTTAGAGGATGAAAACTCTTCTCGGTTACAACAGATATTCCAGTTCATGGGAACATAGCTCCATTAGAGGAGCAAATACATCATGAATGTGTGCTATTAACGCTGCTGCTGCACAGCTGCTTGCTGAAGCAATGAGGAATGTTTGGGGAGGCGGGAGAGGAAAACTTAACCTGAAATGACTAGCACAACTCCACAAATTCTTTCATGACTGCCATCACTCACTTACTCCACAGTAGAATATGACCCTGATCTGGCTTTAAAGGTTAAAACAATTAAGAAAATAATTGACATCATACTTTTATTTTATTATAAATTACCTAAGTCTGTAATTTCTAGATTGTTTTTCAATTCCCAGTCATCCATGTTCTCTGAGCAGAGGGGAGGACAATTTTTTAAAAAGGCTTTAGAAAAAGTGAAGGAAGGAAAATAATCAGAACAAAAGAAAAATCATCCTGGAAATCTGGCCATAGGGTTAATATAGAAAGATCTTCATTTTGGATTGTGCTCTGGTGGATTGTATGAAATGTAGTTTATAATCATCTCAATGGAGGAGAGTTTCATTCTCAAAGAGTGCTCCGCAGCTAAGCTAATTGCATTTACAATTCAAGAAAAGGAATGTTGAAGTCCTATAACCCTTTCAAAATAACTGAAATTCAAAAAATAGAAGGCATAAAAAAATAAAAACCCACTTCACCAAAAGGACAATTTGGGGTGTATGAAGGAACAATTTGTACTTTTGCTGAGTTCAGAAAAGATTCATTTAGAGGGCAACTATGAAATCGAGTAGCAAACCAGCAACTTAGTTAAATTGCTGGCTGGAGGGCAAAGCCTGCTCTCGCAGCAGCTTTTATCCTTTGCATCTCATCCACATCCCAGGAACACCCAGTAAGATCCACTGCTGAAGTGCTACACTGCCATCTACAGGAACTGTCTCAGCCGAGCACCACATCTGGGGTCAGGTCATACCACCCGGTGTGTCTGCTTTTGTGTGCTGTCTTTACTAGAAGACTACACTTAATTTTTCATTAAGAGTAATCACTCTGTGAAAAGCCCAGATTGTCATTGACTTAACACCAGCAATCAACAGACTAAATAACCTTCAGGGGTACTTTGCCTTGTTGCAGGGGAGCTGTTTTTAAATCTAAAACACTTCCTTTTGAAAAATGAATAAATCAGTAATGCATCTACTGTACTGTTGTTCTTCGCTGTCAAAGTATGACTGTACAATCAACAAGCACTGAGCCAGGAGTAGACCATTTTCCTTGACCTTCCTTTTAAAATATTCTCCAAATAGAGTTCATTTACATCCAGAGTCATGTAAATAGGATGCCCTTAAAAAAAAAAAAAAAGCACATTTGTATATTAGGTATTTAAAACATGATTAGAGGTTCCTATCTGTGCAGTTCAACTTAACCCAAGGCAGTCTATGAAGCCTGGGTCCCCAGATGATGGTTTGGGGTCTGTTCAGCAGGGGAAGCCCCACAGAGAACAATATAGAATTGTTCTAGAGTTGAGCCTCCTACAAAGGTATGTCCTTCTTTATTTATACGGTTGCTCCCTTAGACAGAGCAGGATAAATTTTTCATACGTAGCTGAAGATGACCAAAAAAACCCAGAAAAGGCTCAGTATCAGATGAAACGATAACTGCCAGGCTGGTTTGTCTGTGCTTTAATAGAAGTGTGCATGCCTGATTTGATAAACCACAAACAACAGCATGTTAAACCATTCCAGACTCTCTCCTTTTTTTCTCCACACAAATGCTCCAAAGGCAGACTTGTTTTTAAACATTTCAGAAGTGCACGTTTAAAAGGATGCAGAGGCCCCAGAAAATGTGAGGTTTTTTCACTGCTTTCTGGTGGATCAACTGGAACAGTAATGCTGACTTATTGAAAATGATATGAAAAGCAGAAGGATAATTAGAGCTCATTTCTATTTGAAGCAACAGCCTGAAATTTTCATTGAATTTAGGCAAATTAGAGGGAAAAAAAATCAAAGTTGGTATTATCTCACTTTGAAGTTTCTCGCTCCTACCAAGAGGGTCCACCTTATCAGCCTGACAGGGGTGAGGAAGGAGAAGGCCAGTGTGTTATGTGTCATGCTGTTTCCTATCACTGTTCTTCTTCCCTCTGTGTCATCTTTCTTATTTTTTTAATTGACTTTATCTTGCTCTATTGTTAGCCTCTTTGAAAGACACTCTGAATCTTTTCTAGGATACAATGAGAAGAAAAATAAATAGGTATATGAATTTTGTGGCTGCAATTTATGACGGTCCTCAGACTTTACATCTCTCTCTGAAATTGAATGGATCTGTTCAAGTGGACAAAACCAAGCATGTCAATTATGAAGCCAGTCACTTCCCAGCACTGACCCTGTGTGGTTCAATGCGCAGCATCCCTTACCCAAGCAAAACTGTGCAAGAAACTCTAGCAGGACTTTAGGAACCAGGAGTCTTTCATCTGTGAATTACTTTCCTGGGACTGCCAAAACAAATGACCCCAAACCAGCTGCCCCATAGTAACAGAAAAGTATTCTCTCCTAGTTCTGGAGGACAGACGTCTCAAATCAAGATATCCCCAGGGCCATGCTCTCTCTGAAGCCTCTAGAAGAAGTGAAAAGGTTAGTTACATAGTCGTGTCTGACTCTCTGAGATCCCATGCACTGTAGCTCACCAGGCTCTTCTGTCCATGGAATTCTCCAGCCAAGAATATTGGAGTGGGTTGCAATTTCTTTCTCCAGGGGATCTTTCTGATCCGGGGATCTAACCCGGGTCTTCTGCATTGCAGGCAGATTTTTTACCATCTGAGCCACCAGGCTCTTATTTGACTCTTCTAGCTTCTGATGCTGCTAGCGTGCTTATTGTTCCCCGGCTTGGAAATGCAGCATTCTAATCTCTGCCTCCATCTTCACGTGGACTTCCCCCTGTGTCTCTGTCTTCACATGGTGTCTTCTCTGTCCAAATATCTCTCTTCTTAGAAGGACACCAGTCACTGGATTGGGATCCAGCCTAATTTAGTGTGATCTCATTTTCACTTGATTTTGTCCACAAAGATTCATTACCAAATAAAGTCACATTCTGAGACACCAGCAGATATAAATTTGGGGGCACAAGGTATTATTCAACCCAATATAATGTGTGGAACTGGAATAATAGTAGCTCACACTGGAGACAGCTGTGTGACAATAGGCAGGACTCTCCATGGCACATACTGAGCACAAACTTAAAATTCAACCATGCCTTCCTCTACTTCTCATAGCCTTGTCCACAGCAATGATTATTTTATCAGGAGCCCAAACTGAATTGTTTTTCATTTTTATTTCTGCATGCTTCTCTTTAAAGCAAGCTTTCTTGATGCACCTTAAATACTTTTCACTGTTTCCCCAAAATTGCCCAAGATATTATATTGGTCAGTTGGTCTACATATATTAAGCAGCTGGCTTTTCTACAAAAGACAAGGAACTGTCCCAATTATTTGACACTCATGGTGGGAAAGCAGGCGGAGGTCAAAGTTTGGGACAGAGACAGGATTTGTTTGCAGATGCTGGCTGGAGGCCAGAAGCACCTGCTCTGGGACTCAACAGCTCTTTTAAGTTTGTTTGCCCTGGGCCTTCCTTGGAATTCCATTTACCCTCCCCCCCATCCCCCTCTCATTCTTTTCTTAT
>NW_011494931.1:1090753-1102987 GCF_000754665.1 Bison bison bison
CATTTCCTTCTCCAATGCTAGTCCTCCAGAATTGACTCTTCATATTTAAGCCCTAGTTTCTGGAATTCTGAGCAACCTAACTTCCTTTCTTCCCTTTCCTCTTCCCCCTCTCATTCTTTTCTTATTGCTTCTAGAGACTGGGAGTAGGACCCTATTTTCTCCTTTTCCCTCCAATAATCCAGAGAAGCTAGTGAAAGCTTAAAAAGACAGGACAAAGCTAACATAACAACACATGTTCAGATGCAATTCAGAGCAGCACCAAGTAATTATTCGACTTAAGCAGACAGAACCTACAGTGAGAGAGAGAAATATGGAATTATTCTAACCATTTGATGTTCTTGTTAACCTAAAGAGGCTTTTTCACCATCACTCTTGCTCCAGAGAAGTTTGGCATGGAATGAACCCTGGATGGTATGCTTTTGCCTCATTTAAATAGGACCGACTCCAGGTTTATCATGATGCAGCAGTGATTCTAGTTTTAAAAAATTTTCATGAGTGTCTTTCCAACCATTAAGTGTATCCAGGCTTCACTTGGCCAGGATAAATGCTTTCCACATGCAATACACTTCCCAGGAGGCTCAGTGATAAAGAAGCCGCCTGCCAATGCAGGAGACTGAGGAGATGCAGTTTCGATCCCTGGGTCAGAAATATCTCCTGGAGTAGGAAGTGGCAACCCACTCCAGTATTCTTGCCTGGAGAATCCCATGGACAGAGGAGTCTGGCAGACTATAGTCCGTGGGGTCGCAAAGTGTCAGAACGACTGAGCACACACTCATGCACGCACACACGGAATATATAGCGGTTTGGGGCTGTTCTTGAATCCTGGAATCCATCACCAAGATTCTTGATGCTGACCACTTGGATGGCAACTATGGAACATGCTTGCTGGTGCTTCTTACCAGCATGTATTTAGGGTACACTGACCACACAGAGTATCTCTGTGGCCACAGTCTCTTTTCACACACGCTTGTCCTTCAGGCAGGGTCACACATGTGGCAGGAAAAACTGAAACATCCTTTTAGGGAGAAAGTTTGGAGCCAAGAGTTGATGTTTCCCATCTGTGTGGCAATGGAAGTCACTTAGAGTGAATACAAGGTTCTGCGATCTAAGCCAGAAGCAGGAAGGAACACCATTATACCAGAACAAGAATTAAGCAGTGGTAAGATTAGAGTTCTGTTAAAAGGAGCAAGTCTTTTATATGGAAGGTAACTGTGTTTGTCTCTAACAAAAGCTAATAATGCTTGCTTCAGCAAGGAGCCCTGTCTCATAAATATACCAATGCAAATCAGCTTTTCAGCTCTGGCAGAAGAAAAGATGAGGATCGGATTGGACCACTTCACCCTGAAGCTAAGGAAGCTTCAACTTCAGGTCCCCATGAGTGCTGAGAGCTGCTCAGAGATGCAGGGTTTTAGGTGGTTAGAAAAAGCCAGGCTGCAACCAGGAAGCATTTTGATCCTAAGCATTTCTGGTAAATTGCCTTAAAAGATCTTTTAACATGCTGGAGCTCCAAGGTTCTGATAGTTAGCTGTGAATTCTTTGCCTGTTCTATCATTTATCTACTTATTTGGTTTATACTGTTGTCTTCTTTCTCTTAAAAAAGAGGGGACACTCAGAATTGTATTTGTTGCAGGCCCTACAAAGCCAAATATCCCCTGACTCTCACTTAAAGGGCAAAGTGGCCCTGCCTCCTTTCTGGAATCAGCACTGAGTCATCGGTGCATGATCATTTGCCTGGATCATGGCTGGAAGGTAGGGCAGGGAAGTGGATCTTCTACTGTCAAATGCATTGTTGTTTCCAGAGTGAGACTTTAGACTAAGGGCTTCCCTGGTGGCTCAGATGGTAAAGAATTCACCTGCAGTTTGAGAGACCTGGGTTCGATCCCTGCTTTGGGAATATCCCCTGGAGGAGGATGTGGCAACCCACTCCAGTATTCTTGCCTAGAGAATCCCCATGGACAGAGGAGCCTGGAGGGCTACCGTCCATGGGGTCTCGAAGAGTCAGACTCAACTGAGCAACTAAGCACAGCACTGAGTTACTGAGGAGGGTCACTAAAGTGAAGTGAAGTGAAAATCACTCAGTTGTGTCTGACTCTTTGCAACTCCTTGGACTGTAGCCTGTCAGGCTCCTCTGTCCATGGAATTCTCCAGGCAAGAATACTGGAGTAGGTAGCCATTTCCTTCTCCCAAACCAGGAATTGAACTGGGGTCTCCTGCAATGCAGGCAGATTCTTTACCACCTGACTTAAACTATGGGTCCCTTCTATGGATGGACCCAGGATTCCTTTCATACTCTTTAGAGATCTAATTGATCCTTCATAAAGAAGCTATGAGGCTTCCCTGGTGGTGACAGCATATTAAAAAGCAGATATATTACTTTGCCAACAAAAGTCTGTCTAGTCAAAGCTATGGTTTTTCCAGTTGTTGTGTATGGATGTGAGGGTTGAACCATAAAGAAAGCTGAGCACTGAAGAACTGATGCTTTTGAACTGTAGTGTTGGAGAAGACTGTTAAGAGTCCCTTGGACTGCAAGGAGATCAAACCTGTCAATCCTAAAGGAAATTAGTCCTGAATATTCATTGGAAGGGCTGATGCTGAAGCTAAAGCTCCAATACTTTGGCCACCTGATGCAAAGAAGTGACTCATTGGAAAAGACCCTGATTCTGGGAAAGATTGAAGACAGGAGGAGAAGGGGACGACAGAGGATGAGATGGTTGGATGGCACCATTGACTCGACGGACATGAGTATGAGCAAGCTCAGGGAGTTGGTGATGGACAGGGAAACATGGCATGCTGCAATCTGTGGTGCTGAAAAGAGTTGTACATGACTGAGCGACTGAACTGATTGAACTGAAAGAAGCTATGAACTTCCACTATGGGACTTGTGGGTAAAGCAGGAGGTCCTAAGGATGGAATGGTAGCCACTTTTCTTCTTTTCTTGTGTGTGTGTGTGTGTGTGTGTGTGTTTAATTTTAGTAGCCACTTCTTAACTGGGGTGTGGAGTTTCAGTGAACTTGGGTCTGGAAAGACATACCCAGGTGGATTCCTAAACAGATTTGCCACTGGTTTTTGGCCGCAGCAAGAACATTTCATGGTACTATTGCCAAAAATATCCCAAAGCAAGAGAAACATTAAGAATGAATTTCCTGTTCCCCATCCTTCAGATATATTGACAATAAACAATTCCTTTTGAGATTAAAAATAGGTGCTCTGCCACACCCACACTGCATATGTATGATTGTGTATGTTTGCAGTTCATGCTTTGTCGGTTTCAGACCAAGAAAAATGAGACTGTACAAAACATCTAAAATTTAAATTACACCCCAGGTGGTGATGATGATATCTTGTGGGAGATTTAGGCTTTGCTCTAAAATATGACTATAACATTGGGACTGCATATTGCAAAAAAAAATAAATTTCTTCCAACAATGGGCCTTTTAAAATGCATATGCCAGTTCTTCCAGTAATATGCTATGCTAAGTAACTTCAGTCGTGTCCGACTCTGTGCGACCCCATAGACAGCAACCCACCAGGCTCCCCCGTCCCTGGGATTCTCCAGGCAAGAACACTGGAGTGGGTTGCCATTTCCTTCTCCAATGCATGAAAGTGAAAAGTGAAAGTGAAGTCGCCCAGTCGTGTCCGACTCTTAGCGACCCCATGGATTGCAGCCTAACAGGCTCCTCCGTCCATGGGATTTTCCAAGCAAGAGTACTGGAGTGGGGTGCCATTGCCTTCTCCGTCCAGTAATATAGTACTGTCTAAAAACACAGATACCAATTACATTGGGAGTGTAAACATTTTCATTGAAAAATATATATAAATATATGTGCTGTTATGATGTTTAAAGCCTTCAAGATCATCCATGAGGAGGAAGCTGTATACTGGTGCTAAATATTCAGTATGGAAAGAGAGGGAAAAGAGACCAGCAGCATCTCCAGAGAACCAAGACAATGAATTGGATGGTCAAGCCAACTGGATAGTCCATTATACTGTTCGATTTTTGAGGACAATGTGTGTGTGTGTGTCCAACTCTTTGCGACCCCATGGACTGTAGCCCACCAGGCTCCTCTGTCCATAGTTCTCCAGGCAAAAATACTGGAGTGGTTTGCCATTCCCTTCACAATCCAGGGATAGAACCTGGGTCTCCTGCATTGCAGGCAGATTCTTTACCATCTGAGCCAACAGGAAAGCACTTTAAGAACAATAACCTTGGTTTACTTATTTTTCTATCTCTTTTAAAATGTATTATAATATTCTACATATAGTAGAACCTTGGCAGATATTTGTTGAATTAATAAATAAAATGTAACAAATCCAGTTTAAAGGTACAATGTGTACTTAGTTGCTCAGTCGTGTCTGACTCTTTGTGACCCCATGGATTATAGCCTGCCTGGCTCCTCTGACCATGGAATTCTCCCGGCAAGAATACTAGAGTGGGTGGGTTGCTATGCCTTCCTCCAGGAGATCTTCCCAACCCAGGGATAGAACCCAGGTCTCCTGCATTGCAGGCAGATTCTTTACTGTCTGAGCCACCAGGGAAGCCCTAAACGTACAACAGTAGGCACCAATGAATTAGGTCAAGGCTTCTCAGAATCATTTAAAGAACTTTTTAAAAATATGATGCCCCACCAAGACAAATTAAATCTTGAATATCTGGGGTTATACATCTTTTTCCAAAGTTCTTCAGGTGATCCTGATATACAGACAGCAGTGAGATCCACTAAGTAGAATAATGTCAAGATCCTTTCCAAGACCAGGATTCTGTGGTTTCTAAGACACAGTCAGACTCTTTGGACAGTGTGCCAGCACCAGGTGCCTAAAACTCCTTCAACTTAGCCAGCACCAGCCACTAGCTTGCAGGGCTCAATGCAAATAAAAATGTAGGGCTCCTTATCCAAAATTATTAAAGGTTAAAAATTATTAATAATTTCAAGATGGCAACCGTAGAGCATTAAACCAAGTAGGGGGTTTTTATAAGCACACGTCAATGTGATTGCACTGGTCACACAGCCATGAAGCAAGCCCTGTCGATAGCACCTAGCCCCAGGAAATAACCACCTAATAATCTTTATTTGCATCCTACTTCAACTCTGTGTTCTTGTACTTTCAGAAAAGTGAGATAACTGTCATGTGCTCTTTTCTGCTTCATGAAATTTTAAGAGATTAAAAAAATAAAAAGGATATTGGAAATAATCTGTCCTAACTTTATATCTAAAGAAAGAATTCCCTTCCAGTTGTCTCTGGGGTAGTGAACAATCCAATGAATCATCTAGTAACCTAGAAAAAGTGACTTATTTCCCATTACCCCATTTTACTCATCTGTTAATGAAGACAGTGATGCCCACTGCTTCTTGTTGCTATGAGGATTATTAATTCAGATGTATAGTACAGAGGGGCTATTTTCCATGACCCATCATGGTTACTCTGAATCTATTTTAGGGCTATTTTAGCATTTATTGGTTTCCAAATAACATAGCTAAAGCCACAATTCATTAATAAAGAAATGTATATTTTGCAGAAGACTACGTAGGAAGGTGGGAGGAAAAGATTTTATACTGGAAACCCTTCAACATAAAGGTCATCTAATTCCCCATTCAGCATCTCTGCTCTTCTCTCAAAATTTATTTCCACTGGCAACTACCTTACCTTATATTTTTTTCTTCCTTGAAACAACCACGCTAAACCAGACACCCTCACACCCTCTTTCAACTATCATGAATATAGATCTCTCTTCTCAGTTTGCAAATGGAATTTAGCAACAACATCAACAAAAAAGAGGTCTGTTAAACAGCTGAACAAGGACCATCTATTGCTCCACCAGTGTGTGAACATCTCAATACCCACCCTGTAGACTTCTCAGTAAATTCCCTCCCTCAGAAAGATGGTAGGGGTTTGAAAGTGTCTGCTGCCAAGAAAATAAAGTTTCCTCTGAATAATCATATAGGTAAAGTTACTAGCTCACAGTAAATGTTACTACCTTCTGTCTTCCCACCCTCCTCACCATCTCTTCCCTAACACTTCCAGTATAAGAGGAATTCTCTCCCTCACAAAATAATTCCTTTCTGTTTTTCAGCAGCTCTACTCTCTGGAAAATTCTTCCTTATCCTGACCCAGAATCTGCTTCCCTATAACTTTTATCTGAAGTTTGTCATTCCCTCAGGACGATTAGAGTAAACGTCATTCTTTTCCAAGATGGTGGCTTCTCTCCATAGATTTCTCCTGAGTTCATTTACAGCTCTTTCCTGTGACAAACTTCAAATTCTAAACTATTCTAGCTGCCCTCTCCTGAACAGTTTCCTACTCCCTCCTTTTAAAAAGTTTATCCCAAACTAAATACAGTCTCTAAATGTAGCCTTGGATGTAATGTAGATTGCCAAAGAACCGTCTCTTCCCTTGATCTGGGCACACACTGATTAATTATTTAATCAAAGCTTCACTCCATTTCCTCAGCTCCTTGGGCAGCCCTCTCAGGAGACTCTTCAAAGTAGCACAGGGGTGGAAGAGGAGAGCTGATGCCAACCAAGCCTTATATTGTAGTTTAGTCACTAAGCCATACTGACGCAGGCCACTAACAGTTTCAGCAGTCAGAGACAGAGTGGTTGTGACTCACAGCAAAGGCATCAGAATGGCATTAATTGAAGAAACAAATGCCCCAAGTGACAGACTCCTTACTGTAAAAGCTGTCGATGAACCCAGACAATAAACACTGCATTCAACACAAGCTTGCCTGCCCCTGTCGCCTCTGTGAGCCAACCAAGTGAGCCCCTGCCACCTCTCAGGTGCTATGCTGACTTGATCCCTTTCTCAAGCAACTTAGAGCCTAACGATGGTAAACAAGCCCTGGAGAGCCATGATAAGCAGCTGGGTGTTATGGAGTAAGTGCTATGGAAAGTATTTGAAGAATAGTACGTAAAAGAGTCAGATGGTCTGATTTAGGTTTTTAAAAGATAACCATAGCTGTTTTTAACGTAGAAATTGGAGGGATGCATGATATGAAATTGAAGACCCATTTAGAGGCTTTTGTAGTTCAGGTGAGAGACTGATGGTGGCTTGAATATCTCTGATAACAGTGAAAATACAAAAGATGAGCAGATTTGAAAAGCACTTTATGTATCAGAATTTCAACTAAACTTTAACTCATCTGATCTAGGTGAGTTATACACACCTAGATATACCTAGGAATTCATAAAATGTGGTCCAGACATTGGGGTTAATGCACCAAAAGCATTAGGATGACCTGGGAACTTGACATAAATTCAGATCTCAAGCTTCACTCTAGACCTACTGAATCAGAAAATCTGGAGGAAGCTAGTTCTAACAAGTCCTCCAGGGTATTCTGATGCATGCTGAAGTTTGAGAGCCACCCACTAACCTACAGGAATTCCTTAACTTTGAGCTCTCTGAATACAACAAAACATGTGTACAGAATTACTGAGCCAATATTATGGAATTAAAACACATTTACTATACAGTTAAAAAACCAAGATTAATATGACAGGCTGTTGAATATTATAGTAGTATTACATCAAATTCTAGTTCCTATGTATTGCGTGCATGCTTAGCCACGTCCTGTTCTTTGGGACCCTATGGACCATAGCCCACCAGACTCCTTTGCCCATGGGATTCTCCAGGCAAGCATACCAGAGTAGGTTGCCATTTCCTCCTCCAGGGAATCTTCCCAACCCTGAGGTTGAACCCCCATCTCCAGGGTCTCCTTCATTTCAGGTGGGCTCTACCTGCTGAGCCATCATGGAAGCCCACCTATGTATTAGGAATTTGTATGAAATATTTGACTATTAAGGTAAAGAGAATCCTCTTCTGGTCCTGCCAGTGCATTTTTTTTTTTAATCTTTACTTTGTCCCAACTAAGCAGCTATTCTTGTATTTTCCATGAAATTTTGTATTAGGATGGTTGCATCCTTGTATCCAGTCCTCAGTCTTTAATGACTTCTTATGGATTTCTTTGAATAGTCTTTTTTGGATTCCATGGAGATTCCTCCCTTCAATATACTTCTAGAAATGTCAGTTGCCTGCTTTATTAATCATGGGAATAAGATATTTTTTGGTTTGCTTTGGTGCTTTCTCTTATCCTGGGAGAAAAGTTTGATTTATTCCCTTGGATAGGAAAATCCACTACCTGACCTGGGTATAAATTAAAAGTGGCTGTCCCCTGTTATGCAGTGCCATGACACTTCCTTTGGCATGCCATCAAAAGTCCTCATGGTTTAAGGATGTCACTAGCATACAATTTTACAACATTTTGGGGGAGCTAACTTGTAGTGATCAGGATAGACTATTGAACTATAGATTTACAGCTCAACTCAGAGAGTAGCAATCTATGAGTTTCAAGTTTGGAGTTTGGGTTTGAAAAAGGGAAGGACATGGGGATGGATTCTGGAAACCAGGAGCCAGGGCAAAATGGTAGAGCTCCCAGAGTATGGAAATCCCCAGGGAGAAGCAAACACAACCACTTCCCAGTAAGAACCTCAGGTCTAGAATAGTAGTTGGTGTTAAAAAATTAATTATTCATTCATCTTTGAAAAGGAGTGAAATTCTGAGATATGCTACTCAGATGAACTTCAAAAACATCATACTAAGTGAAATAAGCCAATCACAAAAGGACAAATACTATACGGTTCCACTTATATGAGGTCTTTAGAGTAGACAAACTCGTAAATACATAAAGTAGAATCAAGATTACCAGGGGCTGTGGGGAGGGGGAATTGTTAAAGAGATGCTGAGTTTCTGTTCGGGATGATGAAAATGTTCTGTAACTGAATAGTTGTGTTGATTGCACAACTCTGTGAATATGCTCGAAGCTGCTAAAATGTACACTCAGGATGGTTAAAGTGGTCATTTGTGTATTATATATATGTTACCACAATTTAAAAAAATTTTTTAATTTTCAATTGAGTTCGAAAACAGCATTGAATAAATAAATAAATACTTGATCCCTCCACAGGGCTGTTGTAAAGGTGAAAAGCCATGACATAAAGTGACTGCATACAGTCATCATCAGTATCATTATTGAATATTCTGAAATCATTGTTTACCCTCTGCATTATCAAGAGAACTCACGGTTGAAATACAAGAGATCTGTATTTAGAAAGCAGACATTATGAACAAAGAAAGTGAAAGTGTCAGTTGCTCAGTCTTGTCCTTGTAGCCTGCCAGGTCCTCTGTCCAAGGAATTCTCCAGGCAAGACTACTGGAGTGGGTTGCCATTCCCTTCTCCAGGGGATCTTCCTGACCCAGGGATCAAACCTGGGTGTCCCACATTGCAGGTGGATTCTTTACCATCTGAGTCTTCAGGGAAGCCCCTAATGAACAATAGGATTCTGCAAATGTGAATCCTATTTATTTATTTAATAAATAGTGATATTTATTCCCATAAATATCACTCATTACTCTTTGGAACTCCTAGACCACATTCCTTCATCCTTGATCTACCAAATACATTGGGTGTCAGTGATTAATGAGTCTATTTCATAAATCTGCTTTACATGCTCATCTTAATCCACCAAAGGAATAGAAATTTTATTGTGGGCTCCCTTCCTTTCTTTTTACACTAAGCCTAAGAAGTCAATAATATGTAAAAGCTAAGCACTTTCTAATTTTAGTTCACACTTTTTTCTGTAAACTGCAAAAAAGCCACCAGAAAAGAATTTTTATGCATAATAAAAACCTGTATAGTTTTCTCAGAAGGGGGTTGCATACGAAAACATCATCACTGCTCTGAAAAGAAAATACAGTTCCTGATCTGTAACTACCAGTACACCCACCTATCCCTTCTTCCCTAATGAGATGAAATTATAAAGGGGAAAGCAATTTACAAGGATCCTCCCCTTAGCTGATTTATGCTCCTACAGTGTGTGTGTCAAATCTGTTCAGAATTCTTGGTGCTGCATGCAAGGCAAGACATTTAGAAGAAAGGTTTTTGGAGTGCTTCTAATCTTTTAAATCAACAATACAGAAAAAAATAAAGCAAAGGTCAAGATTTTGATACACTGCTTCTCAAATACATCCCATACTGAGTAAAATGCCATGAAATCATCTGTCAGAACCGACTTTCTTCTCCAGACTACATTCCAAGAGCGTGAAGTGAGCTGGAGCAGCTATTGATGGTTTTCTTAGATTCCAGTGCACCTTAATCATATTCACAAGACTGAACTTTTTCATCACTGCAGGAGCTGACAGAATTTTGTGACAATTCTGGGAAATGCTTTCAGATGGCCCCTTTCATGAATTATGAATGTTCCACAAAGCTCGGTGGTGAGTGCACGAGCCTTGTTCCCCACAAACGCAGGGGCTGATTAGGAGGTGGCCTTCCTTTGTCTCCTTGCCTTGAAATTTCACATTCTTTGCATAGACCGAAAGTAAATTTTGATACAGTAAAAAGGTTCTGATTAATTGTGAACATTTTACCTCATAAAAATAGCATTTATTTTAATCATTAGAGAAGATCACACAAGTTTCACAATTTTCTTCTCCAGAATGTGTTTAATGTGATAGTGAACAGATGTATAAGTGACTCCTTTTAGGTGCTAATAAAAAAACATACTTATATATAAAATATGTCAGACAGAGAAAGACAAATACTGTATGTTTTCACTTATATGTGGAATCTATAAATGTAATAGAACAGAAACAGACTCACAGATACAGAGAACAATCTAGCAATTACCAGCGTAGGCAGAGAGGGACAAGATAGTGGGAAGAGGATTAAGAGGTACAATCTGAAAGGTATAAAATAAATAAGTTGTAAGAATGTAATGTATAGCACAGGAAATACAGTCAATATCTTACAATAGCTTTGTATGGAGAGTAATCTATAAAAAATATCGAATTATTATGTTGTACACTTGAAACAAATATAGTATTGTGTCAATAGCACTTCAATTAAAATATATATTATGTTAATATATATGAGTATCAAGCATATATATATATAGGTCTCCTGCATTGCAGGCAGATTCTTCACCATCTGAGCTACCAGGGAAGCCCATATATATATATATATATATGTACACACACATATAATATTCATTATGCTCTTACAGTTTGTTCTATATATTTGCTTATAGTTATGTTCTATAAATTGTTCTACAAACACTGAATTAGTGAATACTGACCCATTGCTCCTAGGGGAAATACAGAAGTAGATTTCTGTGAGCCTCTGGCCATATTTTCATTAACTGAACAATACATAACCTTGTGTTACGTGTGTTTCTGTTTAAAGATACCTTACGTAATATATACAGGTGACACTAACACTGGACTCACAGCCAGTGGCCTCATAACTAGTGCCTGAATGATGCATATCCAGCGCACCTATGTCGTCCATTAAGACACACCACAGCCCTGTTGCACTGACAAACTCTAGCCGGCATTTCAGCACTCTGCTTCGAAGTCATTTTAAATACTGAAATCGCCAACAAGTAAGCACACAGATGGAAACAAATGTGCACTAAGGAGACTACAAAAAGGATACTTGCTTACAGTATGAAAACAGAGGATCACCTTGTTTGACTTTAGCTGGTAATAGTGCATCTGCTGCTGCTGCTGCTAAGTCACTTCAGTCATGTCCGACTCTGTGCGACCCCATAGACGGCAGCCCAGCAGGCTCCCCCGTCCCTGGGATTCTCCAGGCAAGAACACTGGAGTGGGTTGCCATTTCCTTCTCCAATGCATGAAACTGAAAAGTGAAAGTGAAGTCACTCAGTCGTGTCCGACTCTTAGTGACTTCATGGACTGCAGCCTACCAGGCTGCTCCATCCATGGGATTCTCCAGGCAAGAGTACTTGAGTGGGTACCATAAGCAACTCGAATTTTCAGTCTTCTGTGCATGTCCATGAATGACCACAAAAGTGTCAGAATATTGATTCAGTTCAGTTCAGTCGCTTGAATTGCAGCACACCAGGCTTCCCTGTCCATCACCAACTCCCGGAGTTCACTCAGACTCACGTCCATCGAGTCAGTGATGCCATCCAGCCATCTCATCCTCTGGCGTTCCCTTCTCCTCCTGCCCCCAATCACTCCCAGCATCAGAGTCTTTTCCAATGAGTCAACTCTTCACATGAGGTCGCCAAAGTACTGGAGTTTCAGATTTAGCATCATTCCTTCCAAAGAAATCCCAGGGCTGATCTCCTTCAGAACGGACTGGTTGGATCTCCTTGCAGTCCAAGGGACTCTCAAGAGTCCTCTCCAACACCACAGCTCAAAAGCATCAATTCTTCG